>NW_012104154.1:1760772-1772058 GCF_000951045.1 Mandrillus leucophaeus | reverse complement strand
CACATTTCTTTTTCTTTTCTTTTCTTTTCTTTTTTTTTTTGAGACGGAGTCTCGCTCTGTCGCCCAGGCTGGAGTGCAGTAGCCGGATCTCAGCTCACTGCAAGCTCCACCTCCCGAGTTTACACCATTCTCCTGCCTCAGCCTCCCGAGTAGCTGGGACTACAGGCGCCCGCCACCTAGCCTGGCTAATTTTTTGTATTTTTTAGTAGAGACAGGGTTTCACTGTGTTAGCTAGGATGGTCTCGATCTCCTGACCTTGTGATCTGCCCGTCTCGGCCTCCCAAAGTGCTGGGATTACAGGCTTGCGCCACCGCACCCGTACTCTTTTTCTTTCCTTTTACTTTAAGTTCTGGGACACATTATCACATTTCCTTATCCTTTTTAAACAGTTAAATTGTGTTCCACTGTATGGATACACCACATATTAATTAATTAATTAGTCTATCAGTATATAGACAGTTGGGATGTTTTTACTTTTTTTGCTATTACGAATAATGCTCCTGTGAATGTTCCTATATACATTTTAATGTTTTCATTTCTCTTGGTTGTATACCTGCGAGGGGAATATGCGGGGTCCTCTGGTCACTCTGTGTTTAACCTTCATGCCTGCAATCCTAGCACTTTGGGGGACCAAGGCGGGAGAATCACTTGAGGCCAGGAGTTGAGAACCAGCCTTGTGAACATACTGAGACCCCATCTCTACAGAAGAAGAACGTAAACATTAGCGGGGCATGGTGCCCAAAGAACTGCCAGATGGTTTGCTGCAGCGCTGTACCATTTTACATTCCCCCAGCAGCGTGTAAAGTTGCCCTTCCTGCACATCTTCACTAACGCTTGTGCTTGTGTATCTTTTTTATTATAAGCAAACTAGTCGGTGTGAAGTGTGGTATCTCATTGTGGTTCTGATTGGCATTTCATGGATGGCTAATGATGTTTAACATTTCTTCACGTCCTTATTTGCTATTTATGTATTTTCTTTGGATAAATGACTATTCAGGTTCGTATTTTGACTGAGTTGCCTTTTTTACTATTTAGTTGTGTTCAGATTCGTCAGCTTGGGCTGCCATAACAAAATACCATAGACTGGGTGGCTTAAACAACAGGAACATATTTCTTATAGTTCTGGATGCTGGGAATCCAAGATCAAGGTGCTGGCAGATTTGAGGGCTGTCTTCTTGCTATGTCCTCACATGGTGGAGGGTAAGCAAGCTCTGGTTTCTTTTTCTCTGTTGCCCAGGCTGGAGTACAGTGCTGTGATCATGGCTCACTGCATCCTTGAACTCCTGGGCTCAAGCAGTTCTCCTGCCTCAACCTCCTAAGTAGCTGGGACTACTGGCATGTGCCACCGTGCTGAGATAATTTTTACATTTTTCTTCTGCAGAGACAGGACCTTAGTATGTTGACAAGGCTGGTTCTGAACTCCTGGCCTCAAGTGATCCTCCTTCCTTGGTCCCCCAAAGTGCTAGGATTGCAGGCATGAGCCACCACTCCTGGCCTCTTCTTCGTGTTGTCCAGGCTGGTCTCGAACTACTGACTTCTGGTGAGCCGCCTGCCTCTGCCTCCCAAAGTGCTGGGATTATAGGTGTGAGCCACCGTGTCTGGCCTGAAACATGTTTTTATCCAAAAGAGACTGTCATTCCCAGGACCACAGTCTGGAACACTCCAAAAAATACCCTTGCTGCCTTCAGATCTTTCTCAGGCTACAAGAGAAATACTTCTGAGACCATCCTGGCCAACATGGTGAAACCCCATCTCTACTAAAAGTACAACAAAATTATCCAGTCTTGTTGGTGCACACCTGTAATCCCAGCTACTTGGGAGGTGGAGGCAGGAGAATTGCTTGAACCCGGGAGGCGGGGCTTCCTGTGAGCTGAGATCTCGCCACTGCACTCCAGCCAGGGCGACAGTGAGACTCTGTCTGAAAAAAAAAACCACAAAAAACAAAAGCTAAACCATGTGTTTCAGCCACAGTACGTACATGCAGCTCCACCTGGTGGGACCATCACAAAGAAAAGCACACCTAGAAGACCCAGCCCCGTTCAGCCCACTCTGGGCATGCGAGGGTGTGCTCACTCCTGCAGGCCTGGACGCTGCTCCGGATGAGTAGAGGAGCTCGTCCTGAAAACAAGCACAGACAGGGCCTTTCTCAGGGAGGCGAGTGGAGACTCCAGTTGGCATGGTTGGAGGAAGGCACAGGGAGAAACAGGAGCCCTCTCAGGAAAGGCTCGGTTCCAGGCCCTTCCCGTCAGGCGCTGACCAGGTTAGACCTTTGCCATCTGGGAGAGGGAAGGGTGAGAGGGAGGCTGTGGGGTTCCCTTGGGAGCAGGCCGGGAGACAACGGGCATCCTTAGCAGAGGAGCCCTCAGCAGTGCTTGGTGACTCCCTGACGGTGAAAGAAACAAGCACCCCAAGGCTCCCTGGGTGAATGGGGGATCTCATGAGAAACGGTGGCTTGAGAGGGAAGATAGTCCATCTTTGAGCAAGCACATACCAACGGACGAAATGTATTAGAGTTCGCCAGAGAGAGAGAACCAATAGGATGTACATATGGAAATGCATGAGAGGGGATTCATTTGGGGAACTGGCTCACAGCGATCATGGAGGCTGAGAAAGTACACAGTACACAGTCGGCCGTCTGCAAGCTGGAGACGCTGGGATGCCAGGGCACGGCTCAATTCAAGGTCAAAGGCCTGAGAACCCAGGGAGCCACGTGTGAGTCCTGGAGTCCAAAGGCTGGAAGACCTGGAGTGCTAACGTGTGACGGCAAGAGGAGGGTGTCCCAGTTGCAGGAGAGAGACACCTTTTTTGTTCTCTCCAGGCCCATTGGATGGTGCCACTTACATTGAGGGCAGATCTTCCCTACTCAGTCTACCAACTCTCACACCAGTCTCCTCTGGAAACACCCTCACAGACACACCGGAAGGTAATGCTCTACCATCCTCTAGGTACTCCTTAGTCTAGTGGACACCTAAAATTAAACATCACGTGTGTATACAAAATGAATATACAAAAATCAGTTGTATTTCTATATGCTAGCAATGAACGATGTGAAAATGAAACCAAGATAACTCCATTTACAATAGCATTAAAAAAAAAATATATTACTTAGGAAGAAATTTAATCCTCCCAAAAAAGTACAAGGCTTACACTCTGAAAACTACAAACATTGTTTAAAGAAAATTTTTTTTTTTTTTTTTTGAGACGGAGTTTTGCTCTGTAGCCCGGGCTGGAGTGCAGTGGCCGGATCTCAGCTCACTGCAAGCTCCGCCTCCCGGGTTTACGCCATTCTCCTGCCTCAGCCTCCCGAGTAGCTGGGTCTACAGGCACCTGCCACCTCGCCTGGCTAGTTTTTTGTATTTTTAGTGGAGACGGGGTTTCACTGTGTTAGCCAGGATGGTCTCGATCTCCTGACCTCGTGATCCACCCGTCTCGGCCTCCCAAAGTGCTGGGATTACAGGCTTGAGCCACCGCGCCCGGCCTAAGAAATTTTTTAAAGATCTAAATAAATGGAAAAACATCCTGTGTTTATGGATCAGAATACTTAATACTGTTAAAGATGGAAATACATTTTTCTGTAGATTCAACACAATCCCTACCAAAATCCTCACCTAGTTTTTGAGGTTTTGTTTTGTTTTGCAGAGATTGATCTACTGCTTCTAATTCATATGGAAATGTAAGGAATACAGAATAGCCAAAACAAAGTTGAAACAAATAAAAGGAACTAAGTTGGAGGACTCAAAGACTTCTCAGTAACTGAAGTAGTGTGGTACTAGTATAAAATTAGCATACAGATCTGCAGATGAATGGAATAGAGGTCCAGAAATAAACCCTCACATTAAGGCCGGCTGATTTTTCACAATGTTGCCAAAACAATGCAAGAGAAAGAATAGTCTCTTCCACAACTGGTACTGAAATAAATGAACATCTGCACACGAAGGAATGAAGTTGGAACACTTCCTCACTAAGTACGCAAAAATTTACTCAAAATGCATCACAGACTATGTAAGTGCTGAAACTATAAAACTATTAAGAGAATACAGCATAACTTTTCATAACCTTGAGTTAGACAACAGTTTCTAAGAAATAATACCAAAAGACAAAGCAATAACAAAATACATAAATTAGTTTTCAACAATATTAAAAACTTTAGTGCTTCAACAGATAACATCAAAAAGGTAAAAAGACACTCACAAAATGGGAGAAAATACTTTTAAATTATATGTTTGTTAAGGGACTTGTTATCTATTATATAAAGAACACTGTTATGGACAGAATGTATCCCCTTCCCCACCAAATTCTTATCCCTAACGCCCAATGTGATGGCATTTGGAGATGGGGTTTTGTGAAAGTCATTAGGTTTTAGATGAGGTCATAAGGGTGGGGTCCCCATGATGGGATTAGTGCCCTCATAAGAAGAAGAGGCCAGGAGTGGTGGCTCATGCCTGCAATCCTAGCACTTTGGAGGACCAAGGCAGGAGGATCACTTGAGGCCACGAGTTCAGAACCAGCCTTGTCAACATACTGAGGCCCCGTCTCTGCAGAAGAAAAATGTAGAAATTATCTTGCATGGTGGCACATGCCAGTAGTCCCAGCTACTCAGGAGGTTGAGGCAGGAGAATTGCTTGAGCCCAGGAGTTCAAGGATGCAGTGAGCCATGATCACAGCACTGTACTCCAGCCTGGGCAACAGAGTGAGGCCCTGTCTCAAAAAAAAAAAAAGAGAAAAACCAGAGCTTGCTTACCCTCCACCATGTGAGGACACAGCAAGAAAGCAGCCCTCAAATCTGCCAGCACCTTGATCTTGGATTCCTAGCGTCCAGAACTGTAAGAAATATGTTCCTGTTGTTTAAGCCACCCAGTCTATGGTATTTTGTTATGGCAGCCCAAGCCGACAAATCCAAACACAACTAAATAGTAAAAAAGGCAACTCAGTCAGAATACAAACCTGAATAGTCATTTATCCAAAGAAAATACATAAATGGCAAATAAGGACGTGAAGAAATATTCAACATTAGCCAAGCTTGGTGGCTCGCCTGTAGGCCCAGCTACCCAGGAGGCTGAGGCAGGAGAATTGCTTGAACCCGGGAGGCCGTGGTTGCAGTGAGCCAAGATCGCACCACTGCACTCCAACAGAGTGAGACTACGTCTCCAAAAAAAAAAAAAGAAGGAATACTTTCAGATGCTCCTTCTTGGCAGGACTGAGTTCCACCCCTGCCTAGGGTCTTTACCTTGCCCTGAATCTCTTTGTGGGTCACCAAACTTACGGACTGACCAGGCTGGGCCTTGTACTTCACTGGACCCATGCTGCCCGGCTCCTGAGCCCCTTGCACTGGGGCCTTCCCAGCATTTGTTCTTCATCCCTCCTTGGCAGCGACCCTGTTCGCCTGGTGTCCCGGGTGACACCTGGCACTGTGTGTGTTCAGGAGGTGGGCAGTAGAGCCTGATGCCTGGCTCGGATTCCTCTTCTGCCCCCCCGATAACTGCATGATCTTGGGCGAGCTGCTTAACCTTTCTGTAAACCTCATCAGTAAGCTGGAGTTGCTGGCACTGGATTACATGACTTGGTTCTTGTCAGGATTTAGGATTCCCTGTGGCATGCAGAGGCCCTGAGGGATGGCTGAGTGCTGTTGTTATTATTACTGCCTGCGAGCTGTAGTGCACACACAAAATGTCTCCTTAAGCGAACTGATAATATTGTGATCTTGTTTTTCAACTCAACACTTTGTCTCCTAGCAGTTCTCAAATTGTAGCCCAGAAGGCTTGTTAAGTACACATTGCCCGGCCCCACCCACAGATCTGGCTGGGTCTGAGATTTCTGCCTTTCTAAGGACTTTTCTTGGGGCTGCAGCTGCTGCTTCTCATTGGGCACTTTGAGAACCACTGCTCTGTGGGGTGTGTGCCCAGTGTGCGCCTGTGTGAATGTGTGCCCATGTGAGTGTGTGTGCGAGTGTGTGTGTGTGCATTCGTGTGTGTGCATATGTGCACGCAGGTGCCTGCATGTGTGCGCCTGGGCTCAGATGCCTATGCCCATGTGGATGCATGTGTGTGTGCATGTGTGCCTGTGCCTTCTCATGGCCCAGGTGAGCTGCCAGCAGTAACCTGCTCCCCTGCCCCCGCTGCACCGGCCCTTAGTCAGCCCTTGGTGTGAGGCATAGGAGCCCAGGTTGGAGGCTGTAGGAACTCGGGGTCCTGTCTTTGGGCACAGCCTGGTGATCTGTGGTCTTTGTTCCCCAGGTGCTTCAGTGGAGCAGGCCATGGCCAACCTTCGTTTCTTCTTCCAGCAGGAGGATTAGGACCGGATTCTGGGTGGGAAGCAGCCTTGGTTTTTATTTGCTGGGCTTGGCGGCCTAAATCCGGAGGACCTGTGGTCGTCCTTTCCACCCTCTCCCCCCCTCCTCCAAGTTAACCCCTTTATTTTCTCCTGTTCATTTCAACAGGATTTATGCTTGATTAAGTTACTCTCTTTTATCATAATTAAAGAAAAATGTGGTGGGAGAGCACTAAAAACTCCATTCAATGAAAACCAGATTGTTGAACCTGCAGGGAAACAAGGGCTGCCCTGTGGCTCCAGGCCCCTCCCAGGGAGATTGATCGCTGGGAGCTGTGGGGAGGGGGCGGAGGGGAGGGGATTTAAGCTCCTTAGGGAGGAAGTTGGCTGCCCCTGCCGGCCCCGAAGACAGGGGCCTGCCTCCGGGCTTGCCACCCCCTCGTCCTGGGTCCTGCCCAGCAGCCTGTGTGTAACATCTGACTCCTGACGCAGTCAGGCACAGCTCTGCGCACAGGCCCTGGATTTATAAAGGCCTTTTTCTAATGGTGCCTGCGAGTCTCCTGCTGCAGAACATGACCTGCTGGAATGTTTTTAAAAAGTGTGTTTTTAGTTGACTCAGTTCCTCATGCTGGTCGAAGTTGCTCATAAAGGCGAGGCTGTGTAAAAATCCCGCCGAAGCCCTGGCAGTCACAAAGCCCTGGCTCCGAGCTGGGACCTGGAGTGGCGGGGCGTGCTAGGCCCCACCGCCTGCCCGGTGAGGTCAAGCCTGGCTGCGGGTGGTTCCTGTGCAAAAGGAAAGGCTGCCTTCATACTGCTTGGGGAATTGTTTCTGTAATACGTGTGGGATTCTAAAAATGGCTAGACCTGCGTAGCTGGATGGGAGGGGAGGAGGCAGTGACTGACTGCAGGAGGGGCAGCCTCCTTGATGGTCACCTGTGAAACGAGGTGGCAGGTTCAGGAGCCATGGTCTAGTCCCCTCTCTGCTGCACTGTACATGAGTGTGCACAGGCGCCTGGTGAAGGGTTGTTTTAGGGGATGGGAGTGAACATAGGTTCTGGGAGTGAACACGGGTTCTGGAGCCTCAACGCAGGGACCCTGTCACTTACCAGTAGGGTGACCTCAGTGAGTACCTTAGTAGAGAATGGTGGAATTTGTTCCTTGTCCACTGAGGATGGTTAAAATAATACCCCCGGCATGGGACTGTTGTGGGTATGAGCTTGAACAGCGAACACCCGGCACAGCAAGCATCCAGTGCGTGTTGGGAGTTGCCGTTGTGATGGGCCATCTGTTTCAGAGGTAGAGCCTCAGACAAGGACATCGTATTAGTCTGCTCAGTCTGCCGTAAGTGCCCACCCCAGACTGGGCCGCTTAAATAACGTTCATTCTCTCACAGCCCTGGAAGGGGAAGTGTGACGTCAAGGTGTCAGCAGGGTTGGTTTCTCCTGAGGCCTTGCTCCTTGCCTTGCAGTTGGCTGTCCTCTCCCTGACTCCTCACGTGGTCGTCCCTCTGTGTGTGTCTGTGTCTTCATCTGTTCTCCTTATAGGACACCAGTCAGGTTGGGGTAGGGCCCACCCATATGACCTTGTTTTACCTTCATCTCCTCTTTAAAAGTCTATCTTCAAATGCATTCTGAGGTCAGGGCTTCAACCTATGTATTTTGGGGGAATGCAATTTAGCCCAGACATGCAGTTTAACTTACAGCATTTTAAGCTTAGTAAGGTCTCGCTTTGTTGCCCAGGCTGGAGTGTAGTGCTGCAACCACAGCTTACTGCAGCCTCCACCTGCTGGGCTAAGTGATCCTTCCGCCTCGGCCGCGCAAGTAGCTGGGACTACAGGCACACACCACCATGCTTGGCTAATTTTATTTTGTTCGTAGAGATAGGATCTTGCCATGTTGCCCAGGCTGGTCTCAAACTCCTGGCCTCAAGCCCACCTCAGCCTCCTTAGTTGCTGGGATTATAGGCTTGAGCCACTGCACCCAGTTTATTTATGGGTTACAAGGACAATTCGTTTTTCTTTCACATTTACTTTTTGGTGGGCAGTCCCAACAAATGCTAGGAAGACCTAGCATTCCAAGATTTTACGGGTAACCTCTGGAACCTGTTTATTTCTGCCTCTCGGGCTCACTGGGGGCTCCTGGAACCCAGAGCCCCAGATCTTCCTGATGGTGCGGCCCTGGCGCCTAACCCGGCCGGCAGGTATATCAGACTCCTATGCAGCAGTCTCTCTGGGGGGTGCTGACCCCAAGGCCGCCCTGGTCCCTCCCTGGTCGCATCCCAGAGTTGTGTAGTTACGCTGGTCCTCTGCTTCCAGATGCTTCTCCCCCATACTATCCCTACTCCCCTCATCCGTGCCACATGTCATGATATCTGTAAACCAGCAGCCAGAGGAGGAAGCCTGTTCACACTGCTGCCCTGCTGGGGAGAAGCATTCCTCCAGCGAAGGCAGGCTGATGGCCCCTGGGTGTCCCTTCCTTCTCTAAGATGCTTACCCTGCCACTGGGGGCAGGAAACTGGGGATGCAGGTCACTGTTCAGTGGAAAGGGCCGTTCCAGTGCTGTGGGAGATGAACCTTCACCCCTCCCTTCTCAGCCTGGGATCAGGACTTTCAACCTGCATGACCTCCTGACCTTGCCTAGGGCCAGGCTGCCATGGCGGGAGGGCTGAATGCTGTGCCCTGATCTCTCTGGACTGAGTCCTGTCTCAGGAGCGCTTGTCATGCACCCTCGGACACACCTGTGGGAGGAAAGTTGCAGGGCCCACGCTCTCTGGGCATGTGCTGCTCTCTTGCCGGGAGTGAGGATGCATGGACTCTTGCACCAACTATTAGCAATCCAGCAGGAGCTTCCTCCAGCCTGCAAGCATTGAGTCTAACGTGAACGTGGGGCCCTGCGGGATAAGGGGAGGCACTTGTTGGGATGGGGCGTGGGGTGATAATTTGATTTAAAGTTAAGATTTTTTAAGAGTCATTAAGTTAAATTTTATGTTCACAAGGCCTACAGGACAATTCCATTCTTCTGAAGATGTTGTTTGAAGCATTTTATCATCAGTTGTAATATAACCTATTGATGTGTGTTTCATTTGCCTTTACTAAAATATTGGAGGCATATCTTCTAGTTACAAATTATTCTAATTGATGGATTAAAGTAGTTTTTAAAATAAAAGGCTTTGCTAATTCCCTGCTGGCTCATCCAAGCCAAATGGCCGGTGGCAATGCTACTTAAACAGCACTCTACAATTCAAACCTTACCTCTAACGAGAGGCGAAGCAGTGAGGTCTTATTCTAAAAGTGCATGTGTAAGTGGTTTTGCTTGATGCAGCATTTAGGTCTGAGACCTCCAGCTTACCAACCACCTTCCACTTTGCAGCCCTCTCAGAGGCAGCGGAGACTCCAGGGCCCTGCGATTGTTGTCCTGCACTCCTCCTATCACATGACCTCGGCTCCTTAAAAGAGGACACTTGCTCTTCATTTCTTTCATCTACAAAACTGGGGCAGCAATAGGAAGGCCAGTCTCCTTCACTGAGGGATTCAGGGTAAAATGAAATTACTGCCGCATTACTTTGCAGTGACAACTCTGCAAATGGAGTGCTGCCTCTGCACAGAAGGTCAGCAGCAGCAGGGTGTGTCTGTGACGAGAAAAGACCGTGCCAGTCAAGCCTTGGTCATTATGTAGTGGACAGTGTTGCCACTGGCCCCATCCCGTGCCTCACCACCTCCTGCAGGCTGCCGACTCCAAGCCCTTGGGACTTGGTCACAGGCCTTTTCTGGCCGGGGTACTTGGTCTACAGTCTAGGTACACTGGGGTGCTGGGAGCCATTGCATCCCCTGCTATCGGCAGTCCTCCAACAATTAGCCCTCATTGGGTAGTGAATGCTCCAGCTGCCTTGCCTATGGGGTGGGCAGCTCTGAGATGTAGGGTCTACGTGGCCTCCCACAGGGGCCCAGTGTCTTGCGTGGTGTTGCCCATAGCAGGAGCCTGCTCATGCACTACCTCTGGGCCTCTTCCCCTTCTCCTCTCCTTCTGACTCCACTTCCAGAGCCCCCTGACTTCGTCTCCCAAATGCACTCTGGATTGACTTCTTGGGGAGCCCAATCTGTGATGGAAATATTACAGATACTGGCCAAGGAACACTGTTCCTCAGTGTCTCATGCACCCTCATTCTGCTCACAGCTTGCTGCTTCCTCTCAGATGTTATGTCTCTGCCATTTCCCAGTCAGTGCTGCCCACAGCCCCATCAGGCCGAGTCGAATATTCATGCATGAAATTTGACCAACTCGGTCGGCTCTTCATGCGTTACTGTCACAGCATCTTCCTGGGCACTGTAGATGTCTCAGAGCGGGATGTCGAGTGGGACGTGTCCTGTCGTCTTCAATTAGCAGCCAGTACCCAGAGCTGAGGACCAAGGGGGTGAGCTAGCCCTTGGTCTAAGGAGTGCTGCCTGTTGTTACAGGGGTGGGTACCACTCCTCGGGGTTCCAGAGCGGGTCCTGCAACCACCTGAGTCTCTTGTGTTGATCAGGGTGTAGGGGAGGGCTGGAGGCTGGGTAGCACCTGCCCTCCCACCCTGACTTGTCGCAGTACTGTGTCTGCAAAGGCCATCTGTGTGGAGCCACACCTCTCGGGACCTTCTGCTTCACTCTGCCCCAGTGCCACCTTTCTGACTCCAGGCTGGTCCTCTGCTGCCACCTCCCCTTCTTCCACCTCACGTCACCTCTTGGGCACACCTTACCCGTTCAAGCATGGTTACCTTTCCCAGGAACTCTGGTTGGGTCTTTAAACCCCCTCTGGCCGTTGAGTCCTGGTGCCCTCTGATCAGGCCCACCCCGGAGGAGCCCTGCTGTGTTGGTCTCTGGACTCAGGCCTGGCAGTCCCATGGGCAAAGGCCCAACCCCAGGCATAGACCAGGCCCGGCATGCCTCAGCCCCGGTCCTCGGCCAGTCTCCCACAGCCTGGCCACCTCATCGCCTTGCTCTGGGGCTGGTCCTCCCTGCTCCATGATTGTTATTTTCACCCTCACC
>NW_012104154.1:1748764-1760022 GCF_000951045.1 Mandrillus leucophaeus | reverse complement strand
TCCACCATCTGGGATGGAGTCGTTGCTGTACAGCAGGCATAGCCACTGTCATGAAAGATGAAGCTGGTCTCAAAGACACTAGGACGTTGCAAAGAGCCACATGAGTTTGTTGGATATGGCAGAATTTCTCCAGGTGGGGGAGATAAATGAAGCAAACGTTAGGTATACGTTTTGTAAAATGATAAAACTGTCATTAGTTGTGGTTGGTTCAGTTGTCTCTATTTAGAATGCAAGGGACTCAACGGAAAATGTTAGCACCAATACAGAGAGGTAGTGGGTTGGCTGGAGGATTCAGGACCAACTTAGAAACATCAGTGGCATTTGTATATACCTGTAACCATAAAAACAAGTAATAGAAAAAAAAAATACAGTAGCAGCGAAGCCATTCAGATACCCAGGAGTAACCTTAGTGAGAAATGCTCCACACTCCTGAGACTTCACTGAAAAATTTGAAAGAAGATTAGACTAACTGGAGAAGAAAACCCTGTTGTCTTATGTTATGTTATGTTATGTTATGTTATGTTATGTTGTTATTTTTTTACGGAGTCTTGCACTGTCACCCACGCTGGAGCGTAATGGTGCGATTTTGGCTCACTGCAGCCTCTGCCTCCCAGGTTCACGCAATTCTCCTGTCTCAGCCTCCCAAGTAGCTGTGATTACAGGCACACACTACCAAACCTGGATAATTTTTTGTACTTTTAGTAGAGACGGGGTTTCACTATGTTGCCCACACTGGTCTGGAACTACTGACCTCGTGATCCACCCGCTTCCATCTCCCAAAGTGCTGGGATTACAGGCATGAACCGCCACACCCGGCCAGAAAAGCCTGTTGTTACTGGGAAAGTAACATTGTAACGATATCTGTTCTCTCGAAATTAACATACAAATTTAGTACAGTTCCAACTAGCACCCCAGTGAGTATTTTATAGA
Source organism: Mandrillus leucophaeus (assembly GCF_000951045.1). Taxonomy (NCBI): domain Eukaryota; kingdom Metazoa; phylum Chordata; class Mammalia; order Primates; family Cercopithecidae; genus Mandrillus; species Mandrillus leucophaeus. The sequence continues at coordinate 1,759,092 of NW_012104154.1, read as the reverse complement.
ATTTGGCTTGCTGTTTCTGAAGTCCATGTAGAACTGAAAGTGAGCAAGAAGAACCAAGACAGTTTTGAAAAAGTGAAATTATCGTGAGAACCTTGCTTTACCCAGTGTCAAAATGTGTTGTCGTAATTAAATAGACAAACAGATCAAAAGAAGAGAATAGATAATCCACACACAGACCTATGGAATATATGGAATTGATTTTTCTTTTCTTTTTTTTTGAGACGGAGTCTCGCTCTGTTGCCCAGGCTGGAGTGCAGTGGCGCAGTCCCTGCTCACTGCAAGCTCTGCCTTCCTGGGTCCATGCCATTCTCCTGCCTCAGCCTCCTGAGTAGCTGGGACTAGAGGTGCCTGCCACCATGCCTGGCTAATTTTTTGTATTTTTAGTAGAGACAGCGTTTCACTGTGTTAGCCAGGATGGTCTAGATCTCCTGACCTCGTGATCCACCCGCCTTGGCCTCCCAAAGTGCTGGGATTACAGGCGTGAGCCACTGTGTCCGGCCCATCTCAGGATTCTTAATGTAATCATGCCCACAAAGTCCCCTTAGCCATGTAAGGCGACGTGGTCACAGGTTCTGGGGATTAGGATGTGGCCATCTTGGGTGGATCCTTATTCCATCTTCCACACTATATTAGGAAACAGAAAATAACATAAGTTATGATTTCAAGCTATCATATCAGCAGGGTTTAAGGTGAGGGTATGGGGAACTGGGCATTTTAATAAATGGCGAAGTGTAGATGACCACATCCGCTTTGGAGGACAGTCAGCTGTCCTTCTTAAAATCAATAACAGGTACACCCATGAACCTGGTAATTCTGTGTCTTGGGATTTGCCTTCCAGACACACTGAGCTCAGGGCACAGAGAAGTCAGTATGAGGATATTTATGGCAATGCTGTTTGTGGGAGAAAAAGAAACATTATAACTAAGTGATTACTGTTTTGGAAATGACCAGAAAACCAACCCATATGTATGGAATATTAGTGCTAGGGAATATGACACAGCAATGAAAAAAAAAACGAGGTGGCTCAAACCTCAAAGATCTCCAAGTTATAGCTCAACGAAAAGTCATTTGCAAAACAGCACGTAGATAGTTTGTTTGGCGATTTAGGCCAAACAGCATGTTCAAAACACCATGTTCCTACAGGCAGAGGAAGACCTGAGAGCGTAAATGACACAGTACTAACTTACATCTGGGGAGGTTCAAGTTACGTCCAGGGGGCTTCAGCTTTATCTACACGTGTGACTCAGAGAGGAGTGTATTCACGTCATACTTGCAGAGTATAAAAGAAGGTTCGAAATGTGAGGGTATGATGAAGCACAGTAAAGGGTGTAATGAAACAGAAGGTCAGATACTCTGCAGTAATCTCCAGAAGTCCACGTTCTTTAGGAAATCATACTTGATTCTAGGGCTACGGATTACACATGAACAGGGCCATGTGGCCTGGGGTGGGAATCAGGCTCGGAGCCCAGGGTTCTTTCTAGCCGGCTTCCTTGGAAGTGTTAGTTTTTTGTTTTTTTTTCCCAGTGGAAAATAACTTTTATTGAGACCCCATGAGCTGCAAAATCTGTTCCTGGCATTAAGCTCCTTCTTCCTTTGCCATTCGGTCTTCCTTAGGTAGTCCCATGAATGCTTTCTTCTCCTCCATGGTCTGGAAGCAGCCATAGCCAAACTTGGAGGTGGTGTCGTGAACTTAAGGTCCATCTTCTCCAGAGCCCGCCGCTTCGTCTCCACCAGCAAGGACTTGCGGAGGGCGAGCACCTGCTTCTTGGTTCCCACCACACAGCCTTTCAGCAGGACAAAGTCATTGGTCACTTCACCGTAGTGGACAAAGCCACCCAGAGGGTTGAGGCTCTTGCCAGACAGGTCATAGTCGGTGGAGGCATTGTTCTTGATCAGCTTGCCGTCCGTGATAAGGTAGCCCTGGCCAATCTTACAGATCTTCTTGTTGACCTCAGTGCAGTGATGGTCGCCTTTCTGCCCAGCGTGTGCCACAGAGAAGGCCACACGAGCAGGATGCCACGCCCCAATACAGGCCACCTTGCGCAGGCCTCCGTGGGTCTTGTGGGGCAGCTTTTTGGTGTGCCAACGACTGGTGACCCCTTTGTAGCCTTTGCCCTTGGTCACCCCGATGACATCTATCATCTCGTCCTGCCCAAACACTTGGTTCACAGGTACCTACTGCTCAAGCCTCTTCGCGGGCCCCATCCGGCTTCTCGGCCACAGTGCCTCTGTTCATTTGGATGTCCATCAGGTGGGCCTTCTTCTGGCACAGAGGAAGCAGGTGCATAGGGTGTGGGCAATGATGCAGATGACGTGGCAGTACTTCTTCATGCTGCTAAAGTCCTTCTCCAGCTGCTTCTTGCCATCCTCATCCTGCCATTTCTTGCAGTACTTGGTAAAGGCCTTTGTCTTAGATTTATGCCAGTTCTTATAGAAACGCCTCTTGCATTCATCACTAATGTGCTCAGTGAATACATCAGTATCTGGAGACTGACGAAGACGTCAGTGAAGGTCTGGAGGCCTTGAGGGGTTTTCATGTAGCCCACAATGCCCACAACCACCATGGGTGGCATCTCCACAATGGTCACAGCCTCCACCACCTCCTTCTTGTTCACTTTGAATCCTGACCTGTCGACTTCCCGCATGGTGTGGGTCATGCCAGCCTTGTATCCCAGGAAGGCTGTGAGGTGGACTGGATTGGACGGGTCATCCTTAGGGAAGCTCTTCACCTTCCCACGATGCGTGCTGCTGTGCTTCCAAGGCAGGAAGCCGAGGGACCCATGTCTGGGAGGGGAGAACTTTCTGTGAGACATCACGCTGTCAAATCCCGCCGGTAAAGGTCGGTCGGCCTTCGGTTTCCGCTGGATAAAGCCAAATCTGGAAGTGTTAGTTTTAACAGGAAAGTTGAAGAGAAGAGGGGAGCTTCGAAGCACATCTTCGAAAGTGAAGAGATTGCATTTTCGGCAGTCAAGGTGTTTTCCATGTGGCAGTTTATTTCTACCTCCGGGGCCCCTTTATTTGAGCTCTTGTTCTCTTTCCTCACCCCTGGATTGATTCTCCTTGTTGAAATCAAGAAAAGCCTGGAAATCTCATCTGACCATCGTTGGGAGGTAAAGAAGAGTTGGTGGGAACATTTCCTGTGATTCTCCTAAAATTATAGAACCACACAAGAAAGAGTTTGGTCCCATAGTAAGGCTGACCAAAGTGATCCCAAGCAAGCAAGCCCTAGAGTCACTTCTGAAATGTGGGCACCTGCTAGACGTGCCTGCTCGACATCTGTTCGGATGGGCTGATGGAGGGTGGTCACTGTGGAACTGCACTTAGCGCTGGGGAATGTTTCCCTGGAGACTCACTGTAATCCATTGTTACGAGTCCTGATGCTCCTAGACAATAATGATACTTTTTAAGAATTGCAATTGCTTTAAAAATCTCCAAACACTAAAGGAGAGTGTGTATCTCCCGTTTGTGTGCTACCTGGATAATAGTATAAACATGTCCCCGGCTCTCAGCCAGCGTGAGTCTAGCACAATATTTCAACTACAGCCTTAGGTCCAACTGTTTTTTTTTTTTTTTTCCTGAGATAGAGTCTCACTCTGTCACCCAGGCTGGAGTGCAGTGGAGCGATCTCAGCTCACTGCAACCTCTGCCTCCCAGGTTCAAGCGATTCTTCTGTCTCAGTCCCCCGAGTAGCTGGGATTACAGGCACGCGCCACCACACCTGGCTAATTTTCTATTTTTAGTAGGGTTTCACCATGTTGGCTGGGCTGGTCTCGAACTTCCGACCTCAGGTGATCCTCAGCCTCCCAAAGTTCTGGGATTACAGGCATGAGCCACCTCGCCTGGCCCCAAATGTTATTTTTAAAAAATTAAGCGTTAGCCAGATTGATTAAAACACAGATGACACTGAGCAGAACCCCCATATATCCACGTCCATCATCTGATGCCCTGCCTCCAGATGGGTGGACAGACAGAGGTCCAGTCCTTTTCTGAAAAGCCAGCAGAATTTACATACAGCTCCGCCCCCCTGGTTTAATTTAATTTCTATGCTTCACTCTTAATCCTGACCTTCAAGGTAGGGAATTCGCAGGAAAAGAGTTTTTTGTCAGCTTATTGAATGCCATTCTTTCTTGATTAGGACTGGCATACATACGTTATCAGAAGCAGAAATCAAGAAATAGCCTCAAACCAACGCATTTCCTTGTTATGTTTCGGTAAAAATCACGTCCATTTCTCTGGTGAGAGAAGACTCGAGTATCCTTGGTTTTGTGCCCCAGGTGATAAGGCTCTTCAAGTTTCTGCTTGCTCTGAAAGATTCCACAATATAAATAACTTTCTTTAAAACAGGCTCATCTGTTTTACATTTTGAGACAGTTTCTACACTGCGAGGCAGAGCTGCTAGCCAGGAGTTCTGCTGAAGCTGGCTCCTGCATCCTTCCCGTCCTGGAGAGTGACTCTGCGTGGGTGTTTCCTGCAAGATCAAAGCCTGACTCGAGCTTGGTCGAGTGGAACTTGAGTTCTGGGGAGTGTGATTCCTGGTGGCAGCGAAGATGTGAAGGATGTCTTCCTGCGACCAGCATCTCCTGGCCGGGAAGGGCAGGATCCACTGTGTGCTGGCGGGTGGGGGTCGTTCTCAGGCCTGCTCTCCACCCCCAGGCCTTGCAGGCTGCACACGGAAATGAGAAAAGCAGCTCTGGAGAGAGCTGGGGTGCCGTTGGGTCCCGCCTGCCTAGGCTTACTTTGAAAGACTGGAGCTGTTGCTGTATGAGCGGGCCCCTGCAGGGCCTCCTCTGGCGCCCTCAAGTCTCTATGTGGGAAGTGGGGGGACTGCATTAGGGAGCCCTTTCTGGGGGAATATATGTGTGGTTTGCAAATGTAGCTTGCGTCCCATGTTTTGGTGCATTGTACAGAGGAGCAAGGGGGCGTTGAGGGACCTGGCAGTAGGTCTTGTCTGCAAAGCATTATCTCTGGAAGTTGGGGAGATGGTAGCGAGGCCTAATGAGGGGTCCAGGAGGGAGGGAAAGTGGCCTTCCAGGGGAGTCAGGCATTCTGTCCATGGGACAGGCACTCCTACTGTCTTTCTGGTTCCAAGCCTGTCTGTGCTGTCTGCGGACCTGCACATACTGACGCCTTGAAGCTCTCATTTCCTTTCTCTGTTGAATCCTGCTTTAAGAAGGATGGGGCCACACCCACCTGAGCCCACATTTCCTCCTTGCACTCATCCTCTACCTTCCACATTTCCCCCCTGCCCAATCCGTGCCACTTGTGTCTCTGAGCCTTTGCATGTGCTGTTCCTTCAGCTTGTGATGTCCGCAGCTCTGCCCCGTGTTGTCTCCACATGGTACCCTGTGGTTATCTGGGTACCAGAAGGGCACCTCTTCTTCAACATGTCTATAGCTGCGTTGACAGACAATTTCTGGAGGCACAGTTCTGTTCCTGAAGTCAGTGATACTTGAGCCCCGTCTGCCCTAGAAGGCAAGGGAGTGGTACCTGAAAAGACAGACTCCAGCCCAGTGGCTTTCCGAGGGTCTTCTCCAGAGCTCTGGAGGTCAAAGGAGGTTCAGGGACCACTGCAGAGGGTGCCTCTCGGGGGCAGTGCTGAGGGGACAGGCAAGACTCAAAACTTGAAACCCGAAACCGCTGGCCTGCTCGAATGGAGCAGTTCTGTTGCGTTGTGGTTACTGAGGTTTCTCCTGAGATTTCCTTGAGAGCCTTCAATTCTCTGCAGAAAGTCTTGTCTCGGTAGGCTCCAGATGCCCTAACAAAGCACCGAGACTGGGCGGCTTAAAGAGCAGACATTGATTTCCTACAGTGTGGAGGCTGGAGGTCCATAGTGAAGGTGTTAGCAGGTTTGGTTTCTGGTGAGGGCTCTCTTCTTGGCTTGTAGATGGCCACCTTCTCACTGCATCCTCATGGGGTGGAGAGAGTGGGTGCCAGTGTCTCTTCCTCCTCTTGTAGGATGCCAGCTGTGTTGAATTGGAAGCGCCCTTTTGACCCTTTTAACCTTGACTGCCTCCCCACAGGCGCCGACTACAAACACCATCATACTGAGGTTCACTCCCCACAGGCGCCGACTACAAACACCGTCATACTGAGGTTCACTCCCCACAGGCGCCGACTACAAACACCGTCATGCTGAGGTTCACTCCCCACAGGCGCCGACTACAAACACCGTCATACTGAGGTTCACTCCCCACAGGCGCCGACTACAAACACCGTCATGCTGAGGTTCACTCCCCACAGGCGCCGACTACAAACACCGTCATGCTGAGGTTCACTCCCCACAGGCGCCGACTACAAACACCGTCATGCTGAGGTTCACTCCCCACAGGCGCCGACTACAAACACCGTCATACTGAGGTTCAGGCTTCGACATATTTTGTGGGGACACACTTCAGTCCATGGCAAAGCCTGTAATCCACGCTACAGTATTCCAAGCTTTAAGATGAAGAGACTGAGGCTTAACTTCTCAAGGTCGTCCAGATAGAGAATAGCAGGCCTTGCCTGGGCTCCATTGTTGTAGAAGCCCGGCCGGGAGGCATCCTGGGGTTGGTGTCACCCAGCGGCTCCGTGCGTGAGTGTTAGTCACCTCTGGCTGCAACTGCCATGGTATTGCTTCTTCTGCCAGGTGCTTCTCAGTGGGGACTGTAGTGGTGGTTGCATCTGTGTTGACATTTGTCAGAGCTCTTCATAAGGTACACTTTTTTTTTTTTTTCCCTTTTTTTGAGGTGGATTCTCGCTCTGTTGCCCAGGCTGATGTGCAGTGGCATTATCTCAGCTCACTGCAACCTCCACCTCCCGGGTTCAAGTGATTCTCGTGCCTCAGCCTTCAGAGTAGCTGGGATTACAGGCACCTGCCACCATGCCTGGCTAATTTTTGTATTTTTAGTAGAGATGGGGTTTCACCATGTTGGCCAGGCTCTTCTCGAACTCCTGACCTCAGGGGATCCGCCGCCTCAGCCTCCCACAGTGCTGGGATTACAGATGGGAGCAGCCACGCCCAGCCTGGGTGTGTGTTATTACATGTAGATTATACCCCAGCAAAGCTGATTAGAAGCATGCTTTGGTGTGAGCAAGCTTTGGGTGTGCGTGAGGGTGGCGGCTGGCTTCTGAAAGGTGCTGACTGGGAACTCCCCTAGTGCACATGCTTGACCCGTGGTGAGTTTTGGGTTAGAGTTAGATGGGATGGTGCCCTGGGATGGATGTCTCTATGAACATCTTCTTGCCCGGGATCCACACAGTGAGATCACCTGAAAGTCTTGGATTTGGGGGCAGGCATGGCCTGTGGCTCTGGCTGGTTGCAGCATTCCTAGAAGAGACTCACCAGGTGGTCAGGGCCTGACTTCCCCAGGACAGGCCCTCACCCTGGACCGCCCAGGCCCGACACTGGGAGTGAGGGTGCTGGGTGATGGGGAGGGGTGCGTGCAGAGGTTCTCACTGTGCTCTGGTGTCGCTGGACAGAGGGCCCTTTTCTGAGAAAGTTTCCTCATTCTACCTTGGGCGTAGGGTGGGGAGGGCAGAAAATACAAAACTGCCCCTCCGCTTACAGGCCCCTGTAACTGTCGATGCTGGATTGGATTCGTAATTTTGAACTGCGTCATGAATGCATTTTGCTTTTTCTGGCAATCTTTTGCACACCATGAAATGGTTACTTTACATTAGGATGCATGTGTAGAAAATGCAGGAATGACATCTCCCCTTCCCGCTCCCGCTTCCCCCCCACCGCCCCGCCTTCTCTGTCCCACGGGAGCATGCAAGGACCTGGGGCGAGGCTTGCTATTCTGTATACGGAGGCGGAGTATAGAAAATCATTGCTAACCACGGCCGTTTTGCCCCGTGAACTCATTCAGCTTCTGGTTTTCTTTTCAACCGTCCCAACGGTGTAGGTTCTGGTAGCCACGAACCTATTACACCTAATAGGACAACATCTCGCCAGCGTGGGGGGCTGGACATGGGGCCAGTCCGGGGCTGCAGTTCTTTAGGACGACTTTGAGCAAGTTCAGCCCCAGCTGTCGCCTCCTAAAACTAAGAATATTGCACAGTGGATTTTAGGTTCGCTGTGGACTGAATTGTGTCCTTCCCAAAATTCATATGTTCTCTTCAGACACAGAGAGAGCCTGATACTTGGAGGACGGCCGGAAGAAGTAAAACCGCAGCCTGCGTGACAGCGAGTGGCACGAAGGAGGCGGTGTCTCTGGGGCTGGCAGCTCCCTAGGCGAGGAACAAGTGCTGGTCTGTGGAAGGTGCGGGAGCGTGGAGGCTGAGAGCCCATCTCATGCAGCGGCCCAGAGGAGGCCCCCAGGAACCTGCAAACAGTGTTTCTTTGTGCTCTGGGCTCCCAGGACAGACGACCTGAAACTGGTAGCTAGAAGTCTAGCCACCAGGCAGTAGTTTAAATCAAAATAATCACTTTAAGAAACGGTAGGGAACTTTGCTGGAGAACCATTTCCTCCACCCTGAAACAGGAAAACACGTTCTGATTTATGCTGCTGGCTCAGGGCAGCCTGCTGAAACGTGTGCAGCTCCGTGTTTGATGGCCCCCTCCCTTCCTCTGCCCCGCTGCAGGGATGAAAAAGCATTTAGAAGGAGAGTGTGTGGATGGCCGTTAGTGCCAGAGTGGCTGTTGAAAGGTCCTGCTCTGCAGGAAAGTGGCCTTCAGAGGCCAGAAGGTGCAGACAGCAGGGCCGGCAGCCCAGGGCTGGGAGTGGCTGGAACCAGCGTGGGGGTTGGTTGTGTTTCAAATTGAGATTTTTAGAAAAACTCTGCGGAGCCCTTCTTACTAAACAAGGTCACTCATTCCTCAATGAGAAGCAGACATAGTCCAGCCAAGCAGGGCATGTGCAGAGCCTGGAGCCGGGGTGGTGCCACGGGGCTTGTCTCTCCTGGGGCTCCTCCTGCTGCCCCGGTGTTCCCTGTGATTTATCACCTGCAGACGTCGACATGCATGCGGAGGAACTGTAGTTGTGTGGCGTCTCTAGACATACAGTAATTTCTAAGTGTGAGCAGGCTAGTGGGATTGGGCGTCACGGCCCTTTAGGAGAAGTCCATTTTCTCCTTAGAAAGAGAATGGAAGTCAGCAGCCTCTACTCCCCACCCATGCCTCTCATCTAGATCACCGTTTCTTAAAGGCACCGAGGGCTGTCAGGAAGGATGCGTTATGTCAGAAATGAGAATGTTTCTTTAAAAAATAAGTCTAGGATACAACAGACTGTCTTGATGGGGCCATCTGAGCCTTTAAGCTGGTCATGCACCTGACCTGCCCCGGGGTGGGCATGGAGGACCACCTGGCTCAGACCCCACTGACTTTAGGGCTCCTGCACAGTACCTGCTTGTGTTCTGAGGCCCTCATTCCAGGAGCCACGAGAGGTTGAGGACATCCGCTAGTTCCTGTATGTCTTCAGGGTCTTTGCAGCAGCCAGCCCAGCCCTTTGCAGGGCCGCGGGCCACCTTCTGTGTCTTCTGTATTTCCTGGGTAACTGTGGCTGCTCCGTCCAGCTCCAACACGCTCTCTCCCTCCTGCACATGTAAATACATGCTGTGTGGGTTTTCTTTTCTCTGATTTTTGCTTCTAGTTATTCTCTTTTAAATTCATATCCATTTAGCAAATATTTTGTAAGTGTAAAGAGGAGAAGAAACCCCCGAATGCCCCGTCCGAAGGGCTCGCGTGCAAGGGCGTTCGGGTAGCTCTCGAGTGGGAGCATCTTGTGTTTTCACCTCTGGTCAAGAGAGGGGGCAGACCCCTCTCGAGGGGATGCCCCCCTCACCATTGCTGTAGGAGAGCAAAGAGCTGCAGAGAATTAGGTGGCACCTGCGTGCCAGCTGGATACGGAGCAGCACATCAGTGACATGTGGCTGGAGGAGGCCTCTGGGCTCTTGGGGGAGGAGGAGGGGAGTGGCAGGAGCCCTGGCACCTCCTGCCCGCTGCCCTCTCTTGAGTCAGTGGAGTTCTCTCTGTCTCCTTGACACGATGGACCACTGAGGGCATTGGCCCCCTCCCTGCCCAGCTTTTAATTCCAGAGGTGGAATTAAGATACTGGAATATTCAAAGTACCTGTCTGGGCAAACCCAGCCCATTTCTCCTTGTTGCCTCAGAGGCAGAGAAGCTGTGGACAATTGGAAGTGGGCTGGCTGCGCTGTCCTTTAGGTCACTGTCTGTGGAGAGTGCCCATGCATGTGGCATCCTATTGGCCTCTGGCATGAGACACTGACGCCTAGGGTGAGGACACGGCACCCAAGGGCCAGCGTTTGGGTTCTGGTGCCTGTGCTATTGACTTGCATTCTTGGTGCCTCAGTTTCCTCAGCTGTTAATCGGGATAACGATGGGGTCATTG
>NW_012104154.1:1744814-1748714 GCF_000951045.1 Mandrillus leucophaeus | reverse complement strand
CTGGTCATGCACCTGACCTGCCCCGGGGTGGGCATGGAGGACCACCTGGCTCAGACCCCACTGACTTTAGGGCTCCTGCACAGTACCTGCTTGTGTTCTGAGGCCCTCATTCCAGGAGCCACGAGAGGTTGAGGACATCCGCTAGTTCCTGTATGTCTTCAGGGTCTTTGCAGCAGCCAGCCCAGCCCTTTGCAGGGCCGCGGGCCACCTTCTGTGTCTTCTGTATTTCCTGGGTAACTGTGGCTGCTCCGTCCAGCTCCAACACGCTCTCTCCCTCCTGCACATGTAAATACATGCTGTGTGGGTTTTCTTTTCTCTGATTTTTGCTTCTAGTTATTCTCTTTTAAATTCATATCCATTTAGCAAATATTTTGTAAGTGTAAAGAGGAGAAGAAACCCCCGAATGCCCCGTCCGAAGGGCTCGCGTGCAAGGGCGTTCGGGTAGCTCTCGAGTGGGAGCATCTTGTGTTTTCACCTCTGGTCAAGAGAGGGGGCAGACCCCTCTCGAGGGGATGCCCCCCTCACCATTGCTGTAGGAGAGCAAAGAGCTGCAGAGAATTAGGTGGCACCTGCGTGCCAGCTGGATACGGAGCAGCACATCAGTGACATGTGGCTGGAGGAGGCCTCTGGGCTCTTGGGGGAGGAGGAGGGGAGTGGCAGGAGCCCTGGCACCTCCTGCCCGCTGCCCTCTCTTGAGTCAGTGGAGTTCTCTCTGTCTCCTTGACACGATGGACCACTGAGGGCATTGGCCCCCTCCCTGCCCAGCTTTTAATTCCAGAGGTGGAATTAAGATACCGGAATATTCAAAGTACCTGTCTGGGCAAACCCAGCCCATTTCTCCTTGTTGCCTCAGAGGCAGAGAAGCTGTGGACAATTGGAAGTGGGCTGGCTGCGCTGTCCTTTAGGTCACTGTCTGTGGAGAGTGCCCATGCATGTGGCATCCTATTGGCCTCTGGCATGAGACACTGACGCCTAGGGTGAGGACACGGCACCCAAGGGCCAGCGTTTGGGTTCTGGTGCCTGTGCTATTGACTTGCATTCTTGGTGCCTCAGTTTCCTCAGCTGTTAATCGGGATAACGATGGGGTCATTGTGAGGATTAAAGGAGATAGTACAGGCATGGCACCTGGCACACATGTGTTGGCTGTTCCTAATCTCGACAGCAGTAATAGTAATCAGGACAGTAGATCTTCGTGACACTTGGGGATCAGGAGTATGTTCGAGCAATTAGGGGATGAGGAAAAGAAGAACTCCTTCCCTCACCTGCTGTCCATTTCTTGAGAATACTTGCTTTTGACCATCTCTCCTCTTTATGCTTTTTCTCTCTTTTCTTTCCTTACTTCTCTTTCTCTCTCCTTTATTCTGCACTTACTTTGCAGGCATGCGTCTGCACGGGGACAGTATGGATCCGAGTCCTGTTACCAGAAGCCTGGCCTGGTGAGGCTGGTGGGGCAGGTGGGATTGGCAGGGTGGGTCCATCAGAGGTCCCCATCCTTCCCCGCCCTGACTGCATTGCTTGGCCTTGGGTAAGGCATTTTGTCTTTTCTTTGGAAAATGCAGACAGACGTGCCTCTCATGGTGGCTGCCAGGGCCATACACAGAATGTGGAGGAAATGCCTAGGCTGCTGGCAGTTGAGGTGCCATTAATATAAGAAATGGTCCAAGAAGAGGAAACCCAGTGGGGATGGCAGAGAGGGCTGGTGCAAACCCCACCAGGCTGGCATCCGAGGGCATTGAAGATTGAAGGAGTTGCCTGCCAAAGTTTGCTCCTGGGAAAGCTCATGCAGACGTGTGGAGAGCAGAGGGGTGAGGGCAGGTGTTCCGGAGCCCGCTGGGCTGTGATGCTGAGCACCAGCTTTTGCATGGAAATACACATTTACAGACTTTTTCACAGACCACACCCATTTGCAAACCACCTGATGGTTAGATTTAAAATATGATCACCTTAAAAAGAATCTTTTAAAATTATTACCTTGAAGAGCTTCAGGCCTTTGCCCGTCTGTATCAGAGACTACAGCTTTGCCTGTGACTTTAGGAGCAGTCACAAGGGCCTTCAGGCAGAAGCCACATTCCGAGACCTAGAGAGTTTGTGAATTGGTAGAAGAGCGTTTAAAGTGTTGGTGTGGCAGCTTAGAAGAGGGACTGCTGGGAGTTTTAAAAGCTCCTGGTCAAACTCTAGAAAACGTTGAGTTTTCCATGGACTCGTGTATTTATTAATGTGTTAATCACTTCCATCACCCTGGGAGTGAACACCCACAAAGTTCCAGGCCATCCATGCAGATCCCTCTGTATTCTGTGTTTTGTTTTGTTTTGTAAAACGAGGATAAAAGGAGCATCTGTGAGCTCAAGGGTTGTCAACTGATGGGCCAGCAACCGGGGAATGGGTTAGACTGGACCCACATGACGCCTGTTTCAGTCTATGATTTGGCTGTGGGCGCACAAGCTCTGCTGTATTACATATAAGGAGCTATTTCAGCTTGTCTTTGGTAATGGGACACAGTCTTGCAAATCATGCCGTTAATCCATACAGCCCATGGCCACACATCTATAATGGTCTCACACGTATAGGATACAACAAATGCATGCAACGAAATGGCTAGAGAATGAAGCAGAGCTGGAGCATGGGCTGTGGATCTCAGGTCCTTGCATAGGAACGGGGGGCGGGGGGTTCCCGGTGTCTCATCTGGACACGCAGAGGAGCTTTGGGTGCTCCAGGCCTGCCTGGGAGACAGTTGAGAGAGTTACCCAGGCTGGCATTTGGTTCTGGCCATCACTGCCTCACCAGTCTTGGTTGCTGGTGTGTTTGCCTGTCTCTCCTCATTCCCTGTGCGCTGGGCAGATACTGACTGAGCGTATGGGCGGTGCTGTTGTAGGGCCAGGAAGCACAGCTAGCCTGGGAGGAAGGCCCCCAGCTGGGGATCCAGCCTCGCTGCCCGCAGCCCCAGGCCTGAAGGAGGGGAGCTGGCATCCAAACTGGAAAGAAAACGTCAGACATCTCTCCTGTCTCAGTGATGAGAGTTTATTTTAATGAACAGAGGCCTCCTTGAAGCAATTGGGTATGGTGGGCCCTGGGGTCTGTCACTGGAAGGCCCTGGATTTTCAGTGCGCTGCAGAACTACAGGTTTCCTCCTTGATAAGAAGAGAAAGTTAGAAAGAGAAAGAGAAACGGGTAACGTCATCCCGGGCCGTCGTGGCGTTTTAATGAGGTCACACGTGTATTCCTGTGCAGCTGCCGGTCTTTGCTCTCCCAGGTCCCTCCCCTCTGATTCCTCTACTACCCGCTACCAATGCACCTTCCAGGACAGTGGGGCCTCAGGAATGCCCTTCAAGCAGCCAGCTACTCTCTGCTCTGCCAGATGAAGCGGGCGTTTCCTGGGCAGGGTGGGGCTCTCCTTGAGAAATGCTGGCCAGCCCAGCGGATGGGGGCCAGTACAGTGCGGGGTGATACGGCGCTGTGGGCAACACAGGTGGGAATGTTTAATCACCAGAGCCTTTTTGTGAGCGATGGAAAGAACACATTGATGAAGAGAAAGGGGTGTACTTTCGGTGGGGTGTCCCCAAATCAAAGGTGGTTGAGAAGGGGAATTGTGTTACGCAGATCTCCATCTTCAGGAGTGTCGGCGGAGAAAACCGACTTCTGGCTTCTGAGGCTCCCCCGGGGACACATCACCCAGTAGAGAGGCAGACACACATGTATGCACACCACACTGATGTACCACACACCACACATACAGCACACACACCACACATACACACATACCACACATGCCTGTCTCTTATACACATCTAGATGTGTATAAGAGACAGCAGAGGAGCTTTGGGTGCTCCAGGCCTGCCTGGGAGACAGTTGAGAGAGTTACCCAGGCTGGCATTTGGTTCTGGCCATCACTGCCTCACCAGT
>NW_012104154.1:1724335-1742934 GCF_000951045.1 Mandrillus leucophaeus | reverse complement strand
TACAGCGCACACACACACCATACATACAGCGCACACACACACACCATACATACAGCGCACACACACCACACATACCCACGCCGTATGCACAAACATGTATCCCCACACATATACTTCTCATGCCACACACACAATATACGCCACATACTTCCGTAGACACACACACTCACAACAAACACAGACACACTCTCTTACATTCCTATACCACAGACACACCACACACATATACCTCCCCACAGCATACACGCACCACACATACCCACAGCATATGCACACATATCCTCACACGTATACCCCCCACACCACACATATACACACAAACACCACAGACCCACACTCACAACACACACCACACGTATACACACATAGACCATATACGCACAGACACACCCCTCCCACATTCATACACCACACACACACCACACATATACACACAGGCACACATGCCTGTACTTACATACACACACACACACACACACACACACACACACACACACCCCCATCTGACAGCACCACGAATCAGGCCAGGATATTGGAGGAGGTGTTTTGGTAAACACAAAATACACCCAGCCCCCTGCCGTCCCCCCTCCCGAACCGCTTCATCTTGTTAATTGGTGAATTCATTCCTAAGCTGCGGTCATCCCACGTTTGTGTCGCTGCGTGCCTGCGCGTAGCCGGTGCGGAGGGCCTTGGGTGTTGTGTAGTGTGTGCTTTTTGTGTCTTTATTTTAATGTCATTTTTGACTTGTTGCCCAGGATTCTGTGATTAGATTTGCCTCTCTCCCAAACTGAAATTTATCTCATTTTCCTTGGCGTCCACAGGGAACTTCTCTCCAGTTTCTGCTGAGGTAGACTTCTACTGTGTGCCGAGAAACGATTTTCTTGTTCTTTGTGCCCTTTTATTTCAAGCTCCAGAATGGAGCACTGCTTTTATGAATGCCAGGTTTCGCGAAAACTCATAACATCTGTCATGGTTAATGCGTAGACACACAATGCCTTTACTCTTTTACAAAGGGTCTCACCGGAGCGATCGCGGTTTCCCACTGCAGCGGGGTCTCCTGGCCGGCTGTGGTGCTTGGGGTCTCTATTCCCAAGGGGCAGACAGCCATGCTGGAGTGGCCACCTGCAAGCCTGGTGAGGGACCCATTCCCCAGCGGTAGCATCAGAAGTGGAGGGTTTTGAAGATGAGATCTTAACTCGGAATGAAACCCCGGGGTCCGATCTCGGTGTTTTCATGTCTGTTCTATACAAAAGGTAGTTTATGCCGAGGAGAAAAAAGATAGCGGCTGCAACCAGGCGTGGCATGACTGGTGAGTCAGGAATGTTTCAGGTGCGAGGAGGGGAGAGGCTGCAGGAGAGGCAGAAGGGCACCCCAGCCCCTCACCCAACACTGTGTGTGCGCTTGGCCCTGGTCCCGGCTCTCGGGGCCTTCAGGTTAATCCACGGTCTGAGTGGCTCACTTGGTCCTGAAATGGCCTGGTGGTGCCTGGTTTAATTTGCCTTTATAAACTAATAGGCTAAGTTGAGCATTTCAAAGGGGCAATTTTTCCTTCTTAAAGTTGCAGTGAACACATCTTTCAGAATCCAGAGGGAGAATTACACACATGAGGTATGCCCAGGTTAAGGAACACGGTAAAGATTTTAACTGCCTAATAAACTATAAATCCCTAAATAAACTCCTGGACGAGGCAGTAAAAGCTTAGACGTCAACATGCAAAAATGAAACCAGTTTTGTGAGGGTTGGGGGAGTATGGGTAATTTCTGTTTTTCCTAAAATACATATGTAAAGTGGCAGTTTGGCGATGAAAGAAAAGTATGGTTCGGTAATTTTTTTTCTTTTATGTGTTCCTCTTAGAATGTGTGAACACGTGGCGCCGTAGCCTGCATCCCTTATTCTTTTACTTCTACCTTGTAGCTTAGAAGTAAGAAACCTACAACAGCGATGAAAACTATATATTTTTTTCTACCTGCCAAATGTGTATAGATTAAAAACACTGGATGTTAAGAAATTTTCTTATGCACAAGTGGAATTTGTCTTCTTTTAAAACACGTAAAACATCTTGAAAATGAGACAACTGGGACATGAAAAATGTATGAGATGGCTTTGAGAACCACTGCTGCTCCTTTAATTGCTTGGCCTTCTTCCCCAAGCCCCTTAAGATCGCTTACCTTTGGGTAATGCTCATAAAGTGCAGAGAGCAGGGGGGTTCTTTTAATACGGCAAGGCTTCTCCCCGCCCGCCTCTTAAACGGCCAAAGTTTCAGCCTGTCATATTTGGTGATTTTTTTTATTGTTACGAGTTTTGTTTTTTTATAGTGGATGTGATGTCATCTCATGACATGGCTGTTTAAGACCAGTAAGCAGGCTGGGCGCGGTGTCTCACGCCTGTAATCCCAGCACTTTGGGAGGCCGAGGTGGGCAGATCACGAGGCCAGGAGATCAAGACCATCCTGGCTAACACGGTGAAACCCCGTCTCTACTAAAAATATGAAAAACTAGCCAGACATGGTGGTGGGCGCCTGTAGTCCCAGCTGCTCAGAAGGCTGAGGCAGGAGAATGGCGTGAACCCGGGAGGCGGAGGTTGCAGTGAGCTGAGATCGGGCCCCTGCACTCCAGCCTGGGCGACAGAGTGAGACTCTGTCTCAAAAACAAAACAAAACAAAAAAACAGCAATGCAGAACAGAAATTCCTAAGGAATGATTTAATACCGTGTACACACACACACACATTTATCTCGAGTGAACTTTTAAAGTTGTTTTCCTTGAATACACTTTTTTTTAAAGAAAAATGGTTTTATTAATTTTCTTGTGATGATTTTCCAATCTAATAATCTTAAATTACCATAATTTCTTTCCTCTAGAAAGACACTGGCATTGACTGAAGTTGCAAACAAAAATCGCCAATGTATTAAACACTGCAGCTTGTAAGTGCAACGCAGCAGACAGACAGACTGAATGGGCAGGGCTCATGTGCTTTGAGGGGTTCCTGCCTGGCACCTAGCTGAGACCCCTGCCCAGGCGGCAGAGGTGGAGGAGCGAGCTGTCATTCGTACCTGGGCAGCCTGGTAAAACCAAAGCTTGGAGAAGTTCCAGAACTCGCCCCAGTGCAGGATCCTGTGAGCAGCAGCTCCTCCAGCCGCCCTCAGACCTGACATCAGCTGGCGCAGCCCCCTGACCTGGGGTGGGGCAGAGGCAGGCAGTTAGCTGCGTTGCCCCACCAGAGGACAGAGGAGACCTGGGCTTTCTTAGCATTGCTGCTCGTGAACGTCTGTCAGCTGCAGGCTGGATTTTTTTTTTTTTTTTGAAATGGAGTCTCGCTGTGTCTCCCAGGCTGGAGTACTGTGGCGCCATCTTGGCTTACTGCAGTCTCTGCCTCCCGGCCGGGTTCAAGCGATTCTCCTGCCTCAGCCTCCCAAGTAGCTGGGACTACAGGCACACACCACCATGACGAGCTAATTCTTGTATTTTTAGTAGAAACGGGGTTTCACCATGTTGGCCAGGCTGGCTTCAAACTCCTGACCTCAAGTGATCTGCCCGCCTCGGCCTCCCAAAGTGCTGGGATTACAGGCGTGAGCCACTGTGCCCGGTTCAGACTGGATTAATAATTGGTACCTCTTCATAGGACAAAGTGCCATACGACAATGAAAACAAGTGAACTTCACCCACAAGCTATACTGTGGGTGAATCGCACCACCAGATGGCAAAGGAAAGAAGGAGGCCACAGACAAGCATGCTGGGATTCCATGTGCAAAGTTGTGTGTGTTTTTAAAACAGGTGAAACTAAATTCTTTTGTTTAGCGGGGGAATGCAGGAAGTAAAACCTCATTGCTTGCGTATACCTTGGATTTTACCAAACACTGGGCTGGGGAAAGCTGTTTTCAAGTTGCACAGAAAGGCAGGGAAGCGAGGATCACAAAAGCATTGTCCTTGCACCCAGAAATGAAGCAGTTACTATAGAAGTGAAAGGCGGACGTGTGGAAGAGACATCTTGTAAGAGTGTTTTTATGGTGTCTTCTTGAGAAAGGTTTCGTGGGAGACCTTCCCAGGCTGGCAGGTGGCTTGGCCTCCACCTGTCAGCCCCTGAGCTCCACAGGTGTGCCCTTCCGCCTCCTGCAGCTGCAGGTAGATGCCACCTGTAGCTTTCCCCTCCTGCTTCTGCTGGTCTTCCTGGAGAGATTTAGTTCATTTTAATGATTTTACAGGTCTTAT
Source organism: Mandrillus leucophaeus (assembly GCF_000951045.1). Taxonomy (NCBI): domain Eukaryota; kingdom Metazoa; phylum Chordata; class Mammalia; order Primates; family Cercopithecidae; genus Mandrillus; species Mandrillus leucophaeus. The sequence goes on along the minus strand of NW_012104154.1, from coordinate 1,738,727 downwards.
GGAAGGATGCTCACCGCTGTTGCTGCAGACTCCTGAGTTCACTGTGATGAGTTGGGAGCCTTACTGGGAACATTTTCCCTCGTAGGGGATGGGGATCAGGGATGGGGCAGCGAGGCTGTGGAGGGAGTTCCAATCTACATTTCACTCTGAGCATGTCGGGGCAGCCCCCAGTGGCTCTGACAGGCTGTTTTTGCTCCTTCTGCTTTTCCAGTATATGGAATGAGGGCTGGGGGCAGTGTGTGTGCAGAGAGGAGAATAATGGAGCCCATAAATCAGTGCAGCCGTCATGATGAAATTGTACATGTCTCTTGAAAGAAGCCACGGAAATTGGAGTGTTTGAAGACAGAGCAGCCGAGGCTATTTTGGGGTGGCCTAGCTTGTTTGTTTCACGAGGCACATCTTTGCTTCCATTAGCAAACGGCACTGCTGTGAACCGGCTGGGTTGGTGCAGGAGCCTTGGAGGTGAGGGGGCAACTGGTCGTGGAGAGAGGCTTCCAACAAGGGGGTAGCATGTGAAGACTGTAGGGTCTGTGTCTGCGGGGTCTGTGTCTGCGGGGTCTGTGTCTGCGGGGTCTCTTTAGGCATCTTCAGCTCCATCACCATGTGTTGTAAGACCTGCCCTGGCCTCAGGCTCCTCATCCCTGGCCCACCCACCCACAGTGACGTTTGTGCCCAGAGACATAAGGCAGGGCGCATTCCTGTGCTGGGCTGGAAAAGCAATCATTTCCTGGCAGAGTGCTTGGTCAAGCTGTAAAGTGGTCTCACTTGAACAGAGCCCATGCTATCGAGTTTTATTGGAGCTGTGTTTATCTTGAGCTCTGCGGGAGTCAAAAGCTCACTGGAACTTTTAGGTAAAACCTGTGTGTGTGCAGATGGGCCACACTTTCCTTGGTTTCAGGACAACGGTTTTGCTCGACTTTAAAATCACAAGAGCGCTCGTTTGGGATCCGTGCCTTTGGAGAAGGTCTTGACGATTTGACTCCACTTAGGTTTTTCAGGTTAGAATCTTAAGTGTTTGGATAGATGGGTCCCTTTCTCAGTGCTGTGTGTCCACGTGAATCTCGCTGACCTCTGCTTCTCATGGCTGTCACAGAGCAGCCCTGCCGGCGACGGGACCGGTGGGGCATTTTGTCCCCGTTACTCCATGCATGAGGCAGAGAGAGCGTGTCTTCTGCTGCAACTAGAGTTAAATACAGGAGAATTCATGCCGGGCTGAGTTCGGGATTGAGGTTTGCTCTGTGGCTGCGTTAAAAAACAAACCACAAACACGGCTGTCCTTCCAGCAGGGCTGGCGTTGAGTTAGCAGCTGCCAAATGACTTGTGGGTGGTGGGTTTGCATGTGGCGACGTGGTCCTGGGCATCTGTGGTGCAGGGAAGGGAGGCGATGAAGCCCAGCTGGGGCTCCAGGCAAGTCCACCCAGCGCTGCTGAGGACAGCCAGGCCCCAAGTGGGCTCCCATAGCCCACAGTTTCTGGTCTCGTTTCCTGAGCCAGATTGTGCCTTTCTCTCTGGGTAACAAGATAGATTTACTGACCTTTGCCGTGGAGATCATGTACTTTGGAACCCGAGACCCATTTTTACTTTCCACTTGTCAGCTGAAACAAAAGCCGGAATGAACTTTACAGCCCGCAGGCCCAGGGGGACGGCCTACCCACTCTGCACGCTGTGTCTTCCCTGGAACCGTCCCTGACCTCAGCCTGTGGGTGCTTGAGGCTGGGGGAAAGAACATGGAGAGAAATCCCATGGCTCCTATACGCCTTGGATCTCCCCGAACACTGGGCTGGGGAGAGCTGTTTTCAGGCACAGTGAGGGGACGTCCCTGCCTCCATATCCCTTCAAGCTGAGTCTTGCAGCAGGACTCGGGTCTGCCCTTGGCTGCGTGGGGTAGAGGGGATGCTCCAGCAGGTGCCCAGGACAGCTCCTCCTGCATGTTGAGGCCCCAGGGAGCTCTCCAGGACTGAGCAGAGCTGATCAGTTGGAGGCTGGCAGGAGTGCAGGCAGCTTGAGGCGGGCATGCAGGTCAGCAGGGTGCGCTGGCCATGGGCCGCTGCTTTTTGATAGGGGGTCATTGAGGGATGTGCATGGAAAGGAGTGCTCAGCTACCCCAGGGGCCTGGGGTGGGGGACACGGCTCTGGCGTGGCGGTGCCGGTGGTGGGACTGGGAGTTCTTTGTCTTGGAATCAGCTGAGGGTGACCTCAAGAGATGTGACTTGAGCACCTGAAAGGACGTGGCCACCATTTGCTGGGAAAGGGACAGTGGTGGGTGGGGCAAAGCTGGGAGTTGCGATACGGGCCCAGTGCACTTGGCGTGCCAGCTGGGGGTGGCAGGAGGAGGACCTGCCGCAGAAGTGCAGAGCAGGGTGCTGGAGCCCAGTGTGGATGCTTCAGCCGTGTCCAGCAGGCTGGGTGGTCAAACGGCTGAGCGGCCTGGGGTGTCCTCCCACCCTCCCAAGCATTTATGTCTGTGGGTTGGTGTCGTGGTGACCCATCTGCAATCCCCTTGATGCCATGCCTCTTGCCCACGCGGCAGAGAGCACCTGGGTGTTTTGTCCCTCAGCCCGCCTTCCCTGTTGGGTGTTGCAGGGCTTAGGGGAGCCCACTCTGAGCCCCTCACCTGCTTTTGTGTTCTACATCTAAACTTGTGGTGGGCTCCTACCCAGGAGGGCTGTGACCTGGGCAGGGCTCAGGACTGGCACTGTGGTGTCTTCTCTTGGCATCTCTCCTCCTCCTTCCCCTCCACTGCGTTTGGGGCTACAGGAGGCCCCGATTTCCCTCAAGATGGACATTGCATTTCTAGTTGCTGTTTCTCTGCATTGTTTTGGGTGATGTGAGGAGTGTACCTGTCAGGGTCCAACTAGAGAAACAAAACTCGTAGGAGATATATAGGAAAAGATTTGTCCCAGGGAATTGACTTACTCGGTTGTAAGGTCTGACCAGGCGCATTTGAAATCCATGGGGCCGACCACAGGGAAGGGTGGCTGGAACTGTGGGCACCCCCGAGGCTGCTGTCCCTGGGCGGACTTTTTTCTTTCTCAGGGAAGCTGCTGCTCTGCTTTTGAGGCCTTCGACTCACTGAGCCAGGCCCTCCTGGGTCATCAAGGATTATCTCCCTTACTTAAAGTCATACCTGGAGAGCAGCACCTAGAGTTGCGTTTCACTGGTGTGTTTGACTGATGACTGGACTGTGGACCCTGACCATCATGGGTAGGGGACACAGCCGGTTTTCTTTTGTCATTGTGACCCTGGAAGTTGACAGAGACTCATCCAAACTTGTCATTTAACATCTCATGGATGTTTGAAAACATAACATAATCTGTGACTTTTTTCTGTCACTAGTCACTGTGTTTAAATTTTAAAGTAGTGAAGTCTACCTATGTTAATCCAAAGAAGAATTAAGAATTAATTTTCCCTCACACCTGGAATGGCAGTGAAGATGGCTGGAGTTGACTGGCTGTGAGTGTCTTGGGCTCTGTGAGAGATACATTAGGGGATCTCCATTCCTCATCCTGCTCTACAGGGTCAATCTTGTGGTGACTTTATGGTCAAGGTCACCAGCGGTCAGCGTGCAAGTCCAAACAGGACAGAACATCTGTGGCCCAGCCTGACGGAGGCACTGTTGGTCTGGGGCTTTCTGACTTGGACTTCTTTCTTAGGTCCGGGACATGATTGGCTTGCATTTGACCTCGCACATGGCATCTTTTTACAGGGAAGAAGATGGCACCATCTCCTCTGGCAGGGCGAGCTGAAGTCTGCAGTCCTTCACTTGCTTTTTTTTTTTTTTTTGAGACAGAGTTTTGCTCTTGTTTTCCAGGCTAGAGTGCAATGGCGCGATCTCAGCTCACTGTAACCTCTACCTCCTGGGTTTAAAAGACTCTTCTGCTTCAGCCTCCCAAGTAGCTGGGATTACAGGCGCGCGCCACCACGCCCGGCTAATTTTGTATTTTTAGTAGAGATGGAGTTTCACCATGTTGGTCAGATTGGTCTCAAACTCCTGACCTTATGTGATCCTCCCACCTCAGCCTCCCAGAATGCTGGGATTACAGGTGAGAGCTACCACACCTGGCCCTTCACTTGCTTTTTTGCAGGGGAATGGATGTTATCCCCCCAGATGCCTCTAAGGAAAAGCGGCACCAAATCCTCACTTCATTTCCACCAAACGCTGCCGGTCGCTTCCAAGAAGACATTTGATTCCTCTCAGCCCGAAACATGACTTCATGCTTGTGTTCTTTTTCTTAAAAATAATAACAAACTTACGTTACAAAAGTAATAATACAATTTGTTTTTTTTTTTGAGATGGAGTTTCGCTCTTGTTGCCTAGGCTGGAGTGCAGTGGCTTGATCTCGGCTCACCGCAACCTCTGCCTCCCTGGTTTAAGCAATTCTCCTGCCTCAGCCTTCCGAGTAGCTGGGATTACAGGCGTGCACCACCACGCCAGGTTAATTTTGTATTTTTAGTAGAGACGGGGTTTCTCCATGTTAGTCAGGCTGGTCTTGAACTCCTGACCTTAGGTGATCTGCCCGCCTCAGCCTTCCAGAGTGCTGGGGTTACAGGCGTGAGCCACCACGCCCAGCCACAAATTTTTTAAGAAATTGAAATCATAGAAAGTGTGTACTGTCAATTCCTTCCCAGGTCTCAAGGGCAAATGCAGCTCCTGGTAACAGTTCGATGTCTACCTTTTGAAACCTGAGTTTCTCTACACACACACACACACACACACACACACACACACACACACACGCACACAGTTATTTAGTTTTGGTAAAATGTATTCATATTAACTTTTTCAAATGTTTTCTCTCAATATAATAACATAAACTTCCATCAATGACTGAATGCATAATTCTTTCTTACTCTTTTTAATGGCTGCAAAATAAACTCAAAGCTCCATTTCCTCTGTAAATAAACAAGACCGTTGCCCACTCTACCCAGCTGGGGGAGGCTGGTGGGCTGCAGTCTACTTTCCTGCTTCTGCAGTTGGGTTTTGTGTTGTTAGTGCTGTGTGCTCTCAAACCTGCTTATGGGAGTTGTGTTTGTTATTGTACAGACGTAGCTTTCTTTTCTTTTCTTGTTTTAGAGACAGAGTCTCACTCTGTTGCCCAGACCGGAGTGCAGTGGTATGGTCATACCTCACTGCAGCATTGAACTCCTGGACTCAAGTGATCCTCCCACCTCAGCCTCTAGAGAAGCTTGGACTAACAGGTTCATACCACCATATCGGGCTAATTTTTAAATTTTTATGTTTTGTAGAGACAGGGTGTCACTATGTTGCCCAGGCTGGTCTCGAACTCCTGGGCTCAAGCGATCCACCCACCTTGGACAGCCAAATTGCTGGAATTACAGGCATGAGCCACCACACCCAATCAGAAATAGCATAAATGACATAATCTATAAATTTCGTGGGTATAAAGAAAGGAAAAACTCAAGTTGACTGATTCGAAAATACAAATGTGAGGAAAACTTTTAAAGATAATTTCTGTTGAATTAGATATGAATCATAATGAAAGTTGATCAGGATTTTGTATTCAGATGCATACTTCACTTTAAGAAAACCAAACCAGGAAACAGATGATATATGTAATTTGTGAAGAGATGAATGTGAACAGCAATGAGTAGATTTTTTACTCAAAGAAAGGGCTGGGCTGTACATCTGTTGATTGATTAAAATGGTTCATTTATGTGTATTACGTTAAAAATATTTATTGCAGGTGTGGATCATTATTTATAGTGCCTAACTTTATCATTTTTAATGTTTCCATTAATGAACATTCATATGAATGAAGATTTATATGGATCTTGGTTATAGCCGTAGGAAGGCATCAGCTAGTCCAGTTCCAGAATACAGCTGTGCCTTCATTTCACTGCTCCCTGCTGTAGTTATTTGCAACTTTCTTTCCCTTGGTTTCAGGTAACCTGGAAATATTCACAGAATACACTTGAGCTTACAGCCTTCTTTGAGATGCCTGCTTTTTTTTTTTTTGGAGATGGAGTCTCGCTCTGTCACCCAGGCTGGAGTGCAATGGTGTAATCTTGGCTCACTGCAACCTCTGCCTTCTGGGTTCAAGTGATTCTCCTGCTTCAGCCTCCCGAGCAGCTGGGATTACAGTTGCATGCTGCCATGCCCAGCTAATTTTTTTTTTTTGTATTTTAGTAGAGATGGGGTTTCACCGTGTTGCCCAGGCTGGTCTTGAACTCCTGAGCTCAGGCAATTCACCTGCCTCACTCTCTCAAAGTGCTAGGATTACAGGCGTGAGCCACCACGCCCAGCTGAGATGTCTGAATTTTATTACAAATGTGCCCATACACTTCTGAGAAGGGTAGAGTGTGTTAATCTGTTTGTCTCACTCTGGCTGCACTCCCCAGAAACTACCTGTGAAGTTTAATTGGCTTGGAGGTGGGACAGTGCCATGATGTCTAGTTAACATATATTTAAGTTATACCTTGAGGTCATTTGAAAATGGAATTCTCCTTAGTGCCCAGCTTGTGTTTATCCTCTTATGTTTCTAATCATTTAACCATTTAAAATAGGGAGATGATGAGACACTTGCAAGACTTTTAAGAAATTAATCTCCCACTTAGCTTTTTATAATGTTAATTAATGTCTATACCAAACTCAAAGCAAACATTAGTGGTGTAATAATCTAAGTAGTCTATTTAATATCAAGGCTAATTCAGAAAGCCTTGTATGAGGTTGCTCAGCATGTCTTGTCAGTGTATTAAGACAGGAAACAGAAACAAGGGGCAAGCTAATGGATTGTAGAAGATGCAGTTACTATTTTTAAGAGAATATGTACTTTTATTTATTTATTTATTTATTTGAGACAGGGTCTTGCTCTGTCACTCAGGCTGGCATGCAGTGGCACAGTCTTGGCTTACTGCAGCCTCGTCCTCCCGGGTTCAAGTGATTCTCCCACCTCAGCCTCCTGAGTAGCTGGGATTACAGGCGTGCACCACCACGCCCAGCTAATTTTTGTTTTTTTTTTAGTAGAGATGGGGTTTTGCCGTGTTGGCCAGGCTGGTCTCAAACTCCTGACCTTGAGTGATCCACCCACTTCGACATCACAAAGTGCTGGGATTACAGATGTGAGCCACCGCGCCCGGCCGAGAATATGTACCTTAAAGCCCAAGTAAATAGACTAAAAACTTTTAGAATTAATTTGTGAACTTACTAATGAATTTACATACAATATATTGGAAAAGATTTCCCATGTATCATCAATAATCAGAAGATGTACAGGGGAAACATTCCATTGCAAAAAGCAAAATAGATAAACCACACCACTGTGCCATCAAAAATATGCAGGTGCTGTTGAAATAACCTAAAAACTTGACCAAACAGTAGGAAAGTGTGTAAGAACAATGACATTTTCAAAAGTACAATAATTTATTTATGCTCTGGAAGACTGAATGTTTTCAAGATGTCAGTTCTTCCAAAGGTAGCAAACATTTAAAATAACCCCAAGCCACATCCCAGTGGGACTTTTCAGGGATGCTGGACAAAAGGATCCTATAACCCATTTGGAGGAATAAAGAAATGACAAATGCCAAAAAAAATTTTGAGTATGGTAAGTGGTGAAAGGAGATCTTTACTGTGCTTTCAAATACATTGAACAGCTGCAAAAACTACAGTATGGCACTGCCCGAAATGATGAATACTGATAGGAGAACAGGCAAAGGAGACAAATACATTTTTTTCAGAAGGAAACTACTATGGTTGGTATAAAAATTTTTAGAAGTCCTGAGAATCATTGAAATTACGGAACTAGAGATTAAGCCTACCATGGAACACTTTTTGGTTATCAAATTGAACAAAATTATATTGATACTGCTGATCGATCTGTACACTGGACCAATCTGTACATTGGACTAGTCTCTTGAGAGAACATTTTGGGCCATGCATCCTGAACCCACCCCCTGCTCCTTGGACCCAGTACTCTTACTTCTAGGAATCTGTCCTAAGTAAATGAGAAGAGAAATAAAGATTTACAGATGGGAAGTGTATCATAGCTTTATTTGGTGCAGTTGACAATTAGAAATGAACCTAGTGTTCAGAAGCAGAAAAATACTTAAGTACATTTGGTAAGCTACATAGAGAAATATTTATTTATTTATTCATTTATTTAATTAATTTATTTATTTGATGGGGTTTTGCTCTTGTTGCCCAGGCTGGAGTGCAGTGGCACGATCTCTGCGCACTGCACCCTCCACTTTTTAAAAACCACATTTTCAAAAAAAAAAAAGATAGCAAAACCTTCAAAATATAATATTCATGTATAATGATATGGGAAAGTTTTTATAATATAATGTTGATTTAGTCAACTAAGACACACTGAGTGCTTATTAGGACCCAGGCAGTGTGCCAAGCTCACAGGAGACACTTGACTACGTAGAAGAATTGCCTGCCTTATGGAGCATATAGTAGGGGGCAGTATAACAAAATATTATTAATATTATTTTAAAAAGTAATATAAGAAGTTCAATTTATGAAATGACTAATCTTGTAAGAAAAAGTGAACTGTAGAGTGTGTACATAGTTAGGGAAGTCAGAAGGCCGTGCATCAAAACTTTAATCGTGGTCTTGTCTGGTAAACATATGGCAGATGATTTTTGTTCATTATTCTTTCTAGCACTTTCCCAATTTTCTGTAAAAGCTGATTTGCCTTTTAATAATCAGAGCAAAGTTCTAAAAGAAACTTCAGAGTCTCCCCTTCCCAAAATGTTACTGGACACAGTACATACTTGTTGATGATTGACATTTACAAAAAATCACATTTATTTAACCCAATAATTAACCACTGATTCCTGCATAGTTATGCTGGTACAATGGCACAATCATGTAATTAACCAGTGTATTTCTTTTTGTTGTTGTTGTTGTTTTTTTTTCTTTCTGTTTTTTTTTTTTTTGTTTTTTTTTTTGTTTTTTGAGATGGAGTCTCGCTCTGTCACCCAGGCTGGAGTACAGTGGCGTGATCTCGGCTCACTGCAAGCTCCACTTCCCAGGTTCACGCCATTCTCCTGCCTCAGCCTCCCGAGTAGCTGGGACTACAGGCACCCGCCACCACGCCTGGCTGATTTTTTTGTGTTTTTAGTAGAGACGGGGTTTCACCATGTTAGCCAGGATGGTCTTGATCTCCTGACCTTGTGATCCACCCATCTCGACCTCCCAAAGTGCTGGGATTACAGGCGTGAGCCACCGCGCCCGGCCTGTTGTTGTTGTTTTTTAAGGAACACAAATAAAAATGTAAGGTTTATATCAAGGTTAAAAACACGAGATAAGACAGGGGGTCTGGAGGTGTGTGGAGACATAGCTGGGTATAAAAATGAAATGGCGTGATTGCTGGTAGAATGTTCGCTGTGCTGCACCATGTTCTATCCTCCATACATTCAGTCCTATGAATGGGAAGGGCTCATCCCTCCCATTCTGTAGATGAGAATACTGAAGTCTGGCAGTCATGCTTCTTGGGAGCGTCCTGGGTAGCCCTGGCCAAGGTGGGCTTTGAACCCAGGGAGCCTGGGCTGTTAACTACAAAACCACAGGACACGTACAACATGAGACATCGACATTCCCTGTCCAAATCGCCAGCAGGCAGGAGGGTGAAGCCACCCAGTGAGAGTTCCTAAGAGACCGAAGGGAGGAGACCCACACTTCTGCTGGATCAAAGCTGATGTAAGTCAGCAGTAAAGCTTTTCATTGGTTTATTTGCCAATGGAAGGACCTTCTTGCTTCAGAATCAGTGTTTGCCCAAGACAGCAATTTGTGGAAATGGAGAAAATCTGAGAATTCTTCTGTGGCTTTGCTAAATTGAGGCTCATCCTTCGCAGTCCATCCTACCCTCCCCCACTTTTTTTCAGCAAAATAAGTGATAGTTTACTCACCTTCTAGGCATAAGAGTCATCCTTTCACTGTGGTGAAACCAGTTCAGAGTTGACTCAAAAGTCCTGTGACTTGTTGAAATACAACATTGGATGGGTGCCTCCTGTTCTGTCCCGGCATTCCGAATACTGGTGTTGGGATGTTTCCTGACACCCACCTTCTCCCACTGCCTGGGTCTGTTCCTGTCCAAGTCTTTCTGCATCGTCTGGGCAATGGCAGCTGTCCAGAGCTTCCAAGGGCAAGATCTCAGGATGGTTTCACAAGTACTTTGCACTGTTTTATCTTCTCACCACTGGGGAATTAGAGGTGAATTACAGGTAAGTGGAGCCCACCGGGTGCCCCACAAGTTTGGTGACTTTGCCCCAGGTGTCCAGGTAGGTGAATAGCCCATCACGTGCCCCTCACTTCCAGGGAGCGTCTCTCCTAGTACCTGGGAGCATCTGCTCCCGAGTGGGGTGTGGCTCGAGCAAGCTTGAACTTTACTGCGTGTCCCCAGCCTTCCCTGATTACCAGAGGCTTTCTTCCGCATCCTGGGAGGGGCGCCCCGCTTTAAGGGCTTCTGTGTGTTACAGACACACTGCCAGCGGTGGAAACAGATGTATGTGTTTTTCGTGTTGGCCCCCATGTCTGAAAGACACATGTTATTTGTCACTGGCTTACTTAAGGCCACAAAGAAACATTGACAGCCCAGCCCTGTGGCCTGTCTGACTTGGGAACAGGACCCAAGCCCCGAGCTCCCTCTTCCTTTTCATTTCCTTGAGGCCAGCGGGCTGGGGGTGCCCTGTGGGCAGCGCTGTTCACCAGGTTAAGGGGGCCCCTGTTTTGTCAGAGAAGAAAATAACAGCTGGCAAGAGGCCTTGCCCGGCACCCCCTCCTGCCAGGGCAGGCTGCTTCCTAATTGCAAACACATGGGCTGGTTCCAGAGTGTGGGGACGGATTCCATGTCCCGCCTGGGAGAGCTGTGTGTGTCCCACCCCCGATGCCCTGTTTCTCATCAAGGAAATGGGGGTGTTGCATACCAGGGCCGGAGGACAGCTGCCTCGGGTGGGGGAGTCCCTGGGCACTCCCAGATGTGCCTGCTGGGAACATTTTTGGTGTGCATTGAAACACTGGGATTTGTTGCATTTCATCGTCCTCTGTTTCCTACTGCATTTTTGGTGAGCGCTTTTGAATTCTTTCTCCCTTTCCCTTCTCCTCTTGTGAGAGTTAGCCACTATGCAGTAGACCTGTTGAATGCACTGTGTCCTGCAGAGGGGGTGCCCTGCACCGGGCACGTGCATGTTCCTATCTGTTAGTGAAGTTTCGTGCCCACTTCACTGGGAACATGAAGTGCCAGGGGATGCTGATGCTGTAGTCCCAAAAGTCCACACCCTGAGTGGGCGAGGCCCCTCCAGCAGGAAGCACAGTGAGTTTGGCTGGGGGAACCCCACAGGCATGTAATGCAAGGGACTTGGACGGAATGCCCAGCTTCATCACTTCCTTGTGGCTCTTGAGCCTTTGTTTACCTGCCTGAGGCTCATCCTTTACCTGTAAGATGCCCGCAATGGTGTCTCTCTGGGAGGGTGGCCTGGTCATGATGATTACCTGGGAACTGTGAAGTAGAGAAAGTCTGGCAGATTCTGTTGTCAGCACATGAAATTCTTATTTTCTCCGCCTGTCGACTTAGACGCACTGCTGTGAAGCACCAGCTCATTGCGAAAAGCCTGTTTTCCCTGAGATCTGTTAGTGGGGGTCTGTTAGTGGAGGTCTGTTAGCAGGCTGAACCTGAGTACAGGTGTGGAAGAACAGCAACACACTGCGAGGGTCTTAGAGGAACAGCCGGTGAATCCAGCAGAGATTGTGTATTTCAGAGAAATTTAGGAGATTGAGGAGCCTCATGCCTTTGGAGCTCCTCATGCCTTGGGGGCACCTTTCCTGATGCCCCAGCCTAACTAAATGTAATCCTGTTTATTCATCGTCACCTTGGGAATGAGGGCCTCCATATTCCTTTTCATTATGAGAGCTTTCAAATATGTACTTGAAAGATAATACTGCAAACACACACATAAACTCTCCACCCAGATTCAGCGGTTGTTAATAGTATGCTGTTTCTTGCCCCCACTTCCTCTCTGCCCCTTAAGTCCATATTTTATAAACATTTGTTGCTGAGGCTGGGCACGGTGGCTCATGCCTGTAATCCCAGCACTTCGGGAGGCCGAGGTGGGTGGATCACGAGGTCGGGAGTTCGAAACCAGCCTGACCAACGTGGTGAAACCCCGTCTCTACTAAAAATACAAAAAATTAGCCTGGCGTGGTGGCATGTGCCTGTAATCCCAGCTACTTGGGAGGCTGAGGCAGGAGAATTGCTTGAACCTGGGAGGCAGTGGTTGCAGTGGGCTGAGATCATGTCACTGTATTCCAGCCTGGGCGAGAGAGCAAAGTACTCTGTCTTGGAAAAAAAAATTGTTACCGAACAGTTTGAAAATAAGTTGTTGACATCATGACATTCCCCCACCCCAAATATATGAGAATTCATCTCCTCTAAGAAAAACAGTGTTGTTCTCCATAATGGCAGCACCATTCTTACATGGAACAAAATTAACAGCAGTCCCATGATACCATCTGATGGTTACTTGATGTTCACCTTTCTCCAGTTCTCTTCAGAATGTGTTAAATATCTGCTCTGTCTGCAAACCTGGATCCGCTTGTTACAACTACTCAGACTCTTAAATCGAAAACAGCCCTTCGTTTTTGTTCTTATCTTTGTGACATTAACTGTTAGAAGAGGAAAAGCTAGTTATCTTCTAGAACGTGGCACCTTTGAATTAGTGTGACTGTTCCCTCTGGTGATGTTTCTTGCTGTCTCCCTTACTGTCCTCCTCTGCCCTTGTGTTTGCTGTCATACTGGATGTCTGCCCGTCTGTGGCCAGAGCACTTACTGGAGAAGCTGTGCACTTCTGACTGCATCACACGTGGGGGCCAGTGGTCCCACTGTCAGAGACGCTAAATCCGACCACCTGGTTAAAATGGCGGCTGCCCCTTCTCCCGCTCCTCTGAAAAACCATGTTGTTTTTCCGCCTGTCCCGAGTATAAAATCCGCAGGACGACACTTGGACATTCTGTATCTATCTTGTTCCACAAACAACCTTCTGCTCAGTGGTTTTTGCATCCAGTGAGTCTTGCCTGAATCAAGAATTTTATGGCAGGTTGCAAAATGACGATTTTCTGACTTTGCCATTTCTACCGAAAAGAAAAGCCTCCTCTGCCAGTTTTTGAGAATCGTTGATGGCTGATGATATTTTAAAAAACTCAGTGTACTACAGAGTCATTTTTATTCTTCCTGATGCTCCGATTCAGTCTATGGGAGCCCAGGAAGTAGATGCCTTTGTTCTTTTAGTTTTTGACTCTTTCTTGCCACCTGGCATGGTGAGGTACCCCGGCTCACCTTGTATTATACATCCCCATTGTCCAGAGCGAAGATGAACTGTTTTCCCAGGGTGCTCTGGTCCTTGGTGATGGTGTGTAAACACCAATGCATGGATGCTGGTGTGCTCAGGGACCCTGGGCGGCTGCTGCCTCCAGGCCTTTTAAATAGCCAGCTCCAGGAGAAAGCATGTTTAAGAATCCTGACTTTGTATAGCTGGTTCCAGTTCAAATTTCATATTCAAATGTTGGCCTCTTTACATTTCCGTCACTTCATGGATTTCTTTCATCCTGATTTGGGTCGACTGCCCTATTTACAATTTGTTTTGAAGCATCTTTTTTTCTAGCCTTTTCCTGGTTTTTGTTTAGCTGTGAGGCTTTTTTGTTTATATATATTTTTTTAGCTGTCTTCTTTCCATCTTTCCTTTGCTTGTGTCCATCTTTCACTAAATATACATTCAGCATCAGTTTTATCCAAGAAACAGGAAACCTTGAAGGACAAGGACTCTGGGTCTCAGTGCCTGGAAACTGCTGAGTAGATAGTACAGTGGGTGTGATGAGTGCTGGGTAATGACACCAGGGCTGGAGTCCTTGCCTAAGGTAGAGATGCGAGGATCTTCCCCAAGGCGGTAATATTTGTGTCCTGGAGTGAACGTCTGAGCCAAGATGATGTTTGAGGATAGTGGAAAGACTAACGCTTGGCACTGACAGATGGTTGACTCACATTTGGAAGGACTGGAGAACGAGGATGGGGGAGTAAGTGACTCACAGGTGAGCATGTGGGTCTTTCGGGGGTGCAGGGCTGTGGAGGGGAGCTGTGGGGTAGGGGGTGCTACTGTAGGGGGCAGTCTGATCTGCAGGTGTTGCTGAGGGAGCAGGCTGCCGGGAAGACCAGTCAGCCAGTGTGGAAGGGAGACCACCAGGAACGGTACAGACAGTAGAACGGTGGCTCCACGGTGGGGGGGAGGTGCTTTTTAGCTAAAGAAGTTGGGCAATAATAACGAAGCAATGCATGCCTGTCATATACCGTATTTATTTGCAAAGGCTGCTGTAATAAAGTGCCACAGACTGGACGGCTTAAACAGCAGAAATTTGCTTTCTCCTAATTCTGGGGACCAG
>NW_012104154.1:1721151-1723750 GCF_000951045.1 Mandrillus leucophaeus | reverse complement strand
TTTTAACTTCAATATATGATTTTGGGGGACACAACTCAACCCATAACACACCCATCGATGGGAAGCTCTTGGCTACGTAATAACCCACTGGACTACGAAACAGCATTGCACACATGGGTGTGGAGGGGAGGGGAGGGAGGGAGCCAGCGTGGTGATGGACCCCGTGGGTAGATTGCCTGCCGAGGCTCCTGACTGTTGATCTGGGGACCACACTGAAGCCACTGTGCATTTTCTCTGTTCAGGGCTGGAGAGGAGACTGCCTGGCTCTTTGTGAGGTCCCCAGGACACCCCAGATGAATGTGTTCAGGGCATTGAATTCTGCTTCCATTGGTCTCTGCTGGGGCCTTGGTGTCTATCTTGCTCAGATTCCTGGCTGACTGTAGAGGGCATCCTGCCCTGGGAGCGTGGCTTTGCTCGGGTCTTGAGGATTAGACTTGGAGCCTCAGGAGAAGCACGTCCGTCTTCCCGACATTGTTTTGCTTACTGAATTAAAATTTGAGGTGGGGGCAGTGCACTTTAAAAACCAAAACAAACTTGGATATGTAATGAAGGATGCAAAATGTACGTTAATTTTTAAGTAGAAAGAAGAAAGATTACAAAGATAGCTCTAGTGTTGAAGGCGGCATTGTGAGACTCATCACCATCCTGACCTTCTTGCCGCCTCTTCTTCATATGACAGGTGTGCACACACAGACACACACGGGTACAGACACTGTCAAAGACAGACACATACACGCTCAGAGGCACACACACAGACACATACTCAAAGACAGACACACATACAGAACACTAAACAGACACACAGAAATACAGACATGCACAGAGAACACACTTAGAGACACACTGGCAGACACTCAAAGACAAACATAGACACACACAGAACAAAGACACACATGCAGAATATTGAATGACACACACACACAGATACATACTCAAAGACACAGAACACACTCAAAAACACACAAAGACAGATACACAGACACACTGAAATACACAGACACACAGAGAACACAGAAACACACCAACACACACTCAGACACTCAAAGACAGACACACAGAACAAGACACACAGAATACTCAGATACACACAAAGATACGCACTCAGACACACACAAAGACAGACACAGAACACACACCAAGACAGAGACACAAAGAGACACACAGACACATACACAGACACACAGAACACACACACACACACTCAGACACACACAGAACACACAGACACACTCATACGCAGACACACAACACACACACAGACACACTCAAAGACACGCACATAGACACGCGCATCGTCACAGACATAGACACACACACAGATGAGCAGCCTTGCCTGTAGCCCTGAAGGTTGGTGTCTGGGAAGCAGGACCTTCACTGTGCATCGACAGCTCTGCCAGGAGCCTGGGGGTGGGGGTCCGCTGCTCAGTGACAAGGCTGGCGCTTCTGTGGGGTTCCCATGCTGTGTCAGTGCTGGCCCTGGGCTGACACCTCATTGCCCCAACAGCTCCCTTTGGCTTCAGGGTTCACCAGGGCTCATCCCTGGGCCGCAGTCCGTTCACCCCACTGTGGCCATTTCCCTCCTCTAGACCCACCAGGCTCCTGGCTGGGAAGAGAGGAAGAGGTGGACCACCTCTCTGGGGACTGACTGGACGGAGCTGGGGGGCGGGGGGTGTGGGTTCTTCTTGAGATGGAAGAAAGGGGCTATCCTTCAAGAACAGAGACAGAACAGCACGCCCCGCAGTGGAGGGCGGGGCCGGATCCTGCGGGCTGGGGAGGCCCTGGTCCCCCAGGCTGCTCTGGGTAGGGCTCAGGGTGGGAGGGAGTTGAGTTGGTGGCTTCCTGTGCAACTAAGAGAGGCCAGAGGTGAGGCTGCCCGAGGCTCTGAGTGGGCTGTTCTCTGCGCCATTGGTATTTCCGTCTCCGGGACTGCTGGGGCAGTCGCGAAGACCCCCTGAGCCCACTCTGTTCTTTCTGTTTTCTCATGGGTACAGCGTTAGGCTTCCTGTGCCAGTGTGGCCATGGTCTTTTCTTCTAGAGGGTCCCGGGGGCTTTCTTTGTGGCATATGCTTCCTCTCTCCCACCTCAGAAGGCTCTGTTAGGAATGGTTCAGTCATTGCAGACATTGCCATGTCACCTGAGGGGTCTCCACCTCCCCTGGGGTCCAGGTGGCATGAGGGGCCCCCGGGAGAGGGCTGGCTACCGGGGGCCGGGGCAGGGCCGGCGTGGTGGGTGGGAGTGGGTGGTTGTGGAGTACGGGGAGACAGCCTGTGGGGGGTGTGGCATTTTGTACCAGTTAAAGATACTGCAGGAGATACATGATTGTGCTGTTGCAAAAAAAGTTTAGTATTTCTTCCTTCCCTGAATGAAAGACGTTTCGCCTTGCATATCGGAGAATAGGAATCTGTCATCGGAGAAGTTACTAATTTGCAGTTCTGTGACACAGATTTGCGTAATTAGAGGATTTGATCGCCAGGCTTGTGAAACCTATACAAATGTTGGTCCACGTTCTTGGAAAGAAGTCAAACTTTGAGGCTGTTTGAGCGAGTCATGATTCTTTAAAGTTGCCACAAGCTGGATTGATTTAGTTTGGCAGAAACTA
>NW_012104154.1:1702192-1721101 GCF_000951045.1 Mandrillus leucophaeus | reverse complement strand
AAAGATACACAGACACACTGAAATACACAGACACACAGAGAACACAGAAACACACCAACACACACTCAGACACTCAAAGACAGACACACAGAACAAGACACACAGAATACTCAGATACACACAAAGATACGCACTCAGACACACACAAAGACAGACACAGAACACACACCAAGAAAGAGACACACAGACACATACACAGACACACAGAACACACACACACACTCAGACACACAACACACACACAGACACACTCAAAGACACGCACATAGACACGTATCGTCACAGACATAGACACACACACAGATGAGCAGCCTTGTCTGTAGCCCTGAAGGTTGGTGTCTGGGAAGCAGGACCTTCACTGTGCAGCGACAGCTCTGCCAGGAGCCTGGGGTTGGGGGTCCGCTGCTCGGTGACAAGGCTGGCGCTTCTGTGGGGTTCCCATGCTGTGTCAGTGCTGGCCCTGGGCTGACACCTCATTGCCCCAACAGTTCCCTTTGGCTTCAGGGTTCACCAGGGCTCATCCCTGGGCCGCAGTCCGTTCACCCCACTGTGGACATTTCCCTCCTCTAGACCCACCAGGCTCCTGGCTGGGAAGAGAGGAAGAGGTGGACCACCTCTCTGGGGACTGACTGGACGGAGCTGGGGGGCGGGGGGTGTGGGTTCTTCTTGAGATGGAAGAAGGGGGCTATCCTTCAAGAACAGAGACAGAACAGCACGCCCCGCAGTGGAGGGCGGGGCCGGATCCTGCGGGCTGGGGAGGCCCTGGTCCCCCAGGCTGCTCTGGGTAGGGCTCAGGGTGGGAGGGAGTTGAGTTGGTGGCTTCCTGTGCAACTAAGAGAGGCCAGAGGTGAGGCTGCCCGAGGCTCTGAGTGGGCTGTTCTCTGCGCCATTGGTATTTCCGTCTCCGGAACTGCTGGGGCAGTCGCGAAGACCCCCTGAGCCCACTCTGTTCTTTCTGTTTTCTCATGGGTACAGCGTTAGGCTTCCTGTGCCAGTGTGGCCATGGTCTTTTCTTCTAGAGGGTCCCGGGGGCTTTCTTTGTGGCATATGCTTCCTCTCTCCCACCTCAGAAGGCTCTGTTAGGAATGGTTCAGTCATTGCAGACATTGCCATGTCACCTGAGGGGTCTCCACCTCCCCTGGGGTCCAGGTGGCATGAGGGGCCCCCGGGAGAGGGGGCCGGGGCAGGGCCGGCGTGGTGGGTGGGAGTGGGTGGTTGTGGAGTACGGGGAGACAGCCTGTGGGGGGTGTGGCATTTTGTACCAGTTAAAGATACTGCAGGAGATACATGATTGTGCTGTTGCAAAAAAAGTTTAGTATTTCTTCCTTCCCTGAATGAAAGACGTTTCGCCTTGCATATCGGAGAATAGGAATCTGTCATCGGAGAAGTTACTAATTTGCAGTTCTGTGACACAGATTTGCGTAATTAG
Organism: Mandrillus leucophaeus; assembly: GCF_000951045.1. Lineage (NCBI taxonomy): Eukaryota > Metazoa > Chordata > Mammalia > Primates > Cercopithecidae > Mandrillus > Mandrillus leucophaeus. The sequence goes on along the minus strand of NW_012104154.1, from coordinate 1,719,672 downwards.
AGGATTTGATCGCCAGGCTTGTGAAACCTATACAAATGTTGGTCCACGTTCTTGGAAAGAAGTCAAACTTTGAGGCTGTTTGAGCGAGTCATGATTCTTTAAAGTTGCCACAAGCTGGATTGATTTAGTTTGGCAGAAACTAGAAAAACAAACACGGAGTTTAGAAAAGCAAAGGCTCATGTGATCACTGCTCTGGCCCCAGAGAAAAGGAAATGCTTCATAAATTGCATCGCGGACCAGAGCGTGTTGAGGCTCCCTCTCCCCCACCTGATAATTTTCAGATCGTCTGGAACAGCTGTAAACAAAAGCTGGAGACGCTAAAACAGCCCATGGCCTGTTCCCCTCCCTCTCCTCCCTCTTTCCCCTCCTCCCACCTCCCCTTAACAACTAGCTGGGCCTTTGTTTTCTCTTTGCTTTTACTCCTTAAGTAAATCTTAATCAGGGTCGTTAAACCCAGCCTTGACTTTCTTTCCGTTCCCATGGATACCAGATGGGGCCTCATATTGGCAAGGTGGCCATAGGACCGCAGGACCCAGGAGGCCTCGATGGGTGCCTGGCAAGTGGAGGGGGTGCTGCTTCTGGTGCTGGTGGCCGGGCAGGGTGGTCCTGGGCATCAGTGCCTGGCCCAGTGCAGCTCAAGATAGAACCTCTTCCCTCCCCGGAGGAGACGTGCACAGGTGGCCAAGCTGGAGGCGCCTGCAAGTTGCAGGGGTCAGAGGTAGCAGGTGGCAGCCATCAGGATCTGTCCAAGCCGAACCCTTTCCCCAGTGCCTTGTGGTAGAGACCATCTCTATCTTGCCGGTCACTGTCTCTATCTTGCACAGCCACCTGCAGTGGTCCTATAGCTGCATTGGTCTGGGATTTGCCAGGAACCCTGGACCCCACGGAAGGTCTCCTGCCCTCCTCGGCGGAGGCACGCCGGGGTCCTGGCACGAACTCAGGTTGGGGACGGTCCAGTTCTGCCCCTCCCCGCTGGGTCCCGGCCTTCTTTCCCGATCTTACTTCGGTAAAGTCGGGTTGGCTGAGAGAAATGCAAGCCAACCGCCTCACCAGCACTGAGCCACTGGAGTTGTGTTTGAAACGGCAGATGTCAGCTCTGCCCTCCGCCTGCTCAAAGGCCCCGAGTGGGAGGGAGGGAAGCTTCTGGAAGGCAGGCAGAACCACAGCCCACGGGTCTCCCCGCAGGCAGTCTGTATTTCTCCTTCTGAGATGTTCGAAATGATTTAACAGTATAGATTGTCAGTTAAAGACACCTCTTCAAATGCTTTGTCACATTTTTAGGAGATTTAAGATCATGTCAACTTAAGGTAGTGCAGCTTTGCTGTGGGATGGTTATCACTTTCTCTCCAAGAGTCTTGTCTCTGAAGTGGGGCTGAAAACCAATGGTGAGTGGTAAATGCTGGTCTCTTCCCCCTTCTCCCACACCCTTGCTCCTTTATCTCATGTTTAAATCCTCCATGGACTGACATGTCATCTCCCTGGAAATATGCAGAACCAGGCAATTCTAGTGTGTATGTGTGTGGAGCTGGGGGGCGGTAAACAAGGACCCACTGAAGGAGGAGATCGCGGATGCCAGGGAGGGCCCTGCTTACCACAGCGGAGGAGCTGTGGGGTGGTGGGGGAGCCTTGGCAGGTGGGCAGGAAACCTGGCGGGGGAGGTGGCCTCCGCAGGGAGATCAGGTCCAGGCTGGAGGACAGAGCTGGCATTCGGGGCAAGGCCGAGGAAGCAGGAGTGTCTACATCTCAAGACAGGAAGGAGCGTGGGTGATCTGAGACCAGCCAGAGGGGCAAGGGGGCTGTTCTTGTGGGAGATGAGGCTGCCCAAAGAGCCTGGGCAGGTCCTCGGCTGGGGCTGGTGAAGATTTGGAGCTTAGTTGAGGTAGGCGGAGATGCCTTGGAGGGTTTCGGCAAGGAGGAGTGTGATCTCATTGATCTCACGAAGGGTTTCCTGTGGCTGTGAACATTTGGGTAAGGTGGTAGAGCGTGGAGGTGGGGCTGGGCCACAGCGGTGAGCCCGAGCAAGGTTGCTGGTGGCTGCCGTGAGGGCAGGCTCAGGAGAAAGACAGTGGACACTGACTCCGAGACCTGTACTGGGGTAGAACTGACGACCAATGGACCGGCTTGAGGAATCCAGGGAAGAGGGAGCCAGATGGCATCAGGTGTTTGCCTTGACCCACTGGGTAGAAGGTGAGGCTGCTTGCTGTTTATGGGGAAGGGTTTTCTGAGAGAGGAGATGCACAGGCTTTGGGGGTGACCGTGAGCAGGTGGAGAGTGGCCCGGAGGGTCCCATGGGGCAGGCTGAGTTTGTGCTGTGGGAGCCAGTCTCCGGGCAACCCCTTCCGTGGGCACTGATGGTTTTGTGTTGCTGTTGGGTTTTTGAGACATGTTCATCTCCCTATATCTGTGTTTGCTAGGGATGTGATGGTATCCTTCCGATCAACCGAGAAGGGCCTTGGGAGCTACTCTGCATTGCGGGATGGTTTGGCATCCTGTGAAATAGTTTTCCTTTGCAGGGAGTTTATCCAAAGACCATGAGTTTCAGGGAAGCTGACAGTCACAGAGCCGTCACAGTGCCATCACATTTTTCGTCAAGAATACCTCTCGATAGCAGGTAGTTTCTGAGTTAAGAACAGTATTTACACTGTTTCTTTGAGGATTAGTGAAAATCCTGCAACTCACTATATGCCTGTCAAAGGCAAGAGGAGCTTGATTTAATGCCTCAGTCTGGTTGTACTCATTTTACCTGTGAACATTTAAGCACCTTTTTTTTTTTGGACGCATGTATTGTAATTGCCTTTAAAGTTTATTTTTCAAACCATGTGACAACTTTTATTATGAATGAAAATGCCTGTGGTTTCTTTGCTCCTTGGAGGAAGCTATACCGCTCTGTAATAACTGATCGTAAGAGAAAAATCATTTTATACACACCATGAATCTGTAACATGGCATGTTGGGAAGCCATAGATCATTTTAAAATGTAATGCATATCATTTATTATGGAAAAAGGTAGTTTTTGGACGTTATTGGATTTCCTTCTTGAAACATAAGCTATATAACCACGATCTTTTTCTTAAACCCATTCGGTAAGTAGGCCTCCTCAATTCCCTACAAGAATTAAATTACTTGTATTCCCTGGTTCTGCCTTAGAGCTGTTACTGTTTTTCCATGTCCTGTTTTCCAAGGAGGCACATCTCTGAGTCATTGCTTGGGACAATCACTTGCAGGTGCTTCGAGGCATTGTCACCGACCGTGTCAGCCCCTGCGGGGTGAGGAGGGGGCCCAGAGTGCTTCTGGAAGCCCTCGGAAACCAGCCAGGCCTGGGTTTTAGCTGGCTTGTCTTCGTTTTGTGTTTTACATTCCATGGCCCTTAGGCCCATCGTCGAGCCGTCCTGGAGATGTGTGTTACTTCATGGCCACACTGGCTCCCCGTCTGGGAGTTTCCTGTCTTCACACCATCACCCTGATCCTTGAAAGGCAGAACCCTGTCATTTTTATCTTACAGAGAAGAAATTAGGAGCACATGGTGGTAATGTCCTACCGTTTGACTTAATGAGGGATGCTGTAAGTGTGGGAGATCTGAAATTAACTTTTTGTCTTTAATTTGTGGATTTCTTCCAAAATGTGGTACATAACAGCTGGTCCGCTTTAGTGGTATCGCTTATGGTGATGTTATTTTTATGTTCAGAAGTCATGGCTTGTCAGCGGCTGGCAGTCGTGGAGGTGACCAGATTCTAGGATGGCGCTGTCATGCCAGGGTCCCCCGGAGCCTGTCTCACCTGCATGGTGGGTGGCTGCTCTTCTCCCTGGAGTGTGCGTGGGGTAAGGGGAAGCCAGAGTGCCTGGCCTCTGACAAATGGACAGGAGTGGTTTCTATTCTCTGGGAAAGTGACAGAGCCAGGCTGTTGCTTTCTAGAGGCGGAGGATGCCTTCCACCATCAAAAGTAGGTCAGAGTTTCTTTCACGTTGATTTTTTTTCCCCTCAAACATTCTCCTTTCTTCTGTCTTCTTCCTTCTTTTATTCTTCTGTTTAGAAGCAGGGTCTCCCTCTGTCAGCCAGGCTGGAGTGCAGTGGTATGATCTCTGCTCACTGCAGCCTCGACCTCCCAGCCTCAAACGATCCTCCTGCCTTAGCCTCCCAAGTAACTGGGACTACAGGTATGTGCCACCATACCTGACTGGAACATTTTTCTTCTTGACAGAACATCTTATTTTGCAGTATCTTCTCCTTTAGGAGGGAAAATGCAGTACAGCTCAGGGTTATCCTTCAGTGCCGCCATGCCCCATAGGCCCTCAGCTCTCATTCTTGCTGCCCCCTTTAAGTTTTCTGAGTGAGTTTTGCTCATTTCCAGTGTCCAGGGACCTTCTGAACTCTGGCATGGGGAAGCCTCATTTTTCCCAGGCCGTAAACACACTCTCTGAGGTTACGATGGAGTGTTTTGGCGAAAGGAGTCAGAAAGGGCTCTCTCGGAGAGGTTTCTAGAGGGGGCCCTGAATTCATGTGGAGGGGCCAAGCGCAGCTGAGAAAATGGGGCATGCTAGAATCTTCCAGAGGCTGCTCTGGGTTCAGAGGTGGGGCCAATTGGGTTTCTGGGGTTGGGCGTTCTCTGACATTGCGTTGCAGTTTGGGTCTTCGAGGATCCACAATGTAGGCCTAGTTTCAGTTCACAAAGCCCCTTTCTTGAGTCCCACATCCCCCTCGCCAGTTTCTGTGGCTCCTTCCATCCGTGGGCCCTGAGTGCTGTTCCACAGACGGCAAACCCAACCTGACCCAGACGCGCCAGCCCCAAACAATCTGGTTACTGTTTAAACAACCGGTGTAAATAATGAGCCCTGCATTACCAAGAGTATAAATACATTTAGACAAGTCAGAGTTCTGTGGAGCGAAAGTTTAGGTTATGGGAAAACATCAACAGCTGTAATTTGTAGGCCTTTGTAGAGCGAGGGGTGTGAGTGATGTAAACTGTAGAAAGCCGACATTTCGTTTATGTATTTTTTTGTCATTATGCCAGGAGGAGAACTTTGTTATATTTCCTTTGCTGAGAATTAATCTTGAGGGGGCAGCACCTGCCAGAAATTTTTTTTTTCCCTCTAAAAGTAAATGTCACCTAGGTGGCCAGTGTTGATGGGCACCCTGGCAGGGATGTTGTGGGCAATGATGATGAATTTTGTATGGAAGATTGCATTTGGTTAGCCACTCTTCTCCTAGTATTGAAAAAATAATTAAGGGCAAACCACAAAGGCATATGATGAAGGTGAATTCTACAGTAAGGAGACAGATGTACATGTGAAAAAGAACCACAAACATTGGCTGCAGGCGTGCAGGCTGATGCTCATGGCTTTCAGAGTGTAGGAAACTGAGCTCCGTAAGTCAACACAGTCTCTGGCTGGGTCTCTCTTTGGTGAAAGGGTAAAGTGAAGCCTCCCTCTTTTTATTTTTTGGCCAAAGTGGGAATTATCTGAAGACCTGTAAAATTAAGTATTTTTCTTTACAAGGAGAAAGGGGCAAGGCAGAAAGTCCCACGGGTGTGAGGGATTACTGGGTTTCTCTCCCCCCATAGCACAGTTCACACACACCCGGCTCCAATCCAAGGCCTATTTCAGTGGGCCCCAGTGTGTGTGACAGGCCACACACGTGTGGGCGGGGGGGAGCGGGGGGACAGGCCACACACACGTGTGTGCCTGACCCTCAGAGGTGCTGATCCTGTCTTATGTTGGAAATAATATTCAGTGTTGGTTTTCACAGTCACCGCCAATCTATGGATTAGCTTCTGAGGCCTCCCCTGACATCCCCTCCTCCCCACATGCCCGGCCCCCATGCAGAAGCCTGAGGATGTATTTTTTTTTAAGATTACCTACTTGGGAAAAATAGAAGGATCGGGTGATCTCAATGAGCTGTTTGCTAAATCTGCCCATTTTCTTCTGCATCTCTACTTCCAAGAGGTGTGATGTAGGGATTTCGCACGCACACGCACGCACACGCTCACACACACACACACATGCACACACACACAGAGAACCGAAGGGATTGTATAGATTTCAGCAGAGGTGAGGAGTCAAGTGAACGGAACACTGCGACCTGGGATTTCTCACACACACACACACACACAACACACACACACACACCCCCGAAGGGATTGTATAGATTTCAGCAGAGATGAGGAGTCAAGTGAATGGAACACTGAGACTAAGCTTGTCCAGTCCGTGGGCCGCTCGTGGCTGAGGATGGCTTTGAATGTGGCCCAACACAAATTCTTACACTTGTTAAAACATTATGAGATTTTTTTTTTTTTGCATTTTTTAAAGCTCATCAGCTATCTTCAGTGTTAGTGTATTTTATGTGGCCCAAGACTGTTCTTCCAGTGTGGCTCAGGGAAGCCAAAAGATTGGATATCCCTAAGATCAAACCAGATAAGGAGGAGGCAGGCACATGGAGTGTGTGGGGAGCCCCCCTGGGAGCAAGGCCCCATTTTAAAGTGTGCTCGGATCTGTTTTAACCAGAAATAGAAAGACACACAGATACAGAAATGGCTGGTGTCACAGACCCTAGAAGGAGGAGGCTCGCTGCGAGGGGCTACTCTGAGGTCAGCAGGAGGCTGAGGGAATGCAGGGAAACAGGGCAGGCATGCCAGTGGGTTCCAGGTGTGGGGCTGCCCCTGGCTGTCGGATCCCCAGCCCTGGGTGTCTATGGCCAGGGAATGGAGCCTGGGGTGAGAGCTGCTTAAGGAGGTAGTTGGGGGGCTTCTGTGTGGTTGGTTTGCGTATGAAGGTCCACTAGCAGGTGATGGGTGCTTCCCTCTAGGAACTGGCCAGCACTTCTAGCAGTTGAGAGGGGCCATGTCTCTAGGATCAGCGAGGCCCCATGTCAGAACACCCGGAAATACAGAAAATGTAAAGGCATGATGAACACAGCCCCTTCCTCGGAGACACCGGCCTCCTGGCTGGAGAAGTGCTGGGGCGGACCTGGGGCAGAGGCCAGCTTTCCACATGGGCTGAATGAGTACCCCCCGCCACACAGAGAAGGATGGCCCCACGTGGTCCCTGTGCAGTCTGGGCCCAGGTGCCCCTGGAGGGACATCTGAGGGACAGCGTTTCCCACCTTTGCCTGTCACTACTGCACGGGGGAGAGCTGGCAGAGGCCCTGACAGCTTGTCCCCCACCAGCGCTGCAGTGCTGGCCTAGGGGAGGTGTGGGAAGGGAAGATTCGTGTGGGCATTTGCTTCCTGTCCCCCAGCTTCCAGGGCCAGTGTCCCTTTTCCTCCTAGCCAGCCTCCTCAGCCCGGAGAGCGGGGGAATTCCCATGAGTTTGTCACTTGCTCTGTTGATGAGAAACTGCATCTTATAGTTCTGCTGAGAAAAGAGCCACGTGACATGTGACATCAGAATCAATACCACTTGTCCTTGTACCTTCCCATGCCAGGTGGGGCTTCGGTCCCAGCCTCTGCAGCATGAGGGAACCAGTGTCTCCCCTCTGGGTCTGTCTTCCTCAAGCAAAGTGGGGTCCTAATTAGGGTCGCATCCCCTGTGTGTGACCCGCAGACATGGGCTCTGTGGGAGAGCAGAGGCCACTGTCGTCCCTTCTGTTCAGGCCACACCGAGTGACACAGACCGCAGGGCTCCCGTGCTGCCTGCAGTTGTCCTCGTGGCAGCCTTCATTGCTGAGCGGCCTCTGCCGGGAGTGACGGGACAGGCGTCCTGTGTGAATGTGCTGTCTGAGGTGGAATTTACTGAGGTGTTGCTGCCGCTAACAGTAACGAACACAAGGGCCTGGGCCGAGCCCTGCTTGCAGCTGAAGTGCAGAGCAGAGGGTCCCAGCTGGGTTGGCATGTTTAGGCACTGCCTGGGAAAGTAGATGATCGTGTCTTACAAGGAGATAAAGCCCCAGTAAACATCTGCTTGAGCAGAAGGCAAAACCGCACCCGTCAATCCCGCAGGTGCTTCGGGCTTGAAACTCACCTCTAGGAAGGCATTTGCTGATGGTTTCTCCTATTTGCCAGGTGAACCGTCTCACCTGAGTGCTTGAGAACATGTCTGACTTGCTCCATACACCATACACTAGATAGTGTAGCTGTTCAGACTCTTCCCAAAGAGGCCAGCCCTGTACCGATGCCAAGCCCTGGTGAACTTCAGGAAACCATAGACCCCATTCTGATTCTGTTGCCACTATGGGCTTTTTGGGAAATGTCTCAGCCCAGGGTTGCAGGTGCTGGCTCCACCGACGTGGGGGCTGGAGGCCCTGTGCCTGCTGTCTTGTGCTGGGGCATCTGAAGGGCGGGACTGGGGGTCATGTGCGGCATGGCTGATTTAGTCGCTGAGCAGCCTGTGTGGGGTCTCACTTGCTCCCCGGTGCATCGCAAAATCACCTTTACCAAGTTGCCGCAAATGACGTGTGAGGGAGGCACTTGTTTCAGTTCCAGCTGCCCTCGGACACTGGACACTTTTGCTGAGTCGAGATGTGTGGAGGGCAGTTTGTGGTGATGCTGTTCCCATTCCCAGCAAGGTTAGCAGTGACCCTTGAATGTGGCAGTGGAGCTGGGAGCCCCACCGGCGTGGTCTGTGGGCACGTGTGCTCTGAACATGCAGTGGTGAGGATGCCCACTGCCCCGCCCACTCTTGCTGCCGGCTGGACCCCAGACGCCCCAAGAGAAGATGTTGCTACATGTCTGTGAATTGCAAAAATGGATCATGCTGGCGAGTGCCGCCGGCCACTGAGCAGGATTTGGCTTTGGCTCTGGACCTGCCCGGTTGGTGCAGACTGCGTGGGCTGCACCGCTCCACCCCCAGCTCTCTGTGGGGCCGAGGGGTTCGTGGCTTATTAAGAGCTGTGCGGAGAACCGTGAGGCAGAATTGTTGCTTTTGCCTTTACAGTGACTGTGAAAATGAATGTGGCCATTTGTAAAGAAGCTGAAATAACAGAAGGCAGGGAAAAGCTGTGCGCCTGGTGCCCACTGTTCCTGGGGGGTCACGGTGGCAGAGGGCTGGGGTCAGCTGAAAAGGAGTCTCCACTGTGTGCCGACTCAGGAGCCAAATGATCGACTTCATACTGACACTCCCACTGAGCGGATTATCTGCATGTATCCTCTCGTTTTTTCCAGGGAATGCTGGCGTGAAAGAACACCTGGTGAGGAGAGATGGAAGGGAGGAGTGACATTGTAGACAATTCGGGGAACCCTGAAGGAAGCCAGCTATACGGACGTGCAACATGGAGGCAGGAGCATTTGATTTAATATTCTTAGGGGAGAAGAAACCTTTCATCCCCCAGGGCATGTCCATTTCCAAATGACAGCCCAGAACAGTTTAATGCTTCACACATTTTACCTTATTTACAATGCGTGATAATTTATGAATTTTTTTTTTTTTAAGATGGAGTCTTGCTGTGTCACCAGGCTGGAGTGCAGTGGCGTGATCTTGGCTCACTGCAAGCTCCACCTTCCAGGTTCAAGCGATTCTCCTGCCTCAGCCTCCCCAGTAGCTGGACTACAGGCGCCCGCCACCTCGCCCAGCTAATTTTGTATTTTTAGTAGAGATGGAGTTTCACCATGTTGGCCAGGATGGTCTTGATCTCCTGACCTCATCCGCCCGCCTCAGCCTCCCATAGTGCTGGGATTACAGGTGTCAGCCACCGCGCCCTGCCAATTTATGAAGATATTAATTGAGGAGAGGCTTACTGATTGGAATACCACCTCATGTTTCTCACATCAGCCACACTCAAAGTGCATATTTAGTGATTCTCGGGTTTCAGTTCCTTTAAAATGGGCAAAAACTCTTAAGACACTTGGACAATGCAGGATCCTAGTAGATTTTCACCCCCTCACTTCAGTGTTTCACTGTTATCATGTGCACAAGTAGCTGTTTTAAGCAACCCACTTTTATTTTTTTTTCCTAAAGCATTCCGCTTAGTGTTTATAGAAATAACTTTCTTCTTGTTAGCTGTCAGATGATGTCACATTTTGCAATAAGTACCTAAACAACATAATTATAGTAACAAATACAACTGGCATATTCAGGCGACCAAACTAGCCCTGGGTGAGTGCAAGTCTTAGCCGGTGCAAGAGGCATTCATCCATCAGCACCTTTCACAGAAGAAATGGACAGTGTCATCTGGCAGATCAGCTTGGAGAGGGTTGCCATGTCATAGTGCACAGCGATCTCACTGACTTCCCCAACAAGCCTGTTCTGGAAAACTCTCAAGTATTTTTCCTCTGCTCTCACACCACAGCAACAATCACCAACATAGACGAAGGCTTCTGTGACCAAATGTGGAGAACTTTCTGCACATACAAGCAGCGGACGCCGGCTGGGTGTCCTTCAGTCCAATTTAGACACTGTCTACCTGGAGGTAGCCTCTGATCCCCCCCATTGAGGGCTCAGTTCTACAAGACCACCCCTCCTTCCCACCAGTTACAAGTCTCCAGAACTTCCGACTGACCCACTGGGGTTTTCACAACTGTCTCTTTGAGTTCGTTAATTTGCCGGAGTGGCTCACAGAACTCAGGGAAAACACACTTACTGGTGTATTATGGAGGGTATTACAAAGGATCCAGAAGGACAGCCAGATGAAGGGATATGCAGGGCGAGATCTGGAAGGGTCCCTAGTGTAGGAGCTTCTGTTCCGGTGGAGTTGGGATGCCCCACCCTCCCAGCACGTGGATGGGTTCTTGTTGGCCTCCATGTGTTCATCTCTTAGGAAGTTCCCCAAACCCTGTCCTTTGGGCCTTTCATGGAGGCTTCATTGGTTGTCCAGGATGCAGCGTGGACAACCATGTCGAAATGTGATTGGATAGAAAGGGTACGATCTAAATCCAGCAAGGACGGTCTGTTCAAATTCTTCCTGTCCTCTCTATGTAGCCTTCCTTCTCTACATAGCCTTCCAGGATAGGAGGCAGGACCCCCTGTGGAATGAGAGTTTTATGACCCGCAGTCTGCTGAAGTCCTGCTTTGGGCAGGTGAAAGGAGGGCAGGAGAAGGTCAGATATTCTGTTTCCGGAGCCTGCTTCTGAACCCTAAAGCGCCGTAACATTATAACAAAAAATTACAAGTAAGGAACTGTGGACAAAACCCAATATGATTGGCCAGGCGTGGTGTCTCACGCCTGTAATCCCAGCACTTTGGGAGGCCGAGGCGGACGGATCACAAGGTCAGGAGATCGAGACCGTCCTGGCTAACACGGTGAAACCCCGTCTCTAGTAAAAATAGAAAAAATTAGCCGGGCGTGGTGGCGGGTGCCTGTAGTCCCAGCTACTTGGGAGGCTGAGGCAGGAGAATGGCGTGAACCTGGGAGGCGGAGCTTGTAGTGAGCCGAGATCACGCCACTGCACTCCAGCCCAGGCCACAGAGCGAGACTGTGTCACAAACAAACCCCAATATGATCATAATATCACAAGGTCCAAAATAGAACTTGCTGTTTTCCTCTCTCCAAACCACAGTTGCCCCCTGCTGTGGTCGGAATGTTTGTGTCTCTCTCAAATGCCTATATTGAAATCCTCACCCCCAAGGTGATGGTATTAGGAGGTGTAGGGCCCTTGGGAGGTGATGAGATCAGAAGGGTGGAACCCTCATACATGAGATTAGCACCCCTAACAAAGAGGCCTCAGAGAGACCTTCTGCTATGTGAGGACACAGCCAGGAGGTACTGTCTATGAACCAAGAAGTGGACCCTCAGCAGACAGTGAATTCACCAGTGCCTTGATGTTGGGCTTTCCAGCCTCCAGCACTGAAAACAAATCTCCGTTTCTTATAAGCTGCCTGGCCTATGGTGTGCTGTTAGGAGTGGCCCAGGTGCAGTGAGAGAACCCCTTTTCCCTATTTCTGCTAATAAGCCATGCTGGGCCCTTTCTTCAGCCCTCCACACCCAAACAGTCACACAAAGCAGCGCTACCTTGAAAAAGCGCATTGTATGCAGTTGTACTTTTTCATCATCCAATTAAAATCAGGCTTACTGAATTGCACCGAATCCTCAAGTGCCCCTCAACTGCCCGAATATACTTACTGAGGCTTTGGACTTCTCTGGAGTGGTGAGAGTTTGTGAGTTCCCATCCGTCTTGTCCCTGCGAGGATGTCATCTGGGCATAGTCTGTAACTTCACCCTCACGGGGAGGGCAGTGTTGGTGAAGGAATGCAATGTCGCTGCACATTTTTGAGTGGAATTCCATCTTCCCATCTCTCTTCTTTCTGTATTCACCCCTTGGTGTTAGGTTGACAGGTGTGCATATGTGTGTGTGTGTGCGTATGTTTATAGTCATGTTGTAAGCATGTGCATGGGTGTGTACATGTACTTCTGCTGCCATCCTATGAAGACATGCCCGGGCCACGCAGGCGTTTCTTCCTCTGTCACTCCTTAGGTTTGTGAGTGTGATTGACATTTCCAGCTTTCATGCTGAGAGTGTGTGCCTCTCTGGCTAGGGGGAGCAGCCTGTTTAGGCTTCCTGCTCTGGCGGAGAAGTAGAAACTGTCATTCAGGGACAGGAGAAGAGAAGGAGGGAAGCTGTAACTAATGGGAGGAGAGGGGCTGATAGGAGAACTTGGAATCCCAGGAGCAGCTGCTGACTGCCATGTGGCTGTGTCTTGGGGTCCTCACCTGTGTACCTGGGCCCCAGGCTGAGAGGAGGAATGCTGGATGATGGTCTCTCAAATCTGTTATCCCCTACCCTAACTCTGTGTCTTGGAGTGGATGGATAGAACTGCATGGCCATGTGACTGTCCCAGGCCGAGCAAAGGTGTCCAGAGGCCTGCGGTTGGTGCTGGCACCAGTGGCTCCTGCATGACCTTACGCGCATTGGTCACTGAGGCAGACGGGACTTCTGAGGGGCCTCAGCCACAGGGAACTCGAGGACAGTCATGTGGCTTTGGAAGGCCAGAAGCCATTTAATTTGGGTGTCATCATTAAATACTATTTCCATACTACCATGTGAAGTACTTTGAATAAATGCTTTTTCTGTGAGAAAGGAGGGCTAAGGGCACATACGTTATTCCTATGAAGCATTTTGGTTTTAGCCTTTAAATCACAAAGGAAAGAAAAAGGAATTTCTTCGGGGGTGGGCGTGCAGTCATAGAGAGGGCTGGACAGTAGAATGAAGCATTTGAATGATCCCGCTCATTTGAGTAAAGGTAACTCAGTCAACTGACAGAGGAGCCTGACAGCCCGTTTTCATTCACGCTTCTCATCTCAGAGTGCAGTTCTGTGCCCCCTGCTCTGAACCCACTGCTGTAGTTTCATCTCTAAAGATTGGCCCTAGTTGGTGAATTGGGAATTTAGGAACTGGCCCTGGGCAGGAGCCGGCAGGAGCCCGAGGCAGCTGTACAGTGAAGGCATGCCCGGAACTGAAGTACAAGCCGTGTGATGCTCTGCCACCCTGGCCAAAGCCTGACCCACATGAGCCGCCTTTCTCCCTCCTCAGGAGATGAGCGTGCAGTCTCCAAGGATGGCCGCGGGGGTGCTAAGCCCTTGGCACTTGGAGGCTCCCTGGCCTGGCAGTTCCATGAGGCTGGAGTTTAATAAGAGGCTGCCGAGCAAAGGCCCCCCCAGGGGTGGCTTTGTGTCCCTGGCAGCTGTGGGGCAGGCACACACACTGCTACAATAGCTTCTGAGAATTAGGGCTGTGTTAATTGGCTCAACATTTCAAATCAGAGGGTTGCTGGAACACAGGAGAGGGAGAGGCAAAGGTGGTGTTAAACTCTTCCCTCCTGCCAGTCCTTGAGCCTGCCATTCCTGCTGCTAGCCTTGATAGTGGCCGTGCTTGCAATGGGACCCTGACGGAGCCGCGTAGCAGGCCTGGCTCTGAGCTGAGCAGCTTCGAAGGGTGGATGATATCATGATGGTTCCTATTTTCAGATGAGTAGACTTAGCCGCAAGCCACTTTCCTAATGTCAGAAGGTCAGAGATGAGTGTGTTTCTGGTGATGTTAGGGTCATAGCAAATGAATAATGAAATCTCAAATGTTTTCATCCAGAGAAGAGATCATCCCAGAAAATATGTGATGTGTCCTCACAGTCAACTCCCTAATAAGGTGTTTTATGCCCTGGAGTTGCACATTCAGCAGATTGTAAGGTCTACCATGAAGCAGGACTTGCACAGTCAAAGCAATTCTTGAACATGACTGAAGCTCCCTGGAAAGTATAAGCTGTCGGTTTTACGCACAAGGCCACATGCAGTCATGAGGGAGGCACATCTGTGTGTACGCCCACATCTGTGGGCCTCCCAGGGACCCATGTGCAAGGCCACATGCAGTCATGAAGGGAAACACATCCGCGTGTGTCCATGCATGGCTGTGGTTCCACCGAGGGCGTGCTTCTCTGCTTGGAATGTTCTATATGGGTTTTTTTATTGTTGTTTCCTTCTGTGGAATTCTCCTAGTTTGCATGGTTTTAAAAAAATTGTGTTAAAAAATACATAACAGAAAATTGAGCATCTTAACCATTTCCGAGTGTACAGCTCTGATACATTCACGTTGTTGTGTGACCAGTCTCCAGAACTGTGTTCATCCCGCATAACAGAAACATTAAACAGCTCCCTGCCCCTCCTCCAGCCTCTGGCAGCCTCCATTCTGTTTCCTGTTTCTGTGGATTTCATTGCTCCAGATATTTCACAGAAGTGGGTTCACATAGCCTTTGTTGTTTTGTGGCTGGCATATTTAGCATAATGTCCTCAAGGTTCATCCCTGATGTAGCAAATGACAGAATTTTCTCTCTTTTCAAGGCTGAATCATATTCTGTGGGGGAATATGCCACATTTGTTTGTCTGTTCATCTGACCTGAGGCACTTGGGTTGCCTCCCCGTCTTCATAATTTTTTTCAATACTGTTTTCTGCAGAAGCTGCACCATTTTGCACCCCCACCAGCAGTGCACAGGGTTCCAGTTTCTCCACCTCCTCACCAAAACTTGTTATTTTCTGTTGTTACGACTGCCTTAGTGGGTGTGAGCTGATCACCTGTTGTTGTGGTTGTGATTTGCGTTTCCTTAGCGACTGATGATGTTGAGCATCTTTCGGTATACTCATGGCCATATGGATGTCTTCTTGGAGAAATGTCTGCTCAAGTTCGTTGCCCATTTTGTGGTCGGTTTGTTCTTGTGTGGCCCCTGAATGCCTTTCGCCTTCCTCTTGGAGTCACAGTGTGGTGGTTCCTCCACTTCCACAGTGATTGGGAGACCAGGAAAACCTCTCATGTTCTTTCCACCTTGGCTTCTGCACACCTGGCACCACTCCAGGCTGGATTCAGTTCATTTCCCTTGGGCAGAAGGGGAGGCATTGCTGGTGCTGTTGAAACTGGTGTTTGATAAGCCTTGTCCTCTCTCTCCCCAGCTCTCTGTGTTTCCTTCTCTTTGCCGAGCCATGTAGTTGAAGTTGCCTCTGTTTAAATGGCCTTTGCGGAAACTGCTGCCCAGAGAAAATGCTGCCCTTACGTCTTTTGGGTGTAGACAGTGATGCCTCCGGAAGTAGCTCCTTTTCCCTGCAGTTGAGACTGGGCAGGGGTCTCAAACCCAAATGCCTCCAGGCTCTGCTGGGTGATACAAAAGGGCAGATTGGGCCAAGTGAGCCAAGTGTGTGCTCCGTCAAAAATCTTCCAAATGAAGAAAAAGTTTGTTTATGAAGGGCTTCATCAACCAAATGGCTTGGGCTCGGCTGTCAGTCCTAAGCCCAGTCAGGCAAACCTGAAAGGATGCACTGGGGCATGGCCCCATCTGCCCAGATGCTCAGACCCTGCTGTGCACGGTGGTCCCCAAACATTTCAGGCCATGTCCTTTACCCGGCCTTGCCAGGCTCACCTCTGCCTGCCACATGATCAGCGCATCCAGTGAAGGAACGTTTTCGGAGGTCAAAGCTGCTGGAAAATCCTTTTGACTCCTTAGCGTCCTCCTGTGGGGTCTGTGTTCAGTGAACTTGTGGAATATAGCAGTTTCCAGTGTGGGGGCGGTAGAATTCGTCTTCTCCCCTCCTGGGGCTTCCGGCATGAGACAGATGGACAAGGAGAAAAGCACGCAGGTCGGGCATGGTGGCTCATGCCGGTAATCCCAGCACTTAGAGGCCAAGGCAGGCGATCACGAGGTCAAGAGATCAAGACCATCCTGGCCAACATGGTGAAATCCCATCTCTACAAAAAACACAAAAATTAGCTGGGCGTGGTGGTATGCGCCTGTAGTCCCAGCTACTCAGGAGGCTGAGGCAGAAGAATTGCTTAAACCTGTGAGGCGGAGGTTGCAGTGAGCCGAGATGGCGCCACTGCACTCCATTCTAGTGACAGAGTGAGACTCCATCTGAAAAATAAAAATAATAAAAAAAAAACATGCAAATTTCATTTAGTAAGCTTTTCATGGACATGGGACCTTCACATGAAGAACAAAGAATCAAAGCAGCATTTGGAGCTGAACGCTTATATCCCAGGTTGAACAAAGAGCAGTAAACTATGGAAACATGACAAGACAGAGGGGTTTGGGCTAGGGTGGTTAATTATGGAGAAGTGTCCAATTAAACTCCTCCATGCTTTGAATTCTTTACATACAAAAATGATGGTGGGAGCAAAAATGTAAGTGGGGGTGGGAGGGGGTGAGATTCTGTTCCCTCTGTAGGTTTCATGTGTGCCCGTAGGTAGCAGAGTTCCTGGGGGCCCTTCCTGGCTGCATTCGTCTCATATCCTCATTTCTGCAAAACTTTCCCCTCCAAGAGCAGAGTGTTCCAGGCCTTTTCTCCTCATCCGCTTTTTACATGGTGTCAGACTTGGCATCTATTTTGGTAAATATTTTAAATAGGGCTGAAGCCCAGGAAGGGCTCCTTGCTGTCTGCGAGCCGATGTATGTAGAGGAGCCGTGTGTTTGCACAAATAACGAGTCTCTTTGGAAGCGTGACTGTGAACTTTACTGTGGCCTCGTAACTACATGTGAAGCCCACTGGGAATGGTTTGGAGGACAGCAGCGGTGCATGGATGTGATGCCCACGTGCTGTGCCCTGGTCCTTCGCCCCTTCCCATCTTCCATCCTAATCAGGAAGCTAATCTGCCTCAATGGCCTCGGTTTTGTGTTAGCATTTTTAATACAGTGAGCTCAGCAACTCTCAAATTAGAGACCACAGAGAAGGAGGGGCCACAAAGAAATCGCTCCCTTCCTTGTGACAGGACACTTGTGTCCTCAAGGAGTTGACGTTTCTGGGTATCTCAGGTCTCTCTCCAGCCAGCAACTGTGGTGTTCCCATCTTTGGCCAAGAGAGGTGCTGGCCAACAGTGCTTTGCAGTACATTGCAGATGGCAGTGATATCTGCACTGGTATTCTCTGGTCGTCGTCGTCTTTCCTTCTTCTTCCTTCTTCCTTCTTCTTCTTCCTTCTTCCTTCTTCCTCTTCTTCCTTCTTCCTCTTCTTCCTTCTTCCTCTTCTTCCTTCTTCCTCTTCTTCCTTCTTCCTCTTCCTTTTCTTTCTTTTCTTCCTTCTTCCTTCTTCTTCTTCCTTCTTCTTCCTCCTCCTTCTTCTTCCTCCTTCTTCTTCCTCCTTCTTCTTC
>NW_012104154.1:1691737-1697317 GCF_000951045.1 Mandrillus leucophaeus | reverse complement strand
TGGGAGGGGGAGGTTGCAGTGAGCCAAGATCGCTCCACTGCACTCCAGCCTGGGCCTGGGCGACAGAGACTCTGCCTCAGGAAAAGAGAAAAAGAAAAGAAAAAAAGAAATGCCTAAATGTGCGAAAATACTTCAGACAGCAGCTCACTGGGTTTCCCTCCCTAAAGCCTCTGTGTGGATTTGTTTCTTCTGGGATGTCTGGTGACTGTAACAGGTCAAGCTACGTGTGTTCATGAATGGCATGAAAGGGACACACCGTGGTTCTCACCTTGCTTTACTTACTGGTGAGTCTGCTGACTTTCTGCATCTCATGCACAGATTTACTTCAAGCTGCAAGCCCAGTGAAGTTTGGCAATTAATTCAGTGGTGATGGGGTGACAATAGAAACTTAGCATTGTTTTGAGAGTTAAACAAACTAAGGAGAAGTGGTTTAGCCTGTGCCCAACACTCAAAACTTGTGAATATTGCTGTCCTTATTGTATTTTTATTATATCCATGTTATCTATTGCATTTAACAATTGTGTGTCTGTACTATAATTTGTTAACGAATTTGGGCTTGATTGGTATTTGGATAGTCTCCCATCTTTTGCTGTGACAATCAGAGCTGGAACAAGCATCCTTATAGTTGCACCTCCAGATAACCTGGAAGGTAAAGTCCTGGCTGTGGAACTGTGCATAGGCACATGGCTGGTTTTGGTAGAAGTCCTGATGGTGCAGCAGAGATTTTGAGGCATCGTTCACACCATGGGCCAGGCCATAGGTGTCTGCCTCCCAGCCCTTCCATTGGCACGCATGAACTCTCTCTCTCATTCCAGTTTACCTCTGTTTAACTTGCACTGTAGTTTTGAACCTTTTCGTATTTATTAGCTATTGCAATTTATTTTTATGTAAACTTTGTGTCCTTTTTTTTTTTTTTTTTGAAATGGAGTCTCTCACTGTTGCCCAGGCTGGAGTGCACCATCTGCATAGGGCACTTACCACGAATGGAGCTCGTAGGACTGGAAGTTGCTCTGGGTGAGTCAGTGAGTGAGTGGTGAGTGAATGTGAAGGCTTAGGGCATTACTGTACACTGCTGTTGATTTTATAAACACTGGACACTTAGGCTACACTGTTTATAACAAAAATTTATTTCTTCAATAATAAATTAACCTTAGCTTGAGGTAACCTTAATACTGTATAAACTTCTTAGTTTTTTAATCTTTCTTTCTGTTGTAATAACACTTAAAACACTAACACATGCACGGCTGTACAAAGATATTTTTTATGTTTTTATTCTAGAAGCTTTCTTATTTTTATTTTTTTTTAAAACTAAAAACAAAGGCACAGACAGACACATTAGCCTAGGCCAACACAAGGTCCAGACCATCCATATCACTGTCTTCCACCTCCACATCTTGTGCCACTGCAGGTTCTCAAGGACAGTAGCACGCATGGAGCTGTCATCTCCTATGATAACAACGCCTTCTCCTGGATACCTCCTGAGGGACCTGCGGGGGGCTGTTTAACAGTTAAAAGTAAGAGTACACTGTAAAATGATGATAGAAAGTATAGTATAATAAGTACATAAACCAACAACATAGTCCTTTATTGTCTTTATCAAGTATTATGTACTGGACATAATTTTATGTGCTGTACTTTTTTTTTTTTGAGACGGAGTCTCACTCTGTCGCCAGGCTGGAGTGCAGTGGCACGATCTTGGCTCACTGCAGTCTCCTTCTCCTGGATTCAAGCTATTCTCCTGCCTCAGCCTCCCGATTACAGGCTCGCGTCACCACACCCAGCTAATTTTTGTGTGTGTGTGTGTTTTTTTTTTTTTTTTAGTAGAGACGGGCATTTCATCATGTTGGCCAGGATGGTCTCGATCTCCTGACCTTGTGATCTGCCCTCCTCGGCCTCCCAAAGTGCTGGGATGACAGACATGAGCCACTGCACCTGGCCTGTGCTGTTATTTTCATACGACTGGTAGAGCAGTGGGTTTGCTTAGACAGCATCACTGTAAGCCTGTGAGTAATGCATCACACTGCAGTGTAACTAGGCGATAAGAATTTTTCAGCTCCACTGTAATCTTATGGGACCACGGTTTATATATGGTTCGCAGTTATGGAGCACATGACTGTAGTTTTATTTTGTCTGATACGAATGTTGTAGCCACTCCAAACTTCTCATGGTGGTTGTTTTATGATACATCTTTTAAACCTATTTGTGTTTCTGAATTCAAAGTGTGTTGCTTGTAGGCAGCCTATGTTTGGGTAATTTTTTTTAAAAATTCATTCTGCCAGTCTTGGTGTTCTGATTTGCCTTTTTTACCCACTTACGTTTAAGTTACTTACCAATATGGTACGCTTTACTTCTACCATTTTGCTGCTTGTTTTCTGTATGTCATAATTATGTCTTTTTTATTTCTCTATTCCTGCCCTTGTTTGCATTAGATAGTTCTTAATATACTTTTAAAATTCCCTTATTATTTGTTTTTATATATATTTGATGGGGTTATTTTCTTAGTGGCTTCATCTTAAATTTTTAAAAATCTAGTTTGGATTAATACTAACTTAATTTTGGTAGCATACAAAAACTTTTCTGCAAAATATCTCGCTTCCTTTCCCTCTCTTTTGAACTATTAGTGTCATAGACTTTATATCTTATGTGCTATTAGTCCATCAACATGGTCTTACAATTGGGGCTTACTGCAGTAGTCTTTTAAAACAAGTAAGTGAATAAAAGAATTACAAAAAAAAAAAGTTTATATTGTCTTTCATAGTACCTACTTCGTTACCTTTACTGGAACTCTTTTATTTATCTCTTCATGTGAATACAATTCCTATCCAGTGTTCTTTTATTTCATCTTGAATGACTCTTGACTGTTTCTTACAGGGTAGTCTGCTAATGATAGATTTTTCTCATTTTTTAAATATAATTTTTATGTAAAATTGATGCAACAATTCTGTATTTTTATGAGGCACAGTCTAACATTTTAGTGCATGTATGCATTGTATAATAATTAAAATGAGGTAAGTACCATGTCCATCACTTTAAATGTTTATTTCATTGTGGTGACAACATTCGAAAACTTCTCTTTTAGCTATTGTGAAATATACATTACATTGTTACTCACCAGAGCTCACTCTTTGTAACTGTAACTTTGAACCCATTGACCAACCTCCCCCATCCTCTCTTCTCCTTCCCCTACCCAACCTTTAGTAGCCACTATTCTACTTTCTACTTCTATGATCAACCATTTTAGATTGTCCTTCATTTCTGAAGAAGAGTTTGGATATTGAATTCTTTTTTTTTTGAGAAGGAGTCTCGCTCTGTCACCCAGGCTGGAGTGCAGTGGCATGATCTCAGCTGGCAACCTCTGCCTCCCAGGTTCAAGCAATTCTCTACGTCAGCCTCCTGAGTAGCTAGGATTACAGGCTCCCGCCACCACACCTGGCTAATTTTTGTATTTTTAGTAGAGATGGGGTTTCACCATGTTGGCCAGGCTGGTCTTGAACTCCAGACCTCAGGTGATCTGCCCACCCTGGCCTCCCAAAGTGCTGGGATTATAGCAGTGAGCCACCGCGCCCGGTCTAGATATTGAATTCTTGATTGAAAATCTTTTTTTTTTTTTTTCCCAACACTATGGTTGTGTTGTCTCCCTGGGTTGTGATGAGAAGCCAACTATTAACATTATTGAAGATCCCTTTTACGAGATAAACTGCTTCTCTTGCTGCTTTCAAGATTCTGTCTTTCAACAGTCTATGATGTGCCTGGTTGTGGATATCTTAGACTTTATCCAACTTGGAGTTCTTTGAATTTCTCAAATATGTAAATTAATACTTTTATCAAACTTGGTGAGTTTTCATTTATGTTTTCTTCAAGTATTTTTTTCTCCTTCTTTCTCTTCTCCTACTGGACTCCTGTTACGTATGTGTTGGTATTGATAGTACCTCACAGGTCTCGTAGGCTCTGTTCATTTTTCTTCAGTCTGTTTTCTTTGCAGACTAGACTATCTCTGTTGACCTGCCTTCCAGTTCACTGATTCTTTCTTCTGCCAGCTCAAGTCTGTTGCTGAGTCTGTCTAGTGAATTTCACTTATGGCACTTTCAACTCCAGAATTTCTGTCTGATGCTTTTAATCACCTTATTACTATTCTCTGTTTAGGAAGATAAAGTTATTGTAATCTAAAATTCTTCAGATATCCTTTTCTTTATTTTTTTGAATGTATTTATAACATTTTATTTAAAGTCTTTGTTGTGTGGCTGGTTAGCTCAGTTGATTAGCATGGGGTGTTGATAAAGTGTTTGTCTGTTAAGTTCAAAATCTTGGCCACTTTCTCCCCCCGTTCTGTGCATGTGACGTACTTTCCTGTTTCTTGGCATGTCTTGTAATTCTCTGTTAAAAACTGGACAATTCAGGTAGCAAATCCCCATACCCTTCAAAGTTTGTTGTTGATACTGTGTTTTTTCTTTTTCATTGGATGGTTGGTGGTGTTTGCCTTGTTACTGTTAGTTTAGCAGCTTTCCTTTACTAGTTCTTTGGTTTATGTATTTCCTGTAATGTGTGACCACTGAGTTATCTGCTAATTTTTAAAGTTTGTTTTATTTTATTTATTTATTTATTTATTTGAGACAGAGTCTTGTTCTGTTGCCCAGGCTGGAGTGCAGTGGCCTGATCTCTGCTCACTGCAGCCTCCTGGGTTCAAGTGATTCTCCTGCCTCACTCAACCTCTTGAGTAGCTGGGATTACAGGCACCCACGACCACACACGGCTAATTTTTGTATTTTGGGTAGAGATGGGGTTTCACCATATTGTGCAGGCTCGTCTTGAACTCCTGACCTCGTGATCCGCCCACCTTGGCCTCCCAAAGTGCTGGGATTACAGGCGTGAGCCACTACGCCCAGCCTCTTTTTAGTTTTAAATCCTGGATTCTGTGGGGTCACCGCCTAGCCAGTATAATTGTATATAATTAGCCAGTCACTGATCAGATTTCCTTTCCATACATGCCTTGCCTGTGTTTCTGACACCTATCATCAAGGATCTGTATGAGACAGACTCGGCATGCTGTCCAGCTTCAGGGAGTTTGTAGGACGGCTTTAGCTTTCATTTCCTAATTGCACAGGGTCACAGGGTCTCATGGTCACCCAGAGAGGAGTGACTGTGGTGTCCTCTCCTTTCCCAGGTCTTTTCTGGGCATGCATACAGCCTCTTCCCTTGCCCGGGAATGTGTCAGAGCTTTTGAAGTCCGTAGGTCCTCTGATTCTTTAGGACTTCCTTTTAAATTCGGGGTCAGGCTCATGTTGACTGCAGTTGTAGTCAGCTCTAGGCAGCTGAGGTTGCCAGCAGTTTGTTCTTGTTTTCATAATGCCCCAGGGGTATCTGCCATCTGCCGCCTTCCCTACCCCTCCGCCCCCAGCTGAGTTCTGAGGCGAAGCTAGAGATCTCCCAGAGTGCTGCAAGTCCAGACAAAATGTTGACTCTGTTATGGGGCCAGTACTTTTCACAGAGCTCCAAGAGCGGACAGTCTCTCACTGTCTGTGAGGCTGGTGGCCTTGGCTACTTCACCGCTGAGCTGGGGAGGGAGGGGCAGTGGGAGCAGCC
>NW_012104154.1:1686090-1691687 GCF_000951045.1 Mandrillus leucophaeus | reverse complement strand
CTCTTCTTCCTTCTTCCTCTTCCTTTTCTTTCTTTTCTTCCTTCTTCCTTCTTCTTCTTCCTTCTTCTTCCTCCTCCTTCTTCTTCCTCCTTCTTCTTCCTCCTTCTTCTTCCTCCTTCTTCTTCTTCCTTCTTCCTTCTTCTTTTTTTCTCCTTCTTATTCCTCCTTCTTCTTCCTCCTTCTTGTTCTTCCTCCTTCTTCTTCCTTCTTCTTCTTCCTCCTTTTTCCTCCTCCTTATTCTTCCTCCTCCTCCTTCTTCTTCCTCCTCCTTCTTCCTCCTCCTCCTTCTTCTTCCTTCTTTTTCCTTCTTCTTCTTCTTCTTCTTCTTCTTCCTTCTTCTTCCTCCTCCTCCTCCTCCTTCCTCCTCCTTCTTCTTCCTCCTCCTCCTTCTTCTTCCTCCTCCTCCTTCTTCTTCTTCCTTCTTCCTTCTTCTTCTTCTTCCTTCTTCCTTCTTCTTCTTCTTCCAGAAGAAACTCGGGACACGTCTGAACATCAGAAGGAACAAACTCTGGACACACCATCTTTAAGAACTGTAATGCTCACCAGTAGGGTCCGTGGCTTCATTCTTAAAGTCAGTGAGGCCAAGAACCCACCAATTCCGGACACAATAATCCCTGCTGGGCTGTCCTGTGTGTTGGGGGGAGTGAGCAGCGTCCCTGGATTCCACTCATGAGAGGCCAAGGGCCTCCTCAGTCTGACCATCAAAAATGTCTTGGGCTTTGGCAGTGTCCCCTGAGGCAGTGTCATTGAGAACCACTGGAGTAGAGGAAAGATACCTTCCAGAAGGTGGGGAGATAATTGCAACCGAAAAGGAAACCACTCCATCACAACTTGCTCCACCCCACACAGGGGGATTCGGAACAAGAAAAGGAACAATGCCACATCAGAGTGACAGGGCGCGAGGGGCATGTGTGAGACAGAGTGGGTGAGGAATGGGTCTCTCTGTAGCTTGGTGTTTCTGTTTGGAAAATTCTCAATCGCAAGTCTCCAAGAGGGTGCTGTGTCTTTGTGAAGGTACCTGCAGATGCACAGGGTCAGAGCGTCTCCGCTGGGTGGTGTATCTCTCCCGCCTGCTTCTCCCATCCCAAGGGTCACCCACCTCACAAATACAGAACTGAGTCACGACGGAAAGAACAGAATTTCCTCCACACTTTGTTCTGGCAAGGAGGGTTTGATGAAAGTAGAGCACAGAGCCGGAGGATGAGAGGGGGTATCTCACACTGAAAAAATTCATGAACAAGATAGCAGGGCCCAGAGTGTCAGCCCCGCCCGCTAGCCCAGCGCGTCAGCCCAGAGCGTCGGCCCCGCCCACTAGCCCAGCGCGTCGGCCCCGCCCACTAGCCCGGAGCGTCGGCCCCGCCCACTAGCCCAGAGCGTCAGCCCCGCCCAGTAGTCCAGGGTGTCAGCCCTGCCCACAGAGACAAGGGTGTCATTCCCCACCCACATACCCCAGGGTGTCAGCCCCACCCACAGAGCCCAGGGTGTCATTCCCCACCACTAGTCCCAGGGTGTCAGCCCCATCTACTAACCTAGGCTGTCAGGCTCACCTACTGAATCCAGGATGTCAACCCCACCCACTGAGCCCAGGGTGTCAGCTTCCCACCCAGCTCCCCAGCCATGGCTTAGTCACACTGGAACCTCAGATAGACATTATCACAACAACTGCAGAAGATAGATCTGGGAAGACACCAAAGCTGTAGAGTGGAATGTGCCGTGAGAATTTGGAAAGAAATGGTAAAACACGTGAAAGTGGTTTTTTTTCTTGAGACAAGGTCTCACTCTGTTGCCCAGGCTGCAGTGCAGTATCGCCATTTCGGCTCACTGCAGCCTTCACCTCCCAGACTGAAGCAGTCCTCCCACGTCAGCCTCCAGAGTAGCTGAGATTACTGGCATGTGTCACCATGCCCAGCTCAGTTTTGTAATTTTTGTAGAGATGAGGTTTTGCCGTGTTGCCCAAGCTGGTCTCAAACTCCTGGGCTCAAGCAGTCCACCCGCCTCAGCCTCTCAAAGTGCTGGAATTACAGGCGCGATTCACTGCGCCCGGCCAAAAGTGTTCTTTAGAAGCATACAGATCTTCCGTGGGGGAACGTGTTCAGTCTCAAGTGAGCCCTGCACCGATGTCCAGGTCCTCTGACCCTTGAAGTTTTGCTCTGGTTTTCTTCAGGTGCCGACTCCTCCAGCTTGGGGATCTTTGCCTGGGCGTGGCACTAGCACTTGTTCTTTTCATGAGGTCTCATCTTCCTCTAAGTCACCTAACACTGTAAGGATGACATCACCGGGAGCCTCTGAGTCAGGGGTCATGGGTGTGAGTGTGCACGTGTTTCGTAGGTGGTCCCACCTGTATGTACATTCATGCATATTTTTGCCATAACAGAGGTCCCTGTGTGCCATTTGGTTGTGAGGCAAAAGTGCTTTCAAATACCAAGCTGAGAGTCTCCGTTCAGCCTGGAGAAACAGGAGGCGCTTCACCCAGTGGTAATTACCCGTGACATGATGCCATGATTGATTAGTTTAGGGCTTCTGGCTGTGAAAATAAAAAGTCCTCAAGGAAAAGCTTGGAAACAACCATGATTTATGAGTTTATGAGTCTCAATTAGGGAAAACAATGTATTGAAAAATGTTCTTTTTTATAGGGGCGTGGGAAGTAAGCAGTGTCTGGTGATATGATTGCTAACTTAATTCATTCAATAAATTCTTCTAAAAGAAGAAAGCTTAGAAGTAACTAATCCATTAGTTTAAAGAAAAAATTCATAGTTGGCAATTACATGTATTTTTATGATAATCACAAACAGTAGTTTAAATTGCTTAAGTATATTCAACATCAATGCCACAATACAGTCACCATAAAATACACATTTATGTCGTCATTCCAAAATTCTCATTTTTCTTATTGTAGAAATCAGACATCATCTAATGGTACCGAATATGGAAAGATGGTGGATAGAAGATGATCAGAAAATAGAACGTAAAGACTCTGTCTCATATTAGAAATCCATGGGGCGATTAGAGGCAGAGAAATCTAAATGCAGCTACATATAGCTTCATGCAGTTGGTATTTTGTTATATAATGCATTACTTTTTTTTTTTTTTTTTCTTTTGAGATGGAATCTTGCTATGTTGCCCAGGCTGGAGTGTAGTGGCACGATCTCGGCTCACTGCATTCTCCACCTCCTGGGTTTAAGCAAGTCTCCTGCCTCAGCCTCCGGAGTAGCTGGGATTACAGGCGCCCGCCACCACACCCAGCTAATTTTTGTATTTTTAGTAGAGACTGGGTTTCACCATGTTGCCCAGGCTGGTCTTGAAGTCCTGACCTCAAGTCATCTGCCTGCCTCGGCCTCCCAAAGTGCTGGGATTACAGGTATGAGCCACCGTGCCTGGCCTATAATACATTAATATTTAAAAATTTTAAGAGAACTAGAGAATCTCATTAAAATCAGAATTTCCAAGGTGAATTTCATTATTTTACTTTTTTTATTAGAAAAATTAAACTAGTTTTTTTTTTTTTTTTTTTAATTGAAAAAGAAATGCGTAAGGAGAATCACTTGAACCTGGGAGGGGGAGGTTGCAGTGAGCCAAGATCGCTCCACTGCACTCCAGCCTGGGCCTGGGCGACAGAGACTCTGCCTCAGGAAAAGAGAAAAAGAAAAGAAAAAAAGAAATGCCTAAATGTGCGAAAATACTTCAGACAGCAGCTCACTGGGTTTCCCTCCCTAAAGCCTCTGTGTGGATTTGTTTCTTCTGGGATGTCTGGTGACTGTAACAGGTCAAGCTACGTGTGTTCATGAATGGCATGAAAGGGACACACCGTGGTTCTCACCTTGCTTTACTTACTGGTGAGTCTGCTGACTTTCTGCATCTCATGCACAGATTTACTTCAAGCTGCAAGCCCAGTGAAGTTTGGCAATTAATTCAGTGGTGATGGGGTGACAATAGAAACTTAGCATTGTTTTGAGAGTTAAACAAACTAAGGAGAAGTGGTTTAGCCTGTGCCCAACACTCAAAACTTGTGAATATTGCTGTCCTTATTGTATTTTTATTATATCCATGTTATCTATTGCATTTAACAATTGTGTGTCTGTACTATAATTTGTTAACGAATTTGGGCTTGATTGGTATTTGGATAGTCTCCCATCTTTTGCTGTGACAATCAGAGCTGGAACAAGCATCCTTATAGTTGCACCTCCAGATAACCTGGAAGGTAAAGTCCTGGCTGTGGAACTGTGCATAGGCACATGGCTGGTTTTGGTAGAAGTCCTGATGGTGCAGCAGAGATTTTGAGGCATCGTTCACACCATGGGCCAGGCCATAGGTGTCTGCCTCCCAGCCCTTCCATTGGCACGCATGAACTCTCTCTCTCATTCCAGTTTACCTCTGTTTAACTTGCACTGTAGTTTTGAACCTTTTCGTATTTATTAGCTATTGCAATTTATTTTTATGTAAACTTTGTGTCCTTTTTTTTTTTTTTTTTGAAATGGAGTCTCTCACTGTTGCCCAGGCTGGAGTGCACCATCTGCATAGGGCACTTACCACGAATGGAGCTCGTAGGACTGGAAGTTGCTCTGGGTGAGTCAGTGAGTGAGTGGTGAGTGAATGTGAAGGCTTAGGGCATTACTGTACACTGCTGTTGATTTTATAAACACTGGACACTTAGGCTACACTGTTTATAACAAAAATTTATTTCTTCAATAATAAATTAACCTTAGCTTGAGGTAACCTTAATACTGTATAAACTTCTTAGTTTTTTAATCTTTCTTTCTGTTGTAATAACACTTAAACACTAACACATGCACGGCTGTACAAAGATATTTTTTATGTTTTTATTCTAGAAGCTTTCTTATTTTTATTTTTTTTTAAAACTAAAAACAAAGGCACAGACAGACACATTAGCCTAGGCCAACACAAGGTCCAGACCATCCATATCACTGTCTTCCACCTCCACATCTTGTGCCACTGCAGGTTCTCAAGGACAGTAGCACGCATGGAGCTGTCATCTCCTATGATAACAACGCCTTCTCCTGGATACCTCCTGAGGGACCTGCGGGGGGCTGTTTAACAGTTAAAAGTAAGAGTACACTGTAAAATGATGATAGGAAGTATAGTATAATAAGTACATAAACCAACAACATAGTCCTTTATTGTCTTTATCAAGTATTATGTACTGGACATAATTTTATGTGCTGTACTTTTTTTTTTTTGAGACGGAGTCTCACTCTGTCGCCAGGCTGGAGTGCAGTGGCACGATCTTGGCTCACTGCAGTCTCCTTCTCCTGGATTCAAGCTATTCTCCTGCCTCAGCCTCCCGATTACAGGCTCGCGTCACCACACCCAGCTAATTTTTGTGTGTGTGTGTGTTTTTTTTTTTTTTTTAGTAGAGACGGGCATTTCATCATGTTGGCCAGGATGGTCTCGATCTCCTGACCTTGTGATCTGCCCTCCTCGGCCTCCCAAAGTGCTGGGATGACAGACATGAGCCACTGCACCTGGCCTGTGCTGTTATTTTCATACGACTGGTAGAGCAGTGGGTTTGCTTAGACAGCATCACTGTAAGCCTGTGAGTAATGCATCACACTGCAGTGTAACTAGGCGATAAGAATTTT
>NW_012104154.1:1679558-1686040 GCF_000951045.1 Mandrillus leucophaeus | reverse complement strand
TCAGCTCTAGGCAGCTGAGGTTGCCAGCAGTTTGTTCTTGTTTTCATAATGCCCCAGGGGTATCTGCCATCTGCCGCCTTCCCTACCCCTCCGCCCCCAGCTGAGTTCTGAGGCGAAGCTAGAGATCTCCCGGAGTGCTGCAAGTCCAGACAAAATGTTGACTCTGTTATGGGGCCAGTACTTTTCACAGAGCTCCAAGAGCGGACAGTCTCTCACTGTCTGTGAGGCTGGTGGCCTTGGCTACTTCACCGCTGAGCTGGGGAGGGAGGGGCAGTGGGAGCAGCCCAGGTTAACTGGTCACAGACCCACCTTCTTATCAAGGTTCAGCAGGTTCCCTTCAATAGACAATTTTCACTTCATATTTTTCTTGGTGTCAGCAGAGAGCAAGTTCATCCTAGATATACCACTCTGGGAGTGGATTCTCTAGTATATTGCTTATTTATTTATTTATTTATTTATTTGAGACAGAGTCTTGCTCTGTGCCTAGGCTGGAGTGCAGTGGCATGATCATGGCTCACTGCAGCCTCGACCTCCTGGACTCAAGCAATCTTCTCATCTCAGCTTCTGGAGTGTCAGGGATCACAAATGGCACACCACCATACCTGACTTTTTTTTTTTTTTGTAGAAACAGGGTTTCCATATGTTACTCAGGCTAGTCTTGAACTCCTAGGCTCAAAGTGATCCCCCCAAGTGCTGGGGTTATAGGCATGAGCCACTGGTGCCAGCTCTATTGCCTTTTGAGTCTGGCTTCTTTCACTTAGTGAAATGTCCTGGAGATGCTTCTGTTGTGTGGATGTTGTATATGTTGGCTCTTTCAGTGGTTGAGTAGCATATGGTAGAGTTTTAAAGTCATGGGAGTTTCTTTGGAGTTGTAAAGATATATATGCTCATGTAAAAGGGGATGTTATCAGAGAGACTGTGGAACCTTGGGCCTGCCAGAGCTCCTGGAGAATTTTGGGGCATTTCAGGTTCCAAGGCAGTGGAGCAGGTCAGTGCTCTCCATCATTGTGGAGGAACCGGAGCCCATGCCCTGCAGCAGATCTCAAGGGCCACAGAGCTGTGTCGCAGGGGCTCTGAACTGTGACACTGTCATCTCCCTCTGGTGTAGCAGGCACGACCCCACATCTGGAGCAGATATGAGTCCTGGGCCCAGCCTTCGGACTGTGAGCCGAAACTCAGAGACTCCTCATGCAAAATGAACATGATGGTGGTCACCAAAGTATTTGTTTACTCATCAGGTATTTTTTGAGTGCCTGGTGCATCTTGGGCTCTGTTCCAGGGGTGGGACAGGTGACCATCACGTAGACTCTGGAATTTGCATTCTGATGCAAAGACAGACAGTGAACCAGATGCTTGTGTGCACACGCACAGTGCTCTGGAAAGAAATACAGCAAGGAAGACAGCAGTCTGAGAGTAGGGCTAAGCAGTCTTCAGGTTGTTCAGGGGAGGCCGTGGGTAGGAACTAACACTGAAACAGGGGCCTAAAACCAAGCGAGGGGTGAACCATATGCACAGGGACTCTGAAACAAGTGAGGGGTGAACCACATGCACATATGGGGAAGCATTTTCCAGGCAGAGGGAAGAATAAATGCAAATTGCAGGGGAGTGGCTGGAATTGGAGCTGAGGGAGGGAGAGATGAGGAGTGGAGGCCACCCCAGGACCAAACTCGTGTGTGTATGTGTGTGTGTGTGTGTGTGTGTGTGTGTGTACCTATGTCCATGTGTGTAGGGCTAGTGAAGGGAACTAGCTTCTTCTCTGAGCAAGTGGGAAGATGCTGGAAAGTACTGAGTACAGGAGCATTTATTCACTCATTCATTCGTCCACCTAATGAGCAACTTGCATGCTGCTCTTTAGGCGCTGGGGGTAGCAGTGAACACACAGATAGAATCTCCTGGCCCTGTGAAGGCGAGACAGAAAAATAAACAGTCAGTCATCTCATGGAAGGCCTTAAGGGAAAAGTTCAACCGAAAAGTTGGGAGTGGTTAGGTTAGGACCATGTGTGTACATGTGGAGGGACGTATTTGACATTCTGAGTAGGGTCAGGGAGGGCCTTGCTCAAGGATGTAGTGTTGTATGAGAAAGATTTTTTAAAATGTGGTAAACTCTGTAAATGTACTTGACGTCTACAAAAGGACATAAATTGCCAGTGTATATAGTTTGATGAATGTTGACGTGGTATATACACCCACCTAACAGCAGCCACGCCAGCAGCTCCCAGCAACCTGCTCCCCCAGGCATTGAAGCCAGCTGTGTTCTGACAGCCATCCCCACGGATGACGTCTGCCTGCCTTTGAACTTAGTGTGAGTGGAACTGCACAGCACGCATCTTTGTGTCTGGCCTCCTCCACCCCACCTGATGTGTCTGAGCTTCACCCATGTTTTGTAGGTAACAGTGTTTGAAGCCCCTTTGAGAGGCTTCCTGTGGCTGCTACATGGAGAGCAGGTGGGGGCCGGGGGCTGCTGCAGTCGCCCACAGCATGTTAGCAGGGCAGGTCCTGATACTTTCTGCAGATAGAGCAAACAGCATTTCGCGATAGATTGGGCTTGGGATTTGAGAGGAAAGGAGCCAAGGCTAACTCCAGCCTTGTGGCCTTAGCTGGGGGCAGGGTGGAGTCAGCACGGATGCAGCTGGGCGGCCCTGCCACTGCGCAGATGTGTAACGGGAGGCCGGACTGCGGCATGGACAGGTCAAGCATGGTGCCTCCTGGACACGCAAGTGGAGGTGTGGGCAGGTGGCGGGATTTCTGAGTTGACTTTCAGGGGAGCGGTCTGGCCTGGACAGGTGGTTTGGGAGTTGTGGGTGTTCTGGTGTTATTTAAAGCAAGCCTTCAAGGAGTCAGGATGGAAAGAGAGGAAAAGCTTTTCCATTCAGAGGACTGGAGAGGAGGAGAGACTCGCAAGCGGGCGGAGGCAAGAAAAGATCCAGACGTGGGCAGCGGAGTGGGGAGGTTGTGAGCGGTGTGCGTGGAATGGGGGCTGTGTGAATGCTGACCAGGGTCGTTACCCACAGCGGTCGGGCTGCAGAAGGCCGGCGCCGCCTCCATCCCTGGTGTGCCCTCCAGGCCTGACACGCTGCTCGCAGAGCCGCGGAGTGGCACTGGTGTAAATATTATGAGAAAAAGAAATGTCAGCCAAAGAGGGAAGAGCTGAAAAACTCATTTGGGCACAAGACTAGGCCTAGGGAGGGGCCGCAGCTGTGGCTGGAACCCTGGAGGGGTGAAGTGGGAGGACCGCCGGTCTCAGCGGATGGCTGTGAGGGTTGGAGGCGGCTTCCATATAAGTGAGAGTTGGCCTCAAAAGGGAGGCGTTTGGGGCACTGGAGTCACTAACTTGGCAGCTCCTCTGGCATATGGGCAGTCCCAGCACGCCTGAACTTAGCCCAGGGAGTCTATCCATCCCTTCTCAGGGCGGCACTCACTGTCAGGCTGAGCCTTGCCCTTGTGAGTCACTCTCAAGTCAGCACTAAGTTTTGAAGACAAATGATGCTTCCCCTTATAGGCTGAATTGTGTCCCCCGAAAATAGAAACACAGGAGTCCTAGTCCTCTGTGTCTCAGAATGTGCCCTTATTTGGAGATCGGGTTTTTACACAGATAATTAAGGTAAAAGGAGGTCATCAGGGCCCTCACCCCGTGGGACTGGTGACCTGTAAGAAGCGAGATTTGGACAGAAAGACAGTGTGCATGGAGAGACAGTGAAGAGATGGAAGGAGAAGCCACCGTCTGCAAGCAAGGAGTGACCTGCAGCAGATCCTCTCTCCTGGCCCCAGAAGGAACCTGCCCTACTGACACCTTGATCCTGGCCTTCCAGCCTCGTGAACTGTGAGACAAGGCATTTCCATTGTTTAGGCCGCCCCATCTGTGGGGCTTTGTTGTGGCTGCCCTGGGAAACTAACACAGAAGCCACCTTAAAAAGAATCACTGCTGTTTCCTGTGATCATATCAGACATTTACCCCTGTTTAATTCCAAGACTCTGAAGCAAATTCTGGCTGCCAGAGAATCTTCTGCTTTTGAACCCCCTCTGGGTTAGCCTTTGACTACATAGCCTGGGACCTGGATTCCTGGTTGATGGAGGTGGAGCCTGCTCCAGACCTGGCCTTAACTTAAAGCCAGCTTGTCTAACCGGCGGCACATGCAGCCCAGACGGCTTTGAATGCAGCCCGACACAACTTCGTACACTCACTTAAAACATTATGAGGTTTTTTTGGTTTTGTTTTGTTTTGTTTTTGCCATCAGCTATCGTTAGTGTCAGTGTATTTTATGTGTGGCCCAAGACAATTATTATTCTTCCAATGTGGCGCAGGGAACCTAAAAGATTGGACACCCCTGAAAAGCCTTAAGCAAATGAAGACATCTGCTTTCGCTGCCAAAGGATAGTGCAGTTTCTTTCCTAATTAGGGTGGGTTTTTTTTTTTTACATCCCTACCTTTAATTAAAAACTTTCCAGAGATTCAAGGTGAAAAAGTAACCTTTTGTGTGCATGGGAATAAGGAATAGTCCAGAGCTACTTCCTTGAAACTAGATGAAAAGATACAATAAACCTGGAGCCTTTACTTAGCATTTCTGTTTGCTCTTTTTCTGCTGGTCTCGGTGCACAAACAAGCAGCCACTTTGGAGAAAGCCTCAGCTCCCTGTCACAGTGATGAGGGGATCTCACCTTCTCACTGTATCTGGTGGGGGTGGAGGTGCGGCATTTGGCCTCCCAGCCCCGCCGGGCTCACGGCTGCCAGGGCTGTGGACGCTGGGAAGAGAGGAGGTCTGTGAAAGGCCTCAATTCAGCCGCCTGAACGGCCTCTCTCCCCCTTCAGCTAAATATTCCTTTGGCCCCTGACAGTGGGCTTTTGTTGGGGGCTCTGGGGGCTGTCAGAGACAGAAAGTAGAAAGAGCTTTATGAAGGCAATATTGAAGGGAGTTCGGCTGGTACATTGACTCACTTGGGGGTTTAATACGTTTGCTGTAGAAGTGGAATCGAAGCAAAGTTTAAATTGGTGAAATGGTTACTCCATTTTCAAGTGGTTGAGTTTTAACTCCCTATTTCCAAAGTAGAGTTAAGCC
This sequence comes from Mandrillus leucophaeus, assembly GCF_000951045.1. NCBI lineage: Eukaryota > Metazoa > Chordata > Mammalia > Primates > Cercopithecidae > Mandrillus > Mandrillus leucophaeus. Next base: position 1,680,986 of record NW_012104154.1, on the reverse strand, counting down.
AGCCCCTGAAGGAATGTAAGACCAGAGGCGAGTATTTACTCAACTCAAAGTTAGAAATAATGAAAATAAAAAATTGCAGACTGTTAAGACCACTACCAATTAGGTACTGGCAGCCCACCTTGCATGCTGTTTGGTTTTCTAGCTGCAGTTAAAACACAGGGTACAGTGTGTTAGTCACGCATTGCCCGAAACAGTCTCAAGGCTCTTTGCTATTGACATACTTCTCCTGACCCAGGTCCCAGAGTAATAATGGCCTTACCCTTTCACGACTTTATACTCTGCTCCTTTCCAATTTTTAACTTTCCTACCTTAACTGTTGCCTTTCTAGCATCATGGGTGTTTTTGATCTGACCTGTTGCTGAGCTAAGTAGTTGTTCTGGAACACGAGTGACATTTGCACTTGTAAGTGGGCCAGTGGGTACACGGAGCGTGCTCGCAACGTAGCTCATTGTGAAATCTATCCTTGCCATTCATTCAGGGGGTGTCTGGTTTGCAGCACCGCCACCTTCTCAGGCTGTGCTTTTTCCCTGCCATGGCTTCTGTTCTTCCACACATCCTGCAAATTATACCTTCACATGAGGACAACCAAATCCAAGAATGCCAAGCTCTGGTGAATAAAATAACCTTACTAATTAAAAAGAGACTGCTTTGAAGTTGTCTGAACATTCTGAAGACTGCATCTAATTACATCACAGTAAGCATACCGATTCAGATCAACAGGTGAAGAGATGAATGGATGAAAAGTCTGAATAGCAAAGCACGTTTAAAAGAAACGCAAATCAAAACCAGAATAGCACCATGGGCTCAAATCCAAGGGCATAGGTGAAACTTCATTAATAAATGCTTGCTTAATGGTGTGTCTGCTGTTAATGAGAGAATGATTGTGATACTGAAGGTAGTGCCTGGGAATCAGAACAGACGTGCTTGCTACTTCACAGATATAAATTTATCTTTTTTTTTTTAAATGGAGTTTCGCTCTGTCACCCAGACTGGAGTGCAGTGGCGTGATCTCGTCTCACTGCAACCTCCACCTCCTAGATTCAAGCGATTCTCCTGCCTCAGCCTCCCAAGTAGCTGGGATTATAGGCACCTGCCACCATGCCTGGCTAATTTTTTTGTATTTTTAATAGAGATGGGGTTTCACCATGTTGGCCAGGCTGGTCTCAAACTCCTGAGCTCAGGTGATCCACCCGCCTCGACCTCCCAAAGTGCTGGGATAATAGGCATGAGCCACCGCGCCCCGCCAATTTATCTTATCTTGTTAATGCCATAAATCAAGATGTCACATCAGATGTCCATGTTGAAAGAAGGTTTTCAGAAGAGTTTTGTTTGATGGTTATATAATTTCTTTCTTTTTTTTTTTTTTTTTTTTTTTTTGAGACGGAGTCTTGCTCTGTCGCCCAGGCTGGAGTGCAGTGGCGTGATCTT
>NW_012104154.1:1649857-1679505 GCF_000951045.1 Mandrillus leucophaeus | reverse complement strand
TTTTTTGTATTTTTAGTAGAGACGGGGTTTAGCCAAGATGGTCTCGATCTCCTGACCTCATGATCCACCCGCCTCAGCCTCCCAAAGTGCTGGGATTATAGGCGTGAGCCACTGCACCTGGCCTGGTTATATAATTTCTAATTATTCAGAATCTGCACCTCCAGCTCTTGCAGGCCTGATGTGACTCTCTTAACAGCAACCTGGCATCATCACTATCAACAGTGAACCCTTTCACTTTGGCCATTCTGTAGACACCAGTTGGTTCAGCCTGGAATATACAACACATTCATAAAGTGCTTCCAAGAATATGCTACAAATTCCTGCTTAAGAGCTGATGTCACCATGCCAATGGCAATTCCTGTAGGACTCAGCTAAAAAATCCAACATTCTCCAAAATGTTTTAATTTCTAAATATTTGCCAGCATGCTGTCTAAATCATTGAATAACATATTAAATCCAGTGAATTTGTGTCAGATTCTGTTCATAGGGTTAGGGTACATACTTGGCTTTGAGGCCACTTACCAGGGATTGCACCATTAAGAATGTAAAGTATTGGCCGGGCACGGTGACTCATGCCTGTAAACTCCTAGCACTTTGGGAGGCTGAGGTGGGTGGATTTGAGGTCAGGAGTTCGAGACCAGCCTGGCCAACATGGTAAACCCCCGCCTCTACTAAAAATAAAAAAAATTAGCTGGGCATGGTGGTGGGCACCTGCAGTCCCAGCTACTCGGGAGGCGGAGGCAGGAGAATCACTTGGACCCGGGAGGCAGAGGTTGCAGTAAGCCGAGATTGCACCACTGCACTCCAGCCTGGGCAATAAGAGCGAAACTCTGTCTCAAAAAAAAAAAAAAAAAAAAAAAAAAGGTAACGTATTTGGAGGTAGGTGTTTTATGCAGTTCTCTACCTGTGAGACTTGGTTTTAAGGGATTGAACAAGGTGATAGAAATGTGTAATTGTTCTTCAGTAAACTTTCTACTTTAGTTTTAGATTTATAGAAAAGTCGTGATGGTAGTACATAGAGCCGCCACGGACCCCACACCCAGTTTCCCCTGTTGTTAACACCTTACCTTGGCGCGGTACATTTGCCCCATAATACGGGTGCATTATTCTTGACTAACGTTCACACTATTCATTTCCCCTGAGTTTTTACCTAATATCCTTCTTCTGTTCCAGGGTCCTGACCAGGATACTACGTTATATTTAGTCTTTGCTTCTAGACTGTCGTGTGTATTTTTGACATGGATAAAACTAGATATTGAATGTGCCATTTCATTATACCAGCCACACTTAAATTTTTGTTTCATATTAAATGTTTTCCTCTCTTTAAAAAGTATCAAAAAGCTAAAAGGAGCTTATAAATCACCACTCCCCTACTGACCTACCCAAGGGTTGAGTTTCCTTCTGGCTTCACCTCACCACTCGGTGATGTTTTTACAGTGAAAATGACCCAGGTCCAACAGAGAAAAGTCAGGGCACTGTGTCTGTCATACGGATGACATTCTTGATGGTCATGTAGGGCACACTTACGAGCATTTTACCCAAACGAAGGTCATGTGGTTTGGCTAGAGTGGGGTCCTCATTTTCAGAGAAAAATATATTGAAGCCCTGAGGAGTCAGGACAGATGAATCTCCTCTCAGAATCTCTTTTCTGGTGGCCCAGAAGGCCGTGTGGCCTCTCTCTTGCTCCACCAGCTAAATCCAGGCAACTAACCAGGACAGGGACCTTGCTTGGTGAACCTGTCATCTAGCGGGGGTGCAAGGGTGCCTGCACCAGGTGAAAACCAAACAGGCCTTTATGTAAAGAACGACTCAGCACAGGCACCTAGGAGATGTTGCAGGGCGCACCACCGTGATGAGTCACCAGCCATATTGGGTTGGCAGTCACCACCGAGGCAGGTTGTGGTGGTGTGAGGCTGTCACAAAGTCATTGGGTCAGGAATGGTGATAGCCCTTTAGGTGCAGAAGCACATGCTCAGTACGTGTGCCCAGTGCAACATCCATTGTGGTGGCCCCTAAACTGGCCAAGTTGAAATCGTTCCCCGATCTTCCGAGTAGCCAGCCATTCCTCCCGGCTTGTGTGCAGCAGGAGTGGGGGCGTGTGCAGGTCTCCCCACCAGGCGAGCCTGGCTGCTCCTAAATTGCCCCACCTTGGGAGCAGCAATCCTAGTAGCTCCGGTATTTTGGGGTAGTTCCTCCCTTTCATACTTCAGTCATCTCTGAGGCCTCACGTACGTTCCCCACATCCCCTTCTCCTTGTGGAGCCAGCCCCCCCAAGTCTGGGAAGTGGGCTGAGCGAGCCTTATTAATGGCCTTGTTTATTAATCCCATGGCACAGTATGCTTTCTTCTTCTTTTTTTTTCTTTTTGCTACTACAGGGCATGCATTTTAAAAAGTATAATTATAAAATTGAAGCTTGTTCAAAATACTGCATATTATATGATTTCATTTATAGAAAATGTCCAGAATAGGTAAATCCATAGAGACAGCAGATTCGTGGTTACCGGGGGCTGAGGGAGACACGACAGGCTTGGCGGGGGGATGACTGCTAATGGGAATGCGGTTTTCTGGGGGAGATGATGAAATGTTCTGGAATTTCATAGGGGTGATCATTGCACAACCTTGAGAATATACTGAAAACCACTCAATTGCACACTTTAAAATGGTGAATTTTATAGTGTGTGAATTATATCTCACACACATTAAAAAACTGATACTTGTTCACAGTAGAGCCATTTAAATTGAAATAAAAGAAATTTAAATTACCTATAATTCCAGATGAGTAATAGTAACATTTTGATGATGATGATGATGATGGTGTGTGTGTGTGTGTGTGTGTGTGGCAGTTTTGTTATTATTGTTTCCATGTTTTGTTTATTTTGGAGGAAAGGTGGTATTCTTAGCTCTTTTACGGGTTAGGAGAAACCCTGTTGGGTTCTGCTGAAAACACTGAGCCCTGTTTTCACTTGTACCCATCCTACAAGTTCACATACCTCCTGTCACACTTTGCTTATCAACTGTAGAAGGCTGCAGTATCTGGAGTGAGCCCAAACTATGTAGTATAGGGAGACGACACTTTAAAATTTCAAGATATAAATGGTGTCTTAGTTTCTGAGATTAGCAATAACAACCTAGTTTTGTTGAAATGTAAAGTGTCAGTTCTAAGGGTCTCGTGATTGGACATGCTGAGTTTATTAACCGCGTTTGACTGGCAGAGGAAGTGAAATTTCCACGCGTGAAAATGCCTCCATTTCTGAATTAGAAACTGACTTGGGAAGAGCCAGGACTCTTTTTCACAGGGAAATTGGGCTAGTGAAGCTTATTTTTCTTTGGGGTATGTATTTATTTGAGTGTTTCACACCATTTGTCAATTTCTAAGCAGTTAATAATTTTTATGTCTCTTTTCGATGTGTGTATATAGCGCAAGTATGTTTGATTTCATGTGGTCTCTCTACATTTAAACAGTGCTGAGTGATGGTGTGTGTAATGTGCTGATTTAAAATTTCAAATCCAAACTGAAGTCTTTAATACTTCAGCAGAAATCCATGGACCGCCTTGCATAGCTGACGCCAACCTCTGTTCTGTAGCAGAAGGTGCTTCTGTCTAGGTTTCCATGATGGAACCACTCGTCCTCCCCCAGGGATGCAGCACTGACTGACCCCATGTGGTTTACCTACTGTTGAGGAAGAGTAAAATACACACAACTGTTAACCTGGGGAAGAATGGTAGGATTGCCGTGGGAGAGGTGTGTGGTTTGCAGGGAGACTTAAGAGAATAGAAACGTTTCTTCTAAATGGTTGCTCATGGACATTTTATGAAAGATGGCTCAGGGCTTGGCTTTTGGGGGTGGGTAAATTTGAACTAGAAATGATAAGAAGAATGGAAGTGAAAAGCCACAACACCCATTTATGTCCTTTACATTGTGGGGTGGGTACTTGGCTGCTGCCACTGGGTCTGGGGATGGGGAGGGCAATGAGTTGGTTAAGAAATCCTCCAACTCTGAATTTATTACCCAATTACCAGGACCCCCATCTGGAGGGCAGCCTGCGGCATCTGGCTACAGAAACGTTTGATTTTGCCAGCCAGTGCTTTGGTTTCTTTCTCTCCCTCTCCCTCCCGCTCTCTGTCCCTCTCTGAATGAAGCCCAGGCTCCACTGACTTACTTCCATACCTGGTTTGCAAAGCCCCCACATTTGCTATTCTTGGGATAAGCTTCAAAGTCACTTGTACTGTTACGTCATATCTTTATATCACTATAAAATCCCTCTAGAGGTTACCATAATGTCTTATCCCTCTGGGTTTTCTACAAATACTGCGTAGTTTTGCTAGAATGTCATTGTCTTTGCATAAAATTAAAGGCTCCTGAAAGGAAAACTTGTTTAATACCTATCCTGGTTTCTTTTTCCCAGGTGAAGTGGAGGTTCCGGATCCGAACGACCCTTTAGGACCCCTTGATGGGCAGGACGGCCCGATTCCAACTCTGAAAGGTGAGCTGGGACATGCAGGTGCTCTCTGTTCTTGGAACGCCCTGTGCTGAGGCTCATCTTGCCCTGCCATTGCCTAAAGGAAGGAGCTGGGGGTCCTCTGGCCCCTTGCTGCCCCCTGGTGGTGGGCATGGTGGACTGCCACCTTGATTCCTGTGTTTCTTGACTTGGAGGGCATTGAGGGCCTGTTGGGGCCACAGGTGGGAGGTGACATGCAGGGAGGCGTGGGCGGACAGTTGGTGGTGGCCTGGCAGATGGGGAAGGGGCCTGAGCAGAGCCTTAGGAGCTGGATTCCTGTTGCCTGTGACTCCAGAGGTGTGTGTGCGTCTCAGTGGGCAGGCGGCCCTCCTCCTCTCAGCCACCTGGAATTCTGCCTTGTGGCTTCAGCTCTTCCCCTGGGTCTGTGGTCAGAGCCATGCTCACGTGGCACACCTCGCTGGAACGCACCGTAGATTTGTAGGGTGGATAGAACAAGTTTCCCCCGGATGCAGACCTGTGGCTTGAGGAAGTGATGCATTTGCTAATGCATGTAGTGTCACCTCATAGCCGCAGATAGCCTGTCTCGGTCATCTCGGGCTGCTTTAGCAAGCACCACAGACCGGGCAGCTGAGACAACACACAGTTCCTAGTTCTGGAGGCTGGAGGTCCAAGATCAAGGTGCCAGCACAGTTGGGTTCTGGAGAGGACCCTCCTTCTGGCTTGCAGACAGCCGCCACCTTGCTGTGTCCTCATACGGCGGAGAGAGAGAGGTCTGTTTGATTCTCTTCTCATAAGGACACTAATCCCGTCATGGAGGCCCCGCTGAAACCAGCCCAATAGTCCTATAGGCACTTCTTTGGGATAAACAGAGAACTTGACCCTGGTCTTAAAGTTTGAAACTTACATTTGTTTTATCTTGAGTTCCTTCTTCAGGAAAAGGATGCCCAGACCTCTCAAAAAAGTATCGAATCATGCTTCTCCAGGCCCTCCATTGTGTCTGCTTCTGTACCCCTCCCTAGTGCCTGTTTTCTCACGTATAGTTACTTTTCTTCTCTGGTGTATAAACCCCAAATTTTAGTCCATCGGGGGAGATGGATTTGAGACTGAGTTCTCATCTCCTTGACTGCAGCACCTGATTAAAGCCGATTAAAGCCCCTTTCCTTGGCACTGCTTGTTGTTTCAGTGATTGGCTTTTTGTGTGGGGAGCAGGAGGACCTAGACCGAATCCCAGTGTTTTCGTAACACCCGCCTCATGACCTCATCTAATCCTAATTACCTTCCAAAGGCCTCACCTGCAAATATCATCACATTGAGGGTTAGAGCTTCAACTTACAGGTTTGGGACACAAATGCTCAGTCCATAACAATCAACTGTCGGAAATGCCACTTTATTTCTGTGCAGTCTACAGAGTGGCTCTGCACAGCATCCGCATGGAGGTCAGTTGTTTAAAACGAAGAGCAGGTGGAGCTCTGCCCAGCATGCAGGGTGGCGGTGAGGCTGGTGCCTGGTGCTTGGAGGCTTCCTTAAGAGGATTCCATCCTCTGTAGGATGTTAAATGTAGAAAACACATGCTCTGAAAGCTTGTTTAGCACACTGGCCTTGGGGACCACATTTCCTTAGGAGTAAAAATAGTTTTTGATGGTTAGATTCTCAACTTGTTTCTCAAAAGCCTGACAACCCACAGTGCAGAAAGACCACAGATACTTACTGATTGCCCCCATAGCTGGCTCTGCATGAGATCCGAGGACATGGTGTTGGCTGAACTGTGCTCTTTGCTGTGTGGAGTTTACAGGTCTGGGGAGAGTCAAGCTGTCAGGTCATTATGAAATTCTGAGTTGTGGCAAGTGACCTGAAGGAAGAGATCAGGTTTTGGGAGGGTAGAAGAGAAATGAGTCTCTTGATTTGGGGACAGATGGTTGTGCTGAGATCTGAAGAGTGGACGCTGGCCAAGTGAAAATGGGAGGGAAGTGTGTGCCAAGCCCACTGGGGGCCCTGGGTCAAGCGGGACTTGGTGTCGTGGTGGTGCCACAGGGCAGATGCCTGGCTTATGGGCTGGGGCAAGGTGGAGGTCAGAGTCAGCCGGGGCTGAATCCCTGAATCTCAGTACGGCAGCCGGGAGGCTCTTGAAATTCAAGTCAGTTAGAATAAATAAAATTACAAATTCAGTTCCTTGGTTGTACTAGCTACACTTCAGTTTGGCAAGAGCCTCCCACAATGGGTAGCACAGATCTAAAATGTACCAGTGTCACAGAAAGTTCGTGGGGCAGCCCTGGGCTATGCCCTGCACGACACTTTAGGTCCCGGAATTTGTGTTTCATTGTCAGTTGTTGAGGGCGTCTGGTCTGGGGGGTGGTGCAGTCCGATTCACTCTGAAAAGATCACACGGCAGCTGTCAGGCACGGTTCGAGGAGAAGCAGAGGATGCAGTTGAGGGGGAGGGGGCGAGTGACGAGAAGCAGACAGGCCACAGTAACGGCCGAGAATCCAACTGGAGCCATTCCATAGACTCTGATATTTCCTTGGGAAAATGTATCGCAGTCCTTTGTTTCAGATGCGCTGCAAACCTCTCGCCCAGATGGGGAGCGTGGGGGCTTCCTGGTGGGCCTGGGGCGGGGCTGTGCTGAGGCTCCTGGAGCGGGGGCTGCAGGGGGCCTGAGACTGCTTGTGGGATGGGAGCTGTTCTTTAAGTGGAGTGATCATAAGTAACCCTGTGAGGCAGAAACAGCTGCATATTCATGATGCACTTAGGAAGATACATTTGCTTATCAAGGTGAAAAAATGACCATCAGATGAAATTTAACAGAAAATTTTATTCCCTGGATGCTGCAAGCTCCCAGCATTTATAAGTCAAATTCAGTGCCCTAAGGTGGGATTCTCTCACTTCCCTTTCTGGAAGTGGAGCAGCTTCTCAAGCTTAGAATAGAATACTTTCTACTGTGCTTTTTGTTTGTTGGGATTTGATAGCCTCTTGACTTCTTTTGTTGTTGTTGTTAACCCACAAGCGATTGGGTTAAAAACCATGTGTGTTCACTGCGTTCCCATGACTGAAAGGAGTTGATTGATGACAGAGTTTGGAAGTTTGCCTTGGACCTCTGAGAGCACAGAAACGCTGACGCCGAAAGTGGCCCGTCAAGTGGGCACATCTGTACATACACGCGTGTTTATGAAAGGGTAGTACAAAAAGAGAGCAAAGAACCACAGACGGCCGACTGTGTTTCTTTGCAGTAGCGGGATAGTGCAGTATAGTGCCGCAGTTCTGAGCCTGGGTTTGCAGGAGGAAGGGCCTGGATAGATGGTGGCTTCACCCTTCCCCTGGGGCCAGGGCCTTGGGCATGGCAGTTTCAAGATGGGAGTACCCCCAGCGTAGGCGGGATGAAAGGACTTGCTCAGCTCGCTGCAGGCACCCAGAAGCAGTAACTGATGCTGGCGCCATTTGTTAGCATCATAATCATGATGATTTGTGGATCCATCAGCACCCTTAGTGGGACAGGATCCGTAGTGAACTGCCCGCCCCTGCCAAAGTCTCAGGGTAGGGGCCCCAATCTTTCCCCTGCTCGTTAATTATCTGGTTCTGTAACGTGATTTTACTTCCTTTTGAGTTCTTGCTCTTGCACAAATGGAGACTCACTCCACCCGTCCTTCTACTCCTGGCCCGTTCCTTATATCATTTAGTGATAGAAGGAGTCGGCCTGGCAAAGCCAGACTCATTCGTCCTGCACATTTTTGCTCATAGAGCTTCTGGGAATGTCACGCTTGGCCACATTTGGCCTAATCACATGTATAATCATAGCTGAATGTACTATATTAGCTATTTATTTAACCCAATCATCAGTCATGATGTATGAACATCTGCAAAATCACTGGCAGGTGACATCGGCCTGTGGACCAGTTCATCAGTGATAAGACAGCTTTACCTTTGGCCAAGCAAAAGCGAATCCAAGAATTAGCTGGAAAAAGTGTTTTTGTTCAGATGTCCTAGGTCAGTATTTGGGATGAAGCTTATATTTGATAGATGGTATCCAGAGAGAGAGAGAGAGAGAGAGAGAGAGAGGAGAGAAGTTCCCAGAGCAAAAAGCCTATATAGAGAAAGTGAACACCGAGGATGTTGTGATTTACAGATGAAAAGTTTGCCTTCAGTTTTCATATGCCAAAGTACTGTCATTGTTTAAGACTGCAGGCAACTGTAGGACTCGGTTATAACCAGGTTAACATGGGAGTGGATATTTAACAGAGCTTTGTCTTCCCTTGTTACCTTAGACGTCCAGTAGACATACATACATACATGTTTTAGAATTATCATTCTATTACTTACAGAGGCTTCTATCTGACCTAGAAACCACATGCTTTTTTGTTCCAAGGCTGTGTTTTAAGTGCACATGGAATACAGCTTGTGTTTTGTAGGATCAGTACTTTGGAATGTTTGTGGGAAGTGGATAATTTCTGAAGTTCGGGGCGGGGTGGTGTGGGCTCGCCTGTCTGCTGGCCTCCTGTTCTGGCTCAGCCAAAATAGACCCGGCGAGCTGTGTCTCTGTCTTTGGAGAAGAGCTGCTCCTCGTCCATACTGCAGCCAGCAGGGGAATTCCTGACTTTGCCCATGTGAGGATGTGCTGCAATTATAGGTGATCTCAAGTGGATTCTAAATAACAGGGTAGTGAAACCAGTGCCTTGGTTACTAGGCTGTTCCCTGCTATTTGTGACATGTCAGGCTGTGGTGCTGAACTAAAATTTCCTTGGAAAGAGAAAACAAAGCAGTCAGCAGAGCTCCCTGAGCTGACACGGAGACTGTGCCTATTGGTCTCTGTTTACCAAGCATCAGTTTCCTAGTTCATATAGGTCTGATCAGCTGAATTATTGTATGTGTTTCTGGTTTATTCTGGAACTCCTGGCGTGCGTGCCTGTGTGTATGCATGATGGTTTGATAGGTTTAACATAGAGTGAGGGTCTCTGAGGCTAAGCGGGTGGAAAATGAAAATAGGATCATCACTGCAAACAGTCAGCATTCAGTCTGTGAGGTCTGTGATTCGCAGCTCGGGCTCAGCATCAGGGCGCGCCATGCGACTCTCCCAGCTGTGTCTCCTCTGGCCATGGACCCCATGGAAAGTTACTTTTGAGGCTCCAGTTTCTGAATGTACAGAATGGGCATGATGAACGTGAGTTGTTCTGAGCGTGCGCAGAGACGGCAGTTGTGCGTCAGCTGCTGGGTGCACGCCTGGCTCCAGGAGGCAATAACGTTGTTGTGCCTGGGCTTGTTGTTCCCTTAGAATAGGGAAGACACTCCCTGCAGTGGGTGTGCTCCAAGCGCCCGGACCAGAATGTGAGAGGCACCCTGCCCCACCCATACCAGGTGAGCCTGAGGTGGGCCCTGTGCTGACCGCCAGCAGGCAAGCCAGGGTAAAGAGTACGAGGACTGTCCTCCTGCCCGCTGATTGGAGCCTGTCCTCAGAACTCTGCTCATCCTGAGAACATCCAGATTGAACACAGAGGTGACGCTGAGGTTTACCAGATACCCACAAGGGGCACTCAAGCACAAATAAGGATGCACAGGGCAGCGTGGTGCAGTCCCCAGGGCCACCACGCGGGCATCCCTCTGCAGCAGACTGCTCTGTTATTCCTCCATAATTTCCCTGCAGAGGGAGAAAGGACAGGGTCTAGACACAGAGAACAATAAAGAGAAAATAATGTGAACAGTACAGTGCAGCAGAAATGCACAGGGAACTGATGGTGGTATGGATGTCCAAGGCGTTACTCGGATGGGCACGGGGGGTTTCTGGGAGGATGTGGCCCCTGAACTGAGGCTTCTTGCCTTCAGCATGTATTTACCGAAGCCCACCGCATGCTGGGCGCTCAAGAGTCTCTCAAAACGTCTCAGTATGAGGCGGCGTGGTCTCCACCTCCCCTGGGCTCACTGAGTATCCTCCTAAGCGGGAGAGGCAAGCCTGGGAACCACAGAAGGACCTCAGATCGTGAAGGTGCTGGAGGGAGGCAGGGCCGGGACGAGAGGGAGCGGTGCTGGCTGTCGCCGATAGGGTGGTCAGGAGGCTGAGCCCCACAGAGTAGGGGCAATGGCTGGCAAAGGCCCCACAGCTCAGGATGCTCCAGGCAGGAGGCGGGCGTGGGAGAGAAAGGGAACGTGGGGTCCCACTCAGAGCAGCAAGGCTATGACACCCAGTCTCACAGTGGGCGCCCAGGGTCAGACTCCGGTTTCATTCTGGCCACTTTGCTTGTTATGTAGCCAAGGGCAGGAGTGGGTAATAGAGTCCCACATGGCCTCTGTGCTCAGGGAACCCCAGGGCAGTTCTGAAGGTGCTGATATACTTAAGGGGCACAGGCAGGGAGAGGACCAGGCCGCCACCAAGGAGGCCAGAGTGGGCTCCATGCTCTCATCCTGGGGCATCTCAGCCCTGTGGGTGTCGGCTGGAGCTAGAAACTCATTTTACAAGGGCACCGGAGGCTTGCACTGAGCCCAGTGTCCACATCCATGTCCACCCTGGGCTGGGGATTGCTGGGGGTACATTTTGTATGGCACAAAGAGAAGCTCCAAGCTCCAGGGTGACATGGGGAGGGAGCAGCTGCCGAGCACTAGGACTTGGTGGAGGGAAACCTCCAGGCAGGTCATTCTTAGGTTCCAGGTCAGAAGCCAGTTCAGCCCCTGCCAGTCTTCTCTGCCCCCGCCCGGCCCACAGCCACACAATCCCAAGCAAACCTTTCCCTAAGACGTTTTCTAACATCCATTGGACAAAATAAATCACGAGATTTCCAGGTTCTGAGCCTTGCACCACTCTGGAGGCTGAAGGCCATGTTCAAGGTGCCTTCGATCCAAGTAGGGGACCCTTTGTCCTCCTATTGGCTGTGAGTCTGCAGTGCCCGTTGTGTTGTCTGGATCTGGAGCCACTGAATGGTCTTGGAAGAAAACTCAACCCCACAAATAGGATATTTCAAAGTGCACCATTGGTTGTTTGGGGCAGAGTTTGGGCCGGGCATCCGAGACTGTCTGGACTGTCTGTAGACCCACAGCAGCTTCTTGCCATCGGTGAGGCTCATTCCTGCCTCCGAGCCTTCCCTGCAGTCCTCCATCAGCCCCTGTCTTTTCCCAGAGGTAGAGTTCTGATAGCCCGCGCCCAGCGGGGTGGCGTCCCTATGGTGGGCGGCCGTTTCCCTCGTCTGACTGGTATTGTCAGTGGCTGTTGTTCTTCCTCCTGCGGGTGACACACACGGACAGCAGTGATTCTTCCTGAGCTCGCTGGGTTTGAGACCATACTGCAAAGGACTGTGCCACCACCTGTCTGTCTCTGTCTGTCCCCAGGGTGTGCACACACAGGTGTCTCTCTCTCTGTGGGTGGGTGTGGATGTCACCTGTGTGTAGGTCTTAGTTTTAGTTTCTTGGACTGTCTCCTTCCGTCTGTAGCCGTTCTTCTTTCTTCTTCAATTCCTCCACCCTTGCAAAGGATCTCAAGACAAGATGCCTTAAGACATCAGAATGTCTTTCTCTCAGCTCTGGAGGCCAGAAGTCTGAAATCAAGGTTTGTTGGCAGAGTAGGTTCCTTCTGAGGGCTCTGGGGACAGTCTGTGCCATGCTTCTGTCTGAGCTCCAGGCATCGCTGGCAACCCTTGATGCCCATGGTGCTCTGTGGCTGTGGCAGCGTCCCCCCATCTCTGCTCTTTCTTCCCTCTAGGTCTGTGTCTGAAATTCCCTGTTCCTATAAGGAAACTATCGTTGATTAGGGCCCTCGCTAATCAAGTAGGACTCCTCTGAACTTCATTACATCTACAGTGACCCTATTTCCCAGTAAAGTGGCACTCACGGGTTGCGGGGATGAGGACTTCAGCATGACTGGCTGGGGGACACAGGTCAGCCCACCATAGTCTCGGTTTGTCCAAAGGTACAAACACTCTTAGGTGCTTTTCTTCATCTCGCAAGTCCCCATGCTTCTTGTTTTCCTCGTTTTCTCTGACTCCCATCCTTCCTGACGCTGCCCCTGGTTTTCTGCAGCTGGCTGCATGCACCGCTCAGCAGCTCAGTGGGAAAGCCTGAGGAGAGTGGCCGCTGTTCCACGCCCGCAACGGATTTATTAACCTGAAAATATTTTCCCTCGGGAGGAACAGCTTTACGTCCTTCCTGCAGCTCTCAGGATTTCCATTCCACGTGCCCTTCCAGGAAATTTGTTTTATTTCCCACTAATCCAGGCTCCACAACCTCATGATCACTAATACACAAAGTTTTCTTGATCTTCCCGGACTGATCCGTGTGACCCGGTAAAAGCAGATCCTCAAACGCCTGAGTAATTTGACCAAGTTGGTGAATTCTTGGATGATCAGCTGGGATTTAAAAATCATAAGTCAGTCGGGCGCGGTGGCTCACGCCTGTAATCCCAGCACTTTGGGAGGCTGAGGTGAGTGGATCACGAGGTCAGGAGATCAAGACCATCCTGGCCAACATGATGAAACCCCGTCTCTATTAAAAATACAAAACTCAGCCAGGCATGGTGGTGCGTGCCTGTAATCCCAGCTACTCGGGAGGCTGAGGCAGGAGAATCATTTGAACTAGGGAGTCGGAAGTTGTAGTGAGCCGAGATCACGCCACTGTACTCCAGCCTGGTGACAGAGCGAGACTCCGCCTCAAAAAAAAAAAAAATCGGCAGGGCGCGGTGGCTGAAGCCTGTAATCCCAGCACTTTGGGAGGCCGAGACGGGCAGATCACGAGGTCAGGAGATCGAGACCATCCTGGCTAACACGGTGAAACGCCGTCTCTACTAAAAAAAAATACAAAAAATGAGCTGGGCGAGGTGGTGGGCGCCTGTAGTCCCAGCTACTCAGGAGGCTGAGGCAGGAGAATGGTGTGAACCTGGGAGGCGGAGCTTGCAGTGAGCCGAGATCCGGCCACTGCACTCCAGCCTGGGCGACAGAGCGAGACTCCGCCTCAAAAAAAAAAAATCGTAAGTCTTTGATCTGACTGTGACTGCAGCAGAGCCGTGTTCCCTGGTGATGAGGTTCCTTTGTTACTTTGCCTTTGGGTTGTTCTAATGCTTGGACTCAGCTCCCTGTCCAGAGATCTGCAGTGCACAGAGAGCTGGCCTGGGCACGGGGAAGATGAGCCTGTACCATCAGTAGCACTAAAGTCGTGCCACTGTTGAGTTAGAAAGGGGAGCTTTTTTGGGTCAGTTAAAAGGGAAGACTTCTGTTCTGTGTAACGCTATGCAGTGTGAGTGCTGCTCAAATCCAAGTGAGCCAAAACCTCGGTCGGCCATGCCTGGCTCCTTTTGGCCTGGCAAATTGTTTCTGGAGAGGTTTGGGGCAGCTACAAAGGCATGTTTTTGTGAGTTGGAGGAGAGCTTAGAAAATGGTTAGTACAAACCCCATATTTTGCACATAAGGGAAATGAAGCCAAGAGAGGCTAAATGACTGGCTATAAATTAAACACCAAGGGAGAAAGGAATATTGTGCTTACTCTCTAGAGAGCTTTCTCTCCCGCTTTCATGTGTGGCCCCTAGAGAATCGATGACGTTGAAAATGGTGGACCAGACTCATTTGGCAGCCCTCCCACGTAAATTACATATGAGTGCTCAATAAAATGCTAGTAAAAGATGCGAATGCTTATATGAATGTGCAAAGGAGATGGAGAAATGCCCAGGAGCCAGGAATGGAAGGGAAGCAGGATTATAAGTGACAGCCCTGGGCTGCCACAGAAGAAAACACTTGAGGTAGCCCCCACTACGTTTCCAGCCTTGGAGAACAGCCCGATTTTCCTAGGTCCTCAAGAAGAGTTTATCTTACACCAAGGGCCGAATTCTGAAGGCATCATGGAGTTGTGACATGAGCTCTTCAACAGGGAAAAGTGGTGTCACCACATGGCCATGGCACACATGTGGACATGTCTGTGAGCCACAGAGCAGAGAGAACACCAAAACGTGGACACACCAAATCCACCAGGGCTGTAATGTCAGAGCAGGCCCGGGAACATAAATGCTACACTCGAGAATACGTAGGGAGAGGGAAATCCTGATGGAGAGTAAATGAAAGAAGTCACCTAAAGTTACTGATGTCACTTGGAATTGGATGTATTAAGTTTCCTCTAATCAGGAGAAATGAGGGGTTAGGAGAAAAATCTAGCTTGGTTTAGGAAAATAAAGGAATGTACATTTCTTGCACCATAATGTAAGGCCTATGAAATATCATCCCTGCTGTAGAAACGATTCGGCTAGGTCTGGTTTCATCAAGAGCCTTGGGTTTCCACACCAAGCCAGGAGGGAACCCATGGGCTCCACAGAACTGGAGCTTTGTTGACAAGCTTCCCTGTGAAGCTCAGAAACCTGCACGCTGGAGTCCTGGAGAAGAGGGATGAGCACCTTGCCTCGGGGTCAGCCTCCGGAGGTGAGATGAGAGATGCCTCCACCCTGGCTCCAGATGGGAAACACAGAAGGCTCTCCCATGAGAAATCAGCTGGGACAGGCACCTCTGGAAGCCAGATTTACATTACCAGAATGCTGTAGGACATTCCAAGCCAAAAAGTGAAGATAAAACTTGGCACTGGCTGTCAAGCGAACCCAGTCCTCAAGGGATTCCCTCAGAAAAACCAGCCTTACAATAAAAGAATTACACAGCACACTTGGCGAAGCCCAGGATGAGTGGCAAGCTAGTAAACAATGAAGCTAGTAGGATTAAAGATAAAGGAGGAAACAGAAACCACATAGAAGAAAAGCAGTGGTGGATTTGAAAAGGAACCAACAGACCTTCTAGAAAAGAAAAATATAGTCCATGAAATGAGAAACTTGATGGATATGTTACAGGGTAGATGCACATAGCTAACGACAAAAAGGTTAAGGAGTATTAAAAATAGGTACAGAGAGAGCACAGTGGAATTATCATCTGAGGAAAACCAGCATATATCTAGAAGGATATTTAATATTTTATGAAATACTGATAGAGGTTTTATAGACTTGACAGAAAGCACAAATCTTCAGATTTGAGGAAGGGCACTGAGACCTGAGGAGGATGGAATAAAAATAAATTTACTATTAATGATAGACAATCTGGAATGGCAAAGACAAAGGAAAAATATTGAAAATAGCCTAAGAAAGGGAAAGTTCAGAATACTTACAAAGGAACAAGAACTGCAGGACTTTCAACAATCACTATAAAAGCCAGAGGACAGCAGTGCCTGAAATTCTATACCCAGCTAAACTATCATTCAAGTGTGAGAGTCATGGATGTTTTTAGACCGAGACTAAGAGTGTTTACAGGCTTAGTCCTTTACCCAAAGAATGAACGTTATTCAGGATGAGCTCAACTGAACCTAAGAGGAAGGAGTGAGGTGCAAGAAGTGTTGGTGAGGAAAGAAGTCGGTGAGCAAGTTGGTAGATCTCAAAATACTCGTGACAGTAAAAATAACAATAATTGGAGACTTAAAATCAGAGTGTATCTAAGCACTGGGAATCAGTTCCAACATCTCTCTCTCTCTCTCTCTCTCTCTCTCTCTCTGTGTGTGTGTGTGTGTGTGTGTATATGTGAGAGTGTGTGTGTGTGTAGTTCATAGCATTTAAAGCCTTTTGTAATTGGGGGACTTTGCTAAATGAGGTATGCCTATAAAAAGTAGTTAAGCTAGCCACTTATATATAACTTTCAAATAAGAAGAGGGGGAAAATGGAGAATTTAAAAATCCAATAGAAGATAGGAAAGAAAAAACAAAAGGCAATGGAAACATTAAAAATATAACTTACCAGTTAAAAACATAGACTCAAAATGTAAAATTATATGCCACTTATAAGAGTTATGTCTAATACAGAATCATAAAAATGATGGAGATATTAAAAAGATAAAAGTAGGGCTATGTTAACCAAAGGTTCCCTGAAGATGGCTATAATAATATCAGATAAAACAATCTTTTAGACAGAATTGTTGCTTAGTGATATATGGACCAAATGATGTAATAAAACTGAAGTTGGGAGTGCATTCAGCCCCATCATTTCCCATATTATCAACTCAACTTGACAGCATTACTAAAAGCTATTTGACAAATGCAAAGTCTTTGAGTCTAGTAGATAAACATACTAAAAATACGAACAACAAAATCAACAAACTTGATCAAATGGGCACTTAAAAATAAAACTCTGCCATGAACGTAGACTAAGCACGTTCTTACTAAGCATCTGTGGACCATCTCCAGGAAGCTGACTCTGCGGAGCATATCTCAGTGGCTTCAAAGAATTGTCACCACACAGACCATGTTCTGTGACAACAGTGCAATTAAAGCACACTTTAAATAACTCATAGCTAAAAGAAAAATGTCATGAGATATATTACACGATATTTGGGTCTGACTAATGATGTGAAGATTAATTTATTGGATGGCTAAAGAAGAGTGGAAGGAAAATTTTACACTTAATGCGTACACAGAAAAGGAAAAAGATATAAAATGAATTAACTACAGAAGTTGGAAAAAGCATCAGAATAGATAGATGAACAGACAATTACAGAAGGGGCACCCCAATGACGAGCAATATTCTAAAGAATGTGGAAGCTCACGAGGAAGTCATAAGATGCGAACTAAAACAATAGCGCAGAACTATTTTGTGTCCATCAGATTGGCAAATATTTTAAAGCCCTCAAACACCAAATTCCAGCACAGCTCTAGGGAAGCACTTTAATTCAGATACTGCTAGTGAAATACAAATTGTTTCAAGCACTTTTGAGGCTCAGATCAATGACAGATTTCAAGACTCTATGACACCACATCCGGGTAAGTATTTTTTTCCCCCTTCCAACTTTTATTTTAGGTTCAGGGGTACATGTACAGGTTTGTGACTTGGGTAAATTGTGTGTCATGGGGATTTGGTGTACAGGTTATTTTGTCACCCTGGTAATGAGCATAGTACTCAATAGGTAGTTTTTCAGTCCTCACCCTCCTCCTACCTTCAGTCCTCCAGGAGACCCTGATGTCTGTTGTTCCCTTCTTTATGTCCATGTGTACTCAATGTTTTACTCCCACTTATGAGTAAGAATATGAGGTATTTGGGGTTTTGTTCCTGTGTTATTGTGCTTAGGGTAAGCATCTATGTTGCTGCAAAGGATATCATTTTTCTTAATGGCTGCATTGTATTCCATGGTGTATAGGCACCACGTTTTCTTTATCCAGTCATGTACGTACTTTTGAGAGACTCTTGTATATGCACAGGACAAGATATCTATATAGGTGGTCTTTAAATATTATAATAGCAATAATGTAGAAACAGCTTACTGTCCTTCAACTGGGGAAATGGATAAGGAAATTGTGGTTTGTTTGTATAATGTACCATTCTATTACACAGTAATTAAAAATAAATGGAGCACGTCAACCAACATAGATGGATGAAATGAAGCAACTAACAAATATGACCTTTCAGGAAAAATTTCTAAAAACGTAAAATAATACAAATATGCATTGGAATAATGCATACAAGTTCTCTGGAGCAGAAGAAACAAGAGTAGGTTTTGGTTGCATTCTAGAATTTTTTTTAAGTGTTCAAAGTAAAATATGGGAAAATTAATGTCAAATCTCGATACGTTTTGTTCATGGTTACCGTTTGATAGCTGTATTTTTCTGTATGTTTGCAGCATTTTAGCATTTAACCTTTTTAAATCAAAAAGAATACTAAAAAAACAGGCAAAAAGATATGGGAGATATGAATTTTGAAAGCAAAAAGGTTATGTTATTGTTATTTGAAGAAGATGTTATCTATGTAGAAAATCCAAGGCAATCAACTCAGAAACCGTTATAACTAAGATAGCTGAGTAAAGTGGCAAGATCGTTAAAAACTTGCAGGTGGGATTAATTTAATGATTTTGAGATGAGAGGATCATTCTGGCTTATCTGGGTAGGCCCAGTGTAACCACAGAGGTCCTTAGGAAACCGGAGCTGGAAGACTGGATTCAGCAGTAGATGTGGCAATGGAAGCAGAGGTTGGAGTGATGCAGTGGGGAGCCACTGGCCAAGGAAAGAGGGGGCCCCTAATGTTACTGAAACACCAGGGTTTGGTCTAGGTCCTGCTGCTCACCACACGGAAAGCCAATCACTGAGACAAAAATTATTGCCAAGAAAGAAGGCTTTAATCCAGTGATGCAGCTGAGGAGATGAGGTCTGCCTCAAATTCATCTCCCTAACTGACTAAAATGAGGGCTTTATATAGCAGGGAAGAAATGTAGCTATGTATGGGAAAACACGAACATGGAAGGGGTAAAGAAGCCATCATGATGATTGAGGGCCTGGTGTCTTATTGTCTCGATGTGATATGATGATCTTGTGAGTTTCAATTCTTTGATACTTTTTTAAGAGGTCCTTTTCTGAGGAAGGGTCAATTTCTATATTTGTCCAAAAGAAATGTCTATGGCAGAGGTCCTCAACCTCCTGGCTATGGACTGGTTACTGGCGCGTGGCCTGTTAGGAACTGGGCTACACAGCAGGAGGTGAGCAGAGGGTGAGCGAGTGAGGCTTCGTCTGTATTTACAGCCACTCCCCATCAATTACATGACCACCTGCGCTCCACCTCCTGTCAGATCAGCAGCAGCATTAGAGTCTCATAGGAGCACAAAGCCTATTGTGAACTGCACATGTGCGGGGTCTAGGGTGTGCGCTTGTGAGAGTCCATCTTAGGAGCAGCCCACTCACTCCCCATTCTGGGTGCTTTAAGACCCCGTGTGCCCCCTAGTGTGTGAGCGCGGGACTGCTTCTGTCTGCTCTGGACAAAGCCTTCAGCTGCCCTCAGCACCGTAACTTCTGTTCTGTTTACAGGACAGTGATTAGCTTGGTTTGGGGATGTCCATGTTTTGTCACACGTCATCTTTTTATATTTTACTTCTGTGGCTCTGTGCTTAATGATGTGGCAGGCGGGGAGGAGGGACTTCCTGAGCGCGAATTTACATCATTTCGACCAGCCCAGGTTAGATGTAGTGTTGGAAAGAGAAGCACAGTTGATCCTTATCATTTGCAGATTCCGTATTTGTGAGTTCACCTAATACCTAAAGTCTATTTGTAACCCCCAGATCAATACTCGTGGTGCTTTTGTGGCTTTTCACAGACACACGCCCAAGGCAGTGAAAAATCTGTGTCCCAGCTGGTGTTGAACAAGGCGATGGTCGGCTTCCTGGCTTCTGCTCTCATACTGTGAACATGTGGCCTTTTCTTGGTCTATTTAGTGCCACGTTTCATGCATAGTTGGGCTTTTTGTTGGTGATTTTACTGTTTATGATGGCCCCCAGGCACAGCGCTGAAGTGGTCTGGTGTTCCTAAGTGCAAAAAGGCTGTGACGTGCCTTATGGAGAAAATAATGTGTGTGAGAGAAGCTTCGTTCAGGCATGAGTTATGAGGCTGTTGGCCATGGGTTCAATGTGAAGAAATCAACAGTACACATTGAATATGGTGTCTTTAAACAGAAACACACATAAACCAAGGTTACGTATTGGTTAGTTGATGAAAATATTATGACGAGAGGCTCGCAGGAATTTGACTCTGTGTTTCCCGTCGGAGCAGTGGTTCAGTATTCACTAATTCAGTGTTCCCTGTAGCATTCTGGGAGATAATTACCACAGATAACAAGAACCTATTTTAGTAGGTGACAGAAAATGGAAAACTTCCCTTGGAGGAGTTCCTAACGGAGCCCCCAGGTGGCCCTTCCCTCCAGCCCTCACTGAAGCTTGTTCTTTTGTGACCCCTCTCCTTGGCAGGTTACTTTCTGAATTTTCTGGAGCCAGTAAACAATATCACCATTGTCCAAGGCCAGACGGCAATTCTGCACTGCAAGGTGGCGGGAAACCCACCCCCCAACGTGCGGTGGCTGAAGAACGACGCCCCGGTGGTGCAGGAGCCGCGGCGGATCATCATCCGGAAGACAGAATACGGCTCGCGACTGCGAATCCAGGACCTGGACACGACAGACACTGGCTACTACCAGTGCGTGGCCACCAACGGGATGAAGACCATTACCGCCACCGGCGTCCTGTTTGTGCGGCTGGGTGAGTCGGGCAGTGAAGTTGAAGTCGTGTGGTAGCAGATACGAAGGTTCCCAGCCACCGAGCAAGAGGTCCGGTTGCTATTTGAAAGTGAACGCACGAGTCAGCACGCCGGGAGAGCAGTGAAACCATTCCCTAGGGCCTTCCCCGTGTGCCCCAGGGCACAGCTTGACCTGTTACCCATTTACTAGTAATAAAAGAAAATACGGCCAGGTGGTGGCTCACGCCTGTAATCCCAGCAGTTCGGCAGGCCGAGGCGGGCGGATCACGTGAGGCCTGGATTTTGAGACCAGCCTGGCCAACATGGCAAAACCCCATCTCTACTAAAAATACAGAAATTAGCTGGGCGTGGTGGTGGGTGCCTGTAATCCCAGCTACTCGGGAGGCTGAAGCAGGAGAATCACTTGAACCTGGGAGGTGGAGGTTGCAGTGAGCCGAGATCGCGCCAGTGCACTCCAGCCTGGGTGACAAGAGTGAAACTGTCCCAAAGAAAAGAAAATAGGTACAGATGGAGTGGTTTATAGACCGGGAGCCCAGAAGACAATCCCAGGCGCACACGGGGAGCCGAGGTGTTTATCAGGAAGGCCTTGTGTTAGGAAGTCAGGCGTCCGTGGGAGGGTGGCCACACTGCAGGACAACTGGGCAGGGTCCGAGGCTGGCCTGGCTGGGGTGGGGAGAGAGCTGAGCGCGATGACCAGAGATTCTGAATCTCTGTGCTCGTCACACCTGGTGAAGGAATTAAGTGGCAGGAAGGAATGTGTCCCCTTCATCCCAGCCGTGAAAAGCCCCCAGGCAGTGAATGTCCCGGTCATGCCACCCAGGCCCACGCCATCCAATCCCAAGTGGTAAAACAGATTCTGTGTGTAAAGACTAGATGAGAAGAGAGAGAGTAAGGACGGCAAAAACTCCAAAAAACAAAGATACCCTCAGTGTCAAAGCGCCCCTTCCCTTGTGTGTGGTTTCCAGCCTTGCTGATGTAACCACGAGCGGAGCCTGAGGCCCGAGGACAGCTGCCCACCAGTGAGCCCGCTGGCTTCAGCCTGTTTGCCACTGGCCTGATTTGAAGAAGGTCGTATTCCAAATCATGGAGTATTAATAACTCGTCTTTTTGTTTTCTCTTTTTAGGTCCAACGCACAGCCCAAATCATAACTTTCAGTAAGTATCTATATCCCCCAAACCATGTTCTGCTGCTCTGAGGGTTTTTGTTATGTAAGAATTTGGGTTTTAAATCCTGCCAGCTCATGTCTTTGCCGAATTTGCTAGAAGTTGGCTGGGTTTCATACAGGGATGGCCACGTGCTTGCTTAGGGTTGGGAAACGTTTACATTTTCCATGTTTCTTGTACAGAAAAAATGTCAGACAACCAAAAATGGTTAATTTCTTTCTGTGATCATGACTTTACACAGGGCTACTGAGAGGAGTATAAATATACAGGCCGGGTTGCCTGGGCACCAGGAAGGATCTCGGCTCATTAGTACGTTTGGAAACAGGGACATAATTCACTCTGAAATCCCAGCACCACCAGCTGCAGTTAATGAATGTGTGCCCCTGAGCCTTGGGCCACCCTGTGACAGTGGGCGGGGGTCTCAACCCCACCTTGCAGATGAGGAGACCGAGGCTCACAGCCAGGCTTACACTCCTTCAAGAGCTGCTGGCAGCAGTGGCTTTGAACTCAGGCCTCTGGTTTCCCAGCACGAGGTTGTCCACTGTGGCCAGGCTGTCTTGGGAGTGTCCCCTCTGAACTGCCCACGTTCTCCCATTGTGTACACAGAGGAGTGCTGATTCGTTGCCTGTGTTTGAGCTGAGCAGTGACTGTCCAGGTCTCCTGCGTTTCCTCCTCAGGCCTATTGGAGAGCAGTGCTTGGTGAAGTGGTGGGTAAAGTGTGCAGTGTTGGCTGATTTCTGTTTCCCTGGGCCTCGTATCCATTATCCACCCATGGTGTGCTGCTGCAGGCTCGGCAGGGCTGCGACCTATCTCAGCAGACATCAGCAGCTTGCTTACAGAGGGCAGATTTTCTTTTTAGCCAGGCCCGGCTCTTTCACCCAGACTGGAGTGCAGTGGCACAATCATAGCTTACTGCCGTCTTGCACTCCTGGGCTCAAGCCACCCTCCCCCGTTCAGCCTCCCAAGTAGCTGGGACTATAGGCGCATGCCACCACACACCCAGATAATTTTTTCTTATATTTGTAGAGATGGGGTCTCACTATGCTGTCCAGACTGGTCACAAAGTCTTGCCTCGAGCAATCCTCCCGCCTCACCCTCCCAAATCACTGGGATTGTAGGTGTGTGCCACCACACCTGACCTAGAGGGAAGATACTTGGGAAGATTCTGTGCTAAGCAATAGTGATGGAGCATTTTTCCTTAATAATCCTTTAGACACAGAGTAAGGAAAGAAGAAATTGCATCATGAGCACAATTATGGGGCTTTGAAAAAGGCATATAAGTCTTTTCAAAAGTCGAACTATTGTTTCTTCTTATTTTATATTTATGTATTTTATTTCAGTTATTTTATTTTTCGAGACAGAGTCTCGCCCTCTCACCCAGGCTGGAGTGCAGTGGTGCAATCTCCACTCACTGCAACCTCTGCCTGCCAAGTTCAGGCAGTTCTCGTGTCTGAGCCTCCCAAGTAGCTGGAATTACAGGTGCGCACCACCACGCCCAGCTAATGTTTGTATTTTTAGTAGAGACGGGGTTTCACGATGTTGGCCAGACTGGTCTCAAACTCCTGACCTCAAGTGATCCGTCCACCTTGGCCTCCCAAAGTGCTGAGATTACAGGCATGAGCTGTTGCACCTGGCCTATATTTGTGTATTTTATAAGTAAAACTTTTATAGTTCATTTATATATATTTACATAAATATCCTATGTAACTAGATAATGTATTGTAAATATAGAACATACAGAGCTATAATTATATAAATATTAAATATATTCATGTATTTATATACAAATTGTAAATTTATATATATATTTATATAAATTATTTCACAATATTTTTACCTTGACTTTCTTCTCATTTTAAGTTATGGATTTAATCCACACATTGATGTAAATGACTGGGGCAGTTTCGGAAAGTCCCGCCTGACCTCCCATCCTTCCAGGCCTCCCACCTCCCTTGTCACGAAGGTAAATCATCCAGGCAGTTTCTAGGCACTCAGTACACACGTACATCTACCCAAGGAAATCCATCTTAAGAAAACAGTCAACTTGAAAAAGGTCTAAAAGAACAGAAATTACTCAGTATTACTGAGGCAACGAAGGAATGCGCTTTACCGATACACGATCGGTGAGAAATTTCTGGAGTGCTATTTGACAATAAACATAAAACTATTTTTAAAAAGAAATACCTCTTAACAGTTTTATGTATTTTTTTACTACTTGACATGTTTAGTTAACCATTCATAGAAATCTTCCCATCTCAGTGTGTTTGAAGTTTCCAGATGCTCTCTTTCCCTCTTTCTGGACTCATGTGCAGGGCATGTGACTGTTCCATCGTGATGGGCATTCCTATGAGGGAAGCCTCATCCCAGCCACTCGTGCCACTGCGTCTCCCTGCCCTGGCCCTGAGACCTGTGGCTGGGTTTCTATAGGAGAGATTCTGAAGAGGAAAAGCTGCAGGGGCACAGGCACCTCCTTTTTATAACTGATACTGCAAATTGGCCATTCATAGGTAACCTTCCCGACACAACGGCAAAGGACCCATTTCTCCTTATCTTCCATAAGATGACTTCCAAACTTGTTAACTTCCACTACTGGAAGGATGGAAAATGAATAAGTGGCCCGCTTTGTTCTCCATTTCCCTGGTTACTAGTGAGGCTGAGCATGTGGACACACGTTGCTTGGCACTCATGTCTCCTCTTTGTCAATTGCCACTTCATATTCTTTTTTTGTTTTTCCTTTACATTGTTTCTTAATGAATTTTGACAATTCTTTATGTCTTATTTCTTGATCATATAGACATTAAAACTTTTACAAATGATTAATTTGTTTTTCATGGTGTGTCTTGTTAAAGAATGTCCTAATTTCCTTGAAAAATTCTGACGATAGTTTGATTGGAATGACAGTGAATTTTTAGGTCAGTTTGATGAGAATTAATATCTAAATTGAATTTTCTCATTAAGGACTACTTTGCTTTGTGTTCCAAGGTGTTTTCTTTTTCTTAACATTTTATAATGAAAAATTTCAAACATACAGTTGAAATAATTTAATAGTGGGTTCCTATAGACTCACCAACTAGATGCTAGCATTTACATTTTACTGTGCTAACTTTATCACTTATTGTTCCAACCAGCCTCCATCTATCCATCAATCAGATTTTTCGTTCATTTCACTGAGTTGCAGATACTTGTACATTTACCCTGAAATACTTCAGCATGTGTATCATTAATGAGATTGCAGTATCTGTGTATGATTTTTGCTGCTTCTTCTTCTTTAGTTAAAATTTGCATACCAATGAAATGCACATGTCTTAAGTATAGCACTAATAAGGTCTGACAAATGCATACATCTCTGTGATCCAAACACCCTGTCCAGGTACAGAATCTCTGTCACACCTGCAGGTTCTGTCGTGCAACTTCCTAGCCAACTCGCTTCTACCCCAGGCATCCACTATTCTGATTTTTTAAGTAATGGATTAGTTTTCCTGTTATTAAACATCACAGAAATGAAATCCTTCAGCATGTAGCCACTTAAGCCTGGTATCCTTTTAGCACAGTGCTTTTGAGATTCATCTGTGTTGTACACATATCCGTAGGTTACAGCTGTTTATTGCTGAATAGTATTTCACTGTATGAACACACTAGTTGGTTGGTGGACACCTAAGCAGATTCCAGGCTTGACTAGTATGAATAAAGTTCCTTGTGTAGGAATACTCTATACAAGTTTTTTGTGGACATGTATTTTCATTTCTGTTAGTGTTACCTAGGCACAGAACTGCTGGATTATAGGGCATGTGTGTGCTTAATTTTGTAAGACATTCCTGGACCTTCTCCTAAACTCTTTTTACCTCCACCCACAGTGTGGGAGACATGTGATCACTCCACATATTTCCCAACATCGGTGCGGTTAGCCTTTTTAAGTGCAGCTATTCCGGTGTATGCAGTGATTCAAGTGACTTTTATATCATTCCAGCCTTTTGAAAGAGTAATTTTTACTAGTGATTTATACATTTTCAAGTAAATATATTTAAAGCTGTAAAGTTTCCTCTGAATACCATCTCCCTGCTTCCACCACGCATTTAGGCTTTTGTTGTTTGATACTGTTTTCTGACTTCTGTTGCATTATTATTAGGGAATATGGGCTGTTTATGTTTTACTCTTGATTATTTATTGAGATGTTTCTTTGTAACCAGTTAGACACGGTCAATTTTTGTGAATCTTGCCTATTGTTTCAAAAATAAGTATGTTTTGATGTGGCTGCACATTTCTTGACTCATCTATGAGATTGAGTATAAGTATGTTATTAAAAGTATCTTTTTTTTTTTTTTTTTGAGACGGAGTCTTGCTCTGTCGCCCAGGCTGGAGTGCAGTGGTGCGATCTCTGCTCACTGCAAGCTCCGCCTCCCAGGTTCACGCCATTCTCCTGCCTCAGCCTCCTGAGTAGCTGGGACTACAGGCACCCGCCACCACGGCTGGCTAATTTTTTTGTATTTTTAGTAGAGACAGGGTTTCACTGCATTAGCCAGGATGGTCTCAATCTCCTGACCTCATGATCCACCTGCCTCGGCCTCCCAAAATGCTGGAATTACAGGCATGAACCACCGCGCCTGGCCAAAAGTATCTGTATTTTTTTGTCCACATGGGTACCAGATACCTGAGGATTTGTGAAAGTCACCCACACTCATTCTGGATTTGCTAGTTTCTATTAGCTATCTATTGTTAATATTTCGCATGTATTGTAAGGTTATACAGGTTTTTGTGGGGTTTTTCGGTTTCTTTTTACAGTCCCTTTTAATGCTTTTTGCCTTGAATTCAGTTTTGCCTAACAATAATAGAGTTCATGTGCAGAGCATGTGACTGTTCCATCGTGATGGGCATTCCTATGCTTTTTAAATTTGCATTTGCCAGGAACCTTTTTTATGATTCCCGTCCCACTCTTTAGTTTTTCACCTTTCTGTGTTCTGTTTTATGTAGGTCTCTTGTAAATGATGTATAACTAGACTTTTTTGGGAGGTTGATGTGGAAGACTTTCCAGTCTGAAAGTCCATGTTAATACATGTAGGTTAAATTCATTTTAACTAATACACAGTATTCCATTCTGTGAGTCAGTTTCCACTTTAATCATGCATTGGCTGCTGAGTGAAGGTTAGTTCTTTTCGCTGATACGGACCCTCTTATAGTGACTGTCCATCCCATGTCTCTTTGTCCCTGTGGGCGAAAGTCCTCCAGGGACAGAGATCAGGAAGCAGGTGTACAGGTGTGCATCACCCACCTCTCCCAGGAATGGCCAGATTGCCCTCTGTGATGGCCAAGTCATTCATAGCCTCACATGAGTTGTTATTTCCTCATGTTTTCTAGCACATGGTATTATCAGAACTTAAAATGTTGCCAGCATCTTAGGAGTCAAATAGTAATTTTACATTACATTTCACTAGTAAATAGTGAGGTCGAGCATCATTTTGTCGTTTTAAAAGCCATTGCATTGCCTGTGTGTATCCAGCCTATCCTCATTATTTGCAGATTCCATATTTGCAAATTTGCTTATTCACTAAACTTCGTGTCCCCCAAATCAACACGCGTGATGTTTTCATGGTCATTCTTGGACACGCACAGAGTGGAGAAAACCGAGCTCCCTGACACATGTTTCCAGCTGAGACCGAAGGAAACAACGCCGCCTTCTTGTTCTAGTCCTCATGCTGTGAACACGCATCCTTTCTGTCTACTTAGTGTCACTATTTGTGTCACTATTTTTCCTATTTGTGTGCTTTCTGTTGGTGATTCTGCTGTGGTGAATGGCTCCCAGGCGTAGCGCTGAAGTGCTGTCTGGTGTCCCAAGTGCAGGGAACTGTGATGTGCCTTACGGAGAAGACGTGTGTTAGAGGCTCTGCCTTTTCCACAAATCAATAATATACATCAAATAAGATGTCTTTAACCAAAAATGTATATAAAACAAGGTGTGTATTGATTGGTTGAAGCAAATGTTGTAACCAGAGGCTCTCAGAAAGCTAACTCTGTGAACAGTGGCTCAATATTCACTAATTCAGTGTTTGTCTTGACATTATAGAAAATAACTATGGCAGATAACTAAAATAGACTGCACTTTGTCCATGTTTCTGTTAGAATATGTGTTTTTCGGTCAGGTGTGGTGGCTCACGCCTGTAATCGCAGCACTTTGGGAGGCCAAGGCGACTGGATCACCTGAGGTCAAGAATTTGAGACCAGCCTGGCCAACATCGTGAAACCCGGTCTCTACTAAAAATATCAAAATTAGCCGGGCATGGTGGTGCATGTCTGTAATTCCAGCTACTCAGAAGGCGGAGACAGGAGAATTGATTGAACCCAGGAGGTGGAGGTTGCAGTGAGCCAGGATTATGCCACTGCACATCACTGAGCGACAGAGCAATACTTAGTCTCAAAAAAAAAAAAAAAAAAAGGAATATTTGTTTTTCTTGCTTTATAAGAGTTTCAAAATAATTTCTAGATATATGTCTTTCCATAGTTATTACTCCATCTAGAATTTATTTTTATGCTGGTATAAACTAGTATTCTACTATGATGTTTTTCTCTACAGATGGCCTGGAGTCTTGGCATCATCTAATGAATGACCTAATCTGTAGTCATTAAATTTAGTATCAGCCCTGCCCTATGTGAAATTTCTGTAGATGTAGGTCTGCTTATAGGCTGTTTTGTCCCTATAGCTTCTGTTCCTGGACTAATTCCACAGTATTCTAACAGTGCAGCTTTGTAACGTATCTGTCCATATGTGGGGAACGATGCCCTCCTCTACTGCTGTGGACCGAAGTGTTTCCCACCAAATTCATGTGGTGACAGAGCCTGTACTGGAGACAGGACCTTTGCAAGGTGATTAAGGTTAAATAAGGTCATAAGGGTGGAGCTCTGACCTAAGAGAACTGTACAAGAGGAAGAGACATAGAGATCTCAGGTGCCATCTGGAAGGCAGGAGGAGAACCCCCACCAGGAGCCAAATTGGCTGGCACCTTGATGTTGGACTTCCAGCCTCCAGAGTGTGAGAAAATACGTTTCTGTTGCTTAAGCCATCCAGTCTATGGTATTAGTTATGGCAGCCTGAGCTGATGATTGACCCACCTTATTACCATACCATTTTTCTAAATTGTCTTTCCTGTTATTTGCCTTGTACTTTTCCTTGTGAATTTTATGTCTTTGTATTGGAATTGAATAGAAGTTTGATTGATTAGGAGAGAACTGATGCTGCTGTTTCTAGTTTGTAGTTTGATATTTCTTTAAGTTGTCTGTGTGCTTTTCTTATTTTTTTTCTTTTCTTTCTTTGGAGATGGAGTTTCGCTCTTGTCACCCAGGCTGGAGTGCAATGGCACCATCTCGGCTCACTGCAACCTCCGCCTCCCAGGTTCAAGCGATTCTCTGCCTCAGCCTCCTGAGTAGCTGGGATTTCAGACGCCTGCCACCACGCCTGGCTGATTTTTGTATTTTTAGTAGAGGCTGGGTTCCACCATGCTGGTCAGTCTTGTCTCCTGACCTCAGGTGATCCACGTGCCTCGGCCTCCCAAAGTGCTGGGATTGCAGGTGTGAGCCACCACGCCTGGCCTCTGTGCCCTTTGCAATATAGTTTTAGAATTTTCTCCATGACGGCCCGGCACGCCTTTCTTAAGTGTGTTTCCAGGTGGTTCATTGATTCTGCTAATGATACTGATATCTGTCTCTCCCAGATTTTATTTTTAAATTGTGTGCTAGTGGTGGTTGAGAAAGGCATTAAATTTTAGATACAAATCTTATACCTACAACTTTGTTGAACTTTTTCATTTCATTATTTTTTCCTGAAGTATCTTTTGGATTTTTTTCTATGGGAGAATTAAAGTTTTCTACAAATACATTTTTCTATTCCCACCTTTATGTATTAATAAAAATTACCTATATATACAACACAATGTTTTGATATATGTATACATTGTGGGATGGCTAAATCAAGTTAATGGACATATGCCTCACTTGACATACTCCTCATTTTCTTGTAGTGAAAACACTTAAAGTCTGTTTTCTTCAGCAATTTTTTTT
>NW_012104154.1:1647032-1649576 GCF_000951045.1 Mandrillus leucophaeus | reverse complement strand
CTCCTGACCCCAGGTGATCTCCAATACATTGTTATTCACTATAGTCATGTTGTAAAACCCATCTCTTCACCTTAGTCCCCCTTCTAACTGAAATTTTGTATCCTTTAACCAACATCTCCCCAGTTCCACAGTCCCAGCCTCTGGTAGCCACCACTGTGCTTTCTGGCAGAGGGCTTTTCCACGTGAGGACATTCTTTGACTTTGTAGTGCATAGTAGCAGTGCACTGGCCGTTATCCTTCTGCCGCCATGAGTCTCTTTTCCCCAGTGACCCCGACTGTGCTTCAGTAGACTGACTCTTCCCCCGCCCCGCCATAATGATGTGCTTATGATATCTCCGGACCGTAACCAAACGAAGACAGAAGGAGAGAATCAGTGAGCTTAAAATAACAATCCATAGGTTCTCTGATTCTTTTTCTCGACCAGTTTATCCTATCAGTGGCACCTCTTTTGGGCCACTTCCATAGAAAATGCACAACAGTTAGCATTCTTCCATTGTTGGTCAAGAGGTGTGTCCTCTCTGTATAAAGGGAGAGTTGAACAGCAAACAGTAGTATCGCCTTGGCTTAGCCCTGTGTGCAGTGTGACAGCAAGACACGGTACCGTGGATTCTCAGCCATGAACTCTGGTGGTTGCTGACACAGGGCTTCCACTCACAGCTCTTCCTTGGGTGCTGTCCTGGCCCATCCACACGCGTGGGCGCTGTGGTGTGTGGGACTAAAGCTTGTGCATGTTGAGGGAGGTGGATATCCTTGAAGGTTAAAGGATTTACCACCGTAAGACACTGCTTTCCCTTCTATCCCTGTTAAATCGGGGGCGAGGAGGGTGTGTATGTGGAGAACAAAGCTTGAAGAAAAGGTGGTGCCTCCACAGATGGAGTTTCCGAGGCCAGGGTTATCCAAGCTGACTCAGCAGCAGTGCTGGTTGTGCTTGGGGGTTAATGCTAAGCTGCCTGTCTCAATTTCATATTTCCTGCTCTGCTGAGAAGTGGCACATTCAGATGAGTGTAGGCCCATACACAGGTCCTGCTTCTCGCGGGAGGGAGGTGGTGGGGTGGGGAGTGCTGCCTTCGTGAAGTCAGAGCACCAGAGCCCCTGGCTGGCCTGTGTTGCTGCCCTGGACCCACCCTGTGGCCCACAGGTGTGTGCATGCATATTGTGCTTCTCACACACACACACACCTGCTCAAGGAAAGTGTGGTATTCTTTTGAATAATGAAAAGTTGTGTTAATTATTGGCCTCTGGGAAATCACCTTCCTGGGGCCATGGCCCTGTTATTTTCTTATGGAAACAAGCATCAGTTAATTCCAAGACGTCAACCGTTCTCCATCCAGACGCTTGTGACCCGGGACTCCTTGTTTCCAAGTCTGACTTCTCCAGCCCCACATGTTCACCCACATAATGAGCCTCTCCATGGGGATGATTTGAAGGCACCTCTCGCCGAGTGTGTCTACATGGAATTCGGCCAGCTGCCAGCCCAGACTCTTTCCATTGCTATTTTGGGGGCGTTTTCATAAGTCTAGTTCAGCGTTTATCCTAATTACAGGAAAACAGCACTATAAAATTGAAAGTGCCAAGTAAGAAGCCGGTAATTAGAAATGACGTCAGCAGAAACCAAGCCAGGCCAGGCATGGTGGCTCAGGCCTGTAATCTCAGCACTTTGGGAGGCCAAGGCAGGCCGATCACTTGAAGTCAGGAGATGGAGACCAGCCCGGCCAACTTGGTGAAACTCCCTCTCCACTAAAAATACAAACATTAGCTGGGTGTGGTGGCATGCGCCTGTAATCCCAGGTGCTGGGAGGCTGATGCCCGAGCATTGCTTGAACCTGGGAGGTAGAAGTTGCAGTGAGCCGAGATCACACCACTGCACTCCAGCCTGGGCAACAGAGTGAGACTCCATGTTTAAAAAAAATAACAAAAATAAAAAACCAAGCCGCCTTATTGCTGACAAACTTGGGCAAAAGGCTGACATTTGGCATTTGATAATAAAGCCCTCAGACCACCAACCTAATCAAGTTCAACTTAATTCAGACAGAGCTTGAAGGAGGGAAGCCAGTCTAATTTTTTTCTCAGTAACATCTTTTTATGATAAGTTCTATTTTCTAGAAAATACAACTTTCCTTAAGTCCCATAGTACAGAAACAGAATAAAAGCGAGAAACTGAATTTGCTTTAAGGTTATGTGATACGAGCAGTAGGTGACTAAGTAGGCAATCATCAATAAGGTAATTTGAGGATAGATACACACATCTAAATGCAGACTATAGGCCGGGCGCAGTGGGTTACTACTTTGTAACAAAACAATAGGGGAAAAATGTTAACTTCGTACACAATGTGTAGCTACATTTGAATTTTGACATGGATTCCTTTTCAACCTTAAAAAAGCCTTAGTTTCCTTTAAAGCTCAGTCATTATTAATACCTATGAAGGTTTATTCTCAGCATGTGTCATCTAGGGGAAGGCTGTGGATCCACCCCACCATCTTGCCAGTCTCGGTGGAGGAGCACCTTCCATCACAGTCTGCTGGCCCCTGCTTCTGTTTCTCCCC
>NW_012104154.1:1638578-1645997 GCF_000951045.1 Mandrillus leucophaeus | reverse complement strand
CGATCTCCTGGCCTCGTGATCCGCCTGCTTCAGCTTCCCAAAGTGCTGGGATTATAGGCGTGAGCCACCACACCCAGCCTAGATATTGTCTATTCAGATTGAAAGCCCACGTCAGTGAGAGATGTGTAAGCGGGGTGTGATGGCGGGAGACTCCCCACCCCCTTGTCATCTTCCTTACACCCCCTTGCTCTCTCGGTCCTGTGGGCACCTGACCAGCGGCCGGGGAGAAGCCTGCAACAGGGGGAACAACCTTCTCTTCCTTGACTCTTGCAAGGTAGGAAAGAAATTGCTCACATTGGTGGCGTCATCCCAAGAGACTGAGCTGAATCTCATAGCTTAGGCATAGCTGACATTAATCCGATCAGGCAGGTCTTAATGATTTTTCCAGCAAGAGTGGACAAGCACCCGGAGCCCGCCTCCAGACAGGGACATGTCCAGCACATACCCAGGCAGAGGGGACTTCCATTTATGTTGGTATTGTGGCCAGCGTCTAATCAGCAGTTAATGTCAGCTCAAAATGAATGAAAGCGAGACAGGCAGGCGCTCATTGTTAACAATGTGCTGCCCATTTAAACTACCTTTAAGGAACCCGTAACCCAAGGAAGCAATGGCTGGTGAGCTGGAGTTAACACCAAAATCTCCTTCTTTGAATTATTATTATTATTTTGAGACAGAGTCTCACTCTGTCACCTAGGCTGGACTACAGTGGTGCGATCTTGGCTCACTGCAAGCTCTGCCTGCCGGGTTCACGCTATTATCCTGCCTCAGCCTCCCAAGTGGCTGGGACTACAGGCACCCACCACCATGCCTGGCTAATTTTTTGTATTTTTAGTAGAGATGGGGTTTCACCGTGTTAGCTAGGATGGTCTTGATCTCCTGACCTCGTGATCCACACGCCTCGGCCTCCCAAAGTGCTGGGATTACAGGTGTGAGCCACTGCGTCCAGCCCCTTCTTTGATTTATTTATGGCTCCAGGTTCTGTTCTTTGAGAAAAGGGTTTTCTGCAGAAGCTTGAGAAGGTCTCTGCTATTGCAGGTGTTCAGCCTCTGCCTTAGCAAGAGAGTTCAGATAGGAATTTTAAGTCCATTTGGTTAAATTGAACACAGTCTTTTTTTTTTTTTCTTTTTTCTTTTTTTAAGTTTAAAGACAGGGTCTTGCTCTGTCACCCAGGCTGGAGTCCAGTAGTTCGATCTCAGCTCACTGCTGCCTCTGTCTCCCAACTCAAGTGATCCTCCCACTTCAGCCTCCTGAGTAGCTGAGACTATAGGCACGTGCCACCCTGCCCAGCTAATTTTGGTATATTTTGTAGAAACGGGGTTTCACCATGTTGCCCAGGCTGGTCTCGATCTCCTGGGCTCAAGTGATTCACCAGCCTTGGCCTCCAAAATTGCTGGGATTACAGACATGAACCACTGTGCCTGGCCTTAAATGGAACAGAATTCAGATTTCATTTGGGGATGGTCTACTGTAAATGGATGTGGGGTGGGAAGCCTAGTGCTCTCAGGCTTGTGGGGTAGGCTCCAGATTTGCTGGAAAAGAAGCTACTGAACTACAGGCCTGACATGCTCATGCAAGGCTTGTCCTAGCATCTTCAGTCCCCTCTTCCGCCAGCAGTCGCAGCCCCCTGATGTGTCTGCTGTGGCTCACTGGCGTCACTGGACCTCTGGAGGGTCCTGAGCACCACTTTAAAATCCTCCAGGATACTTATCATGATGGCTTTCATTGGCTGAAGCCAGACCAACAGTTTCTGCAGAAAATAATTTACCACAAACTCCAACCTGGGGACCTGGAAAAGGATTACGCCCTCTTCCCATCCATGCAGGCTGTCCCCGTGGGGACCGGGAGGAGCAGGAGGGAGAACAGCCTGCCCGTGCCTTTCCCTCTTCTGACCTCCTGTGCCTGTGACACGTGGTCTGTGCTGTCCATGCAGCAGGGCCAGGTCACACTTCTGTGTATAGTGGGCATGCATGTATGTCATTCTGTGAGTTCTTTGAGGCTTGGACTTCTTGGAGTCCCTCCCATCACCTTGGAACATAGTAGAACATTTGTGTATTGCTTTTCTCCTTTTCAAATATTTCTGCTGTTCACCCTCTGGATTGTCATCGTTATCATAAAAGCCTTACTTGCAAACAAGGGAAGTTTGCAGGGGCATTGCCATAATGTCTCTGATGTATTAAGTAGTTCAAGGGTAAG
The DNA here is from genome assembly GCF_000951045.1 of Mandrillus leucophaeus. Lineage (NCBI taxonomy): Eukaryota > Metazoa > Chordata > Mammalia > Primates > Cercopithecidae > Mandrillus > Mandrillus leucophaeus. Next base: position 1,643,804 of record NW_012104154.1, on the reverse strand, counting down.
GTGAAACATGTACTGATGTTCTGGGTGTGTGCACGTATACACAAACACGTACCCATCCCTGTGTACGCTTCACCTCAAGAACCATCTTCACGCTTAATCAGTCCTCCTCTTTTTGTTCCATACTCCCTTAAAGATGTGGAATTTTTTGAAATTAATAGTCATTTTTTAGAACAGTTTTAGGTTTACAGAAAAATTGAACAGAAAATCCAGTCTTCCCATCCTCCTTCTCGTAGTTTCCCTTATTTTAATGTCTTGCATTCATGTGATACGTTTATTGCCGCTGAGCCGATATTGATACATTATTATTAACTAAACTCAGTAGTTTACATTAGGGCTTGTTCTTTGTGTTTTACCTTCTATGGGTTTTGCCCAGTGTATAGTGTCGTGCGCTCACCATTACAGTATCATACAGAATAGTTTCACTGTCCTAAAACCCCAGTGTGCCTCCTGGAATCCCTCCCTCCCTCATAACCCGTGGCATCCACTGGTCTTTCTCCATAATCAGTCTCTGTAGTTTTGCTGTCCATGGTTTTGCATTTTCTAGAATGTCATATGGTTGGAATCATACAGTATGTAGCCTTCAGATTGGTTCATTTCACCCAGTAATACGCATTTAAGTTTCCTCTCTGTCTTTTTGTGGCTTGATAACTCGGTTTTTTTTTAGCACTAAATAATACTCCAATGTCTGGATGTACCACAGTTTGTTTATCCATTCACCTACGGAAGGACATCTTGTTGCTTCCAAGTTTTGACAATTATGAATAAAGCTGCCGTAAACATCTATGTACAGGTTTTTGTGTGGACTTAACGTTTTTTACTTATTTGGATAAATACCAAGTAACCAAATTGCTGGATCTTTTTACTTCTTTGGATAAATACCAATACCAAGTAACAAAATTGCTGGATTACAAGATGCTGGATCATAAAAGAAGTCATTGGCAGGAGCTGGCACCTCCCAGAGCTCTAACAGACTTTGTGTGTTTTTACTAGGGACGATTACCATGAGGATGGGTTCTGCCAGCCTTACCGGGGAATTGCCTGTGCGCGCTTCATTGGCAACCGGACCATTTATGTGGACTCGCTCCAGATGCAGGGGGAAATTGAAAACCGAATCACAGGTGGGAGCTGCAGACCTTTCTCACAGGATGATAAGCACACGCACAGCCACCTGTCGCACAGACGGTGGCCACTGTGTTTCATCAGTTAATGGCATGGACATTGGGTCCCTCTTCCATCTCATCTGTAGTAGAAAACCAGAGATCTTTTTTAGACGTAGTTGCAATTGCTAACATGATTTGCCCTAAAAATGTTCCTGGCCTGTATGTTTAAATTAGCAAGTGTGGGTTGCTTGGAATATACTTCTGCACTTTTAACTCAGCCAGACTGTGTGGGTCCAAAGCACTGTCCTTACTGCATCGCCAGGGCCTCCCGCCCCGGGCCCGCCACACTGGCGCAGGCAGCCTCAGCGCCCCCACACTAACTCTGCTTGACTTCTCATTCTGCACTTCTTGACTCTTCTATCCTCTCTGAGCCACATTTGGTCCAAAGGCACCCAGGCCTGATTGCAGTGGTCTGGGGGAAAGAGTCGCGGGTCATCAGTGGTAGGGATACTGCAGTGAACACATATTTTGTCAGTCCTGGGTTTCCAGAGAACAAAGCCAAGTCTTTGAGTACCTGGTTCAGGGTCTGAGAAAGTGGCAGGTCATTTAGGTCTCTTCCTTGGTCTCTTTAAGAGACTTTGGAAGAGCTCATCCTTGGTCTCTTTAAGACTTAACTTCTCTGATAGGCTGTCCCAGTTCGAAGCATACAACTCATTGGTGGGGTCCGGGGTCCTTCTTAGGGGAAAGGCCTTGGAAAGCAAGAAAATGAATTAGACAGAAGTCCTACAGAGCCCTCCTCCTGCTGTCCCTGCTCTCCCCACAAACACATACACGTTTTCTCTCCAGACCCCATAAGGAGCAAGAAACATCCTGTGCAGACGGCAGGTGCCCCAGCACCTCAGTTTAGTTGGATCCTCCCCATGGGAGCGGGAGGCTCTGCTGCAGGTTAGAATCAGTGGGTGATCTCTGATGCCTGTGCTCCCAGGAGAGGGGGATGGGGCAAAGGGGATACAGGGCACTGACCTGGTAAGGGGTGACAATGAGGATACAAGGCAAAAAGTCACCTCATGTCACTGACAAGCCCTTCTAAGTTCAGGTCACCCTCAGACTAGAGAGCCGAAGGTCACATTCACGGTCACAGAAGAGACTGTCTGGTCCATGCTGGTACAGAGACCTCTGAGGACAGGGCCAGGGGGTCCTGTGCAAAGTGAAAGAGCCATCATGAGACAGAGAGGAACCTGGAGGTGCCATCCTGTTCCAGCGGGAGGTGGTTTTGAAAATACAGCTACCTCTCACTGCAAAAGCTTTCTTTGCCATTAAAGTAGGACTTCTCAAAGGATTTTACCGAAATACACAGTGGGAAATAGAGAGTGTACTTTATACCATGACTTAGTATACACATACGTGTATTTCACACAACTGCCATAGGTTATAGGGAATAACTTTCACCCTTCCTAAAAGTGGTGCACTTGGATTTTTCTCTTCGATTTTATTTCATTAAAGAAAAAGGTGGCCGAGTGTGGTGGCTCATGCCTGTAATCCTAGCACTTTGGGAGGACTGAGTGCTAGGGAGGCTGAGGCGGGCAAATCACGAGGTCAAGAGTTCAAGACCAGCCTGACCAACATGGTGTAACCCCCGTCTCTACTAAAAGTACAAAAAATTAGCTCGGCATGGTGGCGGGTGCCTGTAATCCCAGCTACTCGCGAGGCTGAGGCAGAAAAATCACTTGAACCCAGGAGGTGGAAGTTGCAGTGAGCCCAGATCGCACCACTGCACTCCAGCCCCAGCAACAGAACGAGACTATCTCAAAAAAAAAAAAAGCCCTTAGTAGGAACCATGTGCACTCTGACATCCTCTAGTCCGTTCTTATCGTCTTTTAAAATGCTAGCCGCACACTCCAGAATTAATTAGACACCCCACTAATTGGCAAGCACTGATCCAGGGCACACGATTGTCCCTCAGTTGTCTCTTCAGGAGTTGTTTAAGGAACCAGCTTGCATCCAAGCAGCCTGGTTTTATAGCAGCTTTTAGAGAAGAGTGTAGAATGAGGATTTTCTAGGTCGGTGGCTTTTGGAAAACAATAAATTTGAAGTTGCCCTCAACAGACTTGTGGTTTTGAAATAAGCATAGTAATGACTGTTGTGTGCAGTGTTCTGTTGGAAAGCGTTGTGTGACATTCAGGGTGTGGACAGATAACAGGATGTGAGTTGTTGGATCTCTTTGGTGCCTGGAATTGCACTTTCAGAAAGAAGCAGTACATTCTCAGGGTGAGGAGAAGGAGAAAGGAGGAATTGCTATAAAGATGAGCGGAGACATCGCATCAGTGGATTAGCCCAAGACAAGTGACAGCTTTGGCGTTCTTAGGCAGTCTTTCCCTGTCCGGAGGTCAAGGCCTACCTGCATTTTTGACAGCCTTCCATATAATCCCAAATCCGTAATGATGGGATTGAACCAGACTGAAGCCTCAGTTCTTCCTCCAAATCCAAGACATCCTGTATTGTAACCGCTTACCCTCTCTGTTCCTCCATTTAAATATCGGCCACAGGAACCCGGAGGAGGGGAGGTGATGTGACGAGCACAGCAGTGCCCGCACACCGTCAGGACAGTGCGGCTGCTCTCGCCCACTGACACCACCTGTTACCCGACCCCTGGGCCCGTTCATGCCGAGGGCCACGTTATAGGCTCTGTGTGCACTCTCATGTCCCAGTGTGGGGTGTCAAATCACCCTTCAGGTACAGAAACAGGCCCGGAAAGGCGTGAGTGATACCACAAAGTGATCACGCACCAGGCTATTCCCACACAGCTGCCCCTCCTGTTCCTGGTTGGGTTCCCAGGGAATGACTGACAGCGGCACTGCCACCTGCTGGCCAAACCTGGCACAGCACGTACACGCTTTCCTTGCCTGGAGGTCAATTGAGGCCGGCATTCTGGACAGCCCTCTGTATAATCACCAAATAATTGCCAAATCTGTAATGATGGGATTGAACTGCATTCATGGGTGGAGCTATGGCTCCTCAGGGACTAAATGCCAGCTTCTGGGTTTTTTCCTACGCTGGAGGACACAGTCTCAGCTGGGCGTGCAGGCAAAGGGGCCTGTCTGCCTCCAGTGTCCCCAAGCTCAATTGTTGTAAACCAGCATTTCACAGGTGAAAGTGGGGTAGTGAGCCCAGGGCAGGCCGATGCAGTCCTTAGAGTCCTGCCTTGGCCAGCTTCTTCGCCCCTACCAGTGTCCGGCCATGCCCCCAGGTGCAGCAGATGTCCCCCCCAATGCCCACACTTTGTTCCCGAACTCACCCCATAGTCTCACCGCCACACTGCATCCTCTGACATCTTGCCCTTAAAAAATAAACTTCCCTACCAAAGGGGGCTCTGGATCTTGGGGTTTCTCTGCTCCCCCTTATCACAGAACCTTCCAGAATTTTAAGGCGGCCCTCCTTCCACTTTGCTGCTGTCACCCTCTTGACTTTCCACATTTTACCAGCTGCCTGCCTCCTCCAGCTGCAGTTCACAGTGCTGAGCTGACTCCCTCTTCTGGGACATTGGGAAGCCCGGGGCTGGGTACTGCACCTCTTGGCCTCTCCACACATAGCGGATCCTTAGGATCTGCTTTTGCATCTGAAGTCTGAACCCTCCTGTCCTGGAAGAAGCACCTAGTGGAGTGAGCTAGAGGGCCGAGTTTTCCTTCTTTCTCGTTCTGCTTCTGATGTTTCTAAGTGAGGCCTGGGACCAGGGGCTTTTCTGTGTCTGCTGCAAATCAGAGCAGGTGATGGGCAGGCTGGCCTGCTGGTAGGGAGCCTCTCCAGGGTGGTGTGCGGGGCTCAGGGTTGGGGAGTCTGGGGCGGGGCGGGGTATCAGGGGGCCGAGTGGGCAATCTGGGATGCGGGGCTGGGGGTGGGGACTGGATGAATGTCAGGGGCGCGAGGTGGCTCTACCGCTAACGCGAGTCTCGCGGGCTCTGCAGCGGCCTTCACCATGATCGGCACCTCTACGCACCTGTCGGACCAGTGCTCGCAGTTCGCCATCCCATCCTTCTGCCACTTCGTGTTCCCTCTGTGCGACGCGCGCTCCCGGGCACCCAAGCCGCGTGAGCTGTGCCGCGACGAGTGCGAGGTGCTGGAGAGCGAC
>NW_012104154.1:1635609-1636978 GCF_000951045.1 Mandrillus leucophaeus | reverse complement strand
ACCTAGCTAATTTTTGTATTTTTAGTAGAGATGGGGTTTCACCATGTTGGCCAGGCTGGTCTCGAACTCCTGACCTCAAGTGATCCACCCGCCTTGTGAGCCATGGTGTCCAGCCAGAAGGGTTTAGAGCAGTGCCTCACACATGGTAAACACTACAGAAATGTTCACCAAATGCACACACCAACCCCAGGGTTCCTCCATGGAGGTGTCATGGCCTGCACTCTTCTCACCCATGGCTGAGCAGGGTACCCTGAGGTGGAGGGGCCGGGCCTGGGAGTTCGCCCTTCTTGCCCGCACAGTTGGCTTTCTTCCTAGAGCAAGTGATCCTGAGGCTGGGGGTAACACCGTCATTCTGGTGGGGGGGTGGTGTGCAAGTGCCTCATGGGTCCTAGAGATGGTCTGGGGGCTGTGGAATAACTTCCGACAGTTTCCTTCCCCATATATATCCCTGATGTGCCCTGCATTTAATTTGTGGGCTTGGGACTTCATTAAGCCATTACTTGTAATGCCTCTTTTCTGGTAAGTTATGTGAAATCTTTGGATCTTTTGGAAATTCTAGTTTGGGCATATGTAGGCAGAATGGTTTTGTTGTACCCCAGAGGTTTTCCTAACGTGTTTTCCTTGTTCAGACCATCAGTGCTATAACGGCTCAGGCACGGATTACAGAGGAACGGCAAGCACCACCAAGTCAGGTCACCAGTGCCAGCCGTGGGCCCTGCAGCACCCCCACAGCCACCACCTGTCCAGCGCAGACTTCCCTGAGCTTGGAGGGGGGCACGCCTACTGCCGGAACCCCGGAGGCCAGATGGAGGGCCCCTGGTGCTTTACGCAGAATAAAAACGTACGCATGGAACTGTGTGACGTACCCTCGTGTAGTATGTATTCTCTCTCTTTTTTTACTGTGTTGATTGTTGAGTGAACCTTGTGATGAGGGCATTCTGTCCTGACCTGAGTTGGGGTGTGCCTCTGTACAGTGGCGACCAGAGACCTCTGATCTTACCACGGTGACCATTTTAAATAAAGCTTTTGGGCCAAGCACAGTGGCCGATGCCTGTAATCCCAGCACTTCGGGAGGCCGAGGCGGGCAGATCGTTTGAGGTCAGGAGTTCAAGACCAGCCTGGTCAATATGATGAAACCTCATCTCTACTAAAAAGACAAAAATTAGCTGGGTGTGGTGGCACACACCAGTAATCCCAGCTACTCAAGAGGCTGAGGCAGGAGAATGACTTGAGCCCGGGAAGCGGAGGTTGCAGTGAGCAAAGATGACCGCACTGCACTCCAGCCTGGGCAACAGAGTGAGACCCTGTCCTGAAAATAAATAAATAAATAAATAAATAACACAAGTTGTTATTGGTTATGAAAGTAACA
>NW_012104154.1:1634006-1635434 GCF_000951045.1 Mandrillus leucophaeus | reverse complement strand
CCGAGGGCCCCGGGCGGGACCGGCGGGCGCAGGGATTGTAGGGCCCTTGAAATGTGTATAGGGCGGCGGGTAAAGCCCAGGGAGCCCCATCTGTCCGGGCCCCGCGGAACCCCGTTAGCAGCTGAGAGCCCCGCAGCCCAGACCCCCATTCCAGCAGGGCAGCAGGTGGGGCCTTGGAGCAGGGGCTTTGGAGCCATTCAGCCCAGGGCTCGCATCTGGGCTTGCACTGCGTCCAGCTGTGGGACTCAGGAGAAGTCCCTCCACCTGCTTGAGCCTGGGATTTCCCTTCCCTGAAATGGGAGTGATCTCACTTCCTGTGGAAATGGCTGTTGGGGGCATGAGAGGAGACAGGGCCAGCTTCCTGATTTTTTCGATGGTCAGCACGCACTCGGGCGCCCGGGGAAATGCAGACTCTCAACTCCTGCCCCAGCCTCCTGAAACCTGGAGGACCGGTCCCCAGAAACCTGTAGGATCCTTAGCTTTGGACGAGTGTGAGGCCCGCGGAGATGCTGCAGGACTGGCCTGGGGGGCACCAGAGAAGAACTTCTGTGATGGTCAGGCATGGCTAGGGAAGGAAATACTGCAAGCACCCTGCACCTTTCTCCAGCTCCCTGCATCGTTGGCCTAGGGGATAAGCGTGGGGGATGGGGACAGTTCTGAGCCCGGGGCCTGGGTGTGGCCTTTTTGGGGTCTGCACAGGACGGAGGAGCATGCTCCCTACTGCCCCTCCTGCTGGCAGCAGAGCAGCCCCTGCCCTCTGGAGGCTTAGTAAACCGCAAGCTGTTGAGCCCCAGAAGGGTGACCGTGGCCAGTCAGGCTGACAGACACAGGACAGGGAGCCGTGCTGATGTCCCTGAGGAAAACCATTGGTTCACATCACTGCATCCATCAGGGTTGTTGCTTCCCTGAGGAGTGAGACCCAGGGAACGGGCCACCTCCGCCACCGCTCCAGGACTGTATTTAGCATGGTTGGCTAATCTGGGGGTCCAGGAATGGGGAGGACTTCTTACCAGGACAGTGAGGGCCTGATCCCCGGGCCCATTGCCTGCATTTCAACCCTCACTGTGACTCTGGGCAAGTTGCTAAGCTCTCATATCCTTATATTCCGTGGGGATGACACCAGTACTAACCCGTGGGGCTGGAATGAAGGTCAAATGAGGCAATATTTAGGAAGGGGTTGTTTTGTTTGTTTGGTTTTTTTGAGACAGATTCTCACTCTGTCACCTAGGCTTTAGTGCAGTAGCACAGTCTCGACTCACTGCAACCTCCACTTCTCAAGTTCAAGCGATTCCCCTGCCTCAGCCTCCTGAGTAGCTGGGACTACAGACGTGCACTACCGCACCTAGCTAATTTTTGTATTTTTAGTAGAGATGGGGTTTCACCATGTTGGCCAGGCTGGTCTCGAACTCCTGACCTCAAGTGATCCAC
>NW_012104154.1:1617421-1629396 GCF_000951045.1 Mandrillus leucophaeus | reverse complement strand
GAGGCTGAGGCAGGAGAATGACTTGAGCCCGGGAAGCGGAGGTTGCAGTGAGCAAAGATGACCGCACTGCACTCCAGCCTGGGCAACAGAGTGAGACCCTGTCCTGAAAATAAATAAATAAATAAATAAATAACACAAGTTGTTATTGGTTATGAAAGTAACATCTGACCATTATAAGACATTTTAAAATATAGAGAAGTCTGAAGAGTCATGTGCAGATCACCCCTAATGTTACCACCCAGCAGTGACTTCTTTGCATTTTGGCCCACCCCCTTCCACCAGCCCTTTTCCCGCGTATGGATGGTCCTGGGATATTCACTTTGACGTTTTGTTTCTCCATTAACATTATCGCCCAGTGCGGTGGCTCACAACCTGTAATCCCAGTACTTTGGGAGGCCAAGACGAGTGGATCTCTTGAGCCCAGGAGTTTGAAACCAGCGTGAGCAACATGGCAAAGACCTGTCTCTACAAAAAATACAGAAATTGCCCAGGCGTGGTGGCGCGCCTGCTTGGGTGGTGGAGGTGGGAGGACTGCTTGAGCCAGTAGTGAGCCATGATGGTGGCGCTACACTCCAGCCTGGGCAACGAAACAAGACCTTTTCTCAAAACCAAAAAAATAACCCAAAAACGCCATTATTGCTCAGTATTTCCTAATATTAGTAAAAATATTTCCCTTCCACCTACCAGCTTTTGAGCTTTTCACTGCTTCTCAGGTTTGGTGGAGTGAGGCGAAAATAGAATGCATTGCTTGTCCCCATTGCTTGAATACGGAAGCGCGTGTAGTTAACGGTTGACAGCTTTAACAGTTCTCACCTCTGTCTTAGTCACGGCCGGTTCGCCAGTTCCAGGCAGCAGGGTAACCAAGGCCGGGCTGGGAGCTGGAAGCAGCGATTGGTGAATGAGTGGGCACCCGCTATAGAGAGCAGCGGGTGAAGCAAGGCTGGGTTCACCGTGCACCTGGAGACCTCCGGGGGTGCAGGCCCGCATGTCTGTACTCCGAAGCGCAGGAAGTAAACACTGGCACTGATGACCTTCCTGACGTGTGATTCAGCAGCTCCAGATTTGGCATTGCCTCTGGCTCAGCACATCAGACACAAATCTTCAAGAATGTGTTCATTACGGGAGAACAAATTTTAAGAATGAAATTATCAGTCATTCAAATTGCGGTCTAGGCACTCTGGAGCACGCTAGACCTTAAAGGTTTCCTGCAATGAAGGATGGCCCTGTGCCCTGTAAGGAACAAAAGCAGGTTGTAGGACAGAGCTGTGGTAGAGGTGCTTTTTTGCTCATTGTTTTGTTTCTGGCAAAAAAAAAAAATGAGTGGGAGTGTGTGTATGAGCACACACAGGCTCCTGACTTTTATGAGGTTTTGGAAAGATGGATATCAAACTTTTAGCAGTGATTTCCCCAGACCTACAAAAGTGTTCAAATATAAGACTTTTTTTTTTTTTTTACAGTGAGTAGGAATTACTTTTGTAATTAAAAATACATCAAAACATGAAAAAAATGTATGATTTTGGGCCAGTTATTAGAATCTTGTATTGCAGGTTTGTACTTACAGGGCATAAATGGAAGGATATTTATTGCAGAATCACTTGTGAGAGCTAAACACAAAACAGACCGTTTATCAGTAGGGCTGGATGGGGCAGTTGGAGACGCCCGTTCCGTGGAGTGGCATGCGGCTGTGGAGAACATGCACATCTATCTGCTGCAACATGAGCTGCTGTCCAAGAGATTTTATTCTGCCGAAAAACCAGGAGCAGGAAAATACGGATGATATGACTCTACTTAAAATGAAGTTCATGTAGGCCGGGTGTGGTAGCTCACGCCTGTAATCCCAGCACTTCGGGAGGCCAAGGCAGGCGGATCATCTGAGGTCAGAAGTTCAAGATCAGCCTGGCCAATGGGGCGAAACCTCGTCTCTACTAAACATACAAAAATTAGCCAGGCATGGTGGCGGGCGCCTGTAATCCCAGCTACTCGGGTGGCTGAGGCAGGAGAATCACTTGAACCTGCGGGAGCAGAGGTTGCAGTGAGCTGAGATCCCACAACTGCACTCCAGCCTGGAAACAGAGCGAGACTCCGTCTCAAAAATAAACACTCTGTCTCAAAAATAAATAAAATAAAGTTCATTCAACATTTGAATTAAGAAAACCATATAAAACTACTGTGTCTATATGTCAGAATAGTTGAATATCGGTTGTTCCATGTGGTTCAACCTAAAATATATGCAAAGTTCGGAGAACATGAAACTTAACCATTTATAGTCTTCAGGAAAGAAGGCTGTTAGAAATATGATCTTTTGAAAGGCCACATTTCTATAATACCACAATTTTTCCCAGTAAGCATGAGTCGTGTTGGTAACGTTAAGTAGAGAATAAAAGCAGGTGATAGTGTCGGTGTGAGCTCACACCTCTGGTCTTGGCCTGAGAGAGGCCTGGGCTCTCCTGCCAACCTTAATAATGAAAAATGAACCAAACCCTAGTAAGAAAGAAAGAATTGGCATCCCTGGTGCCCGTAAGATTTCTGGGACATCTGCCTTGGAACCCATTCAGAGGGGAAGCTGCTAGGTAGGGCCAGAAGAAAGTTTTGTTTGTGGTTTTACATGATTTCATCTTATTTTGGGGAGCAGGGGTGGGGCAAGGCTGGGTTTGGGACAAGGTGCTTTTTTCCTAAGGTGGCAATAGCATGTTCACTTTTAGGATTGAGTTAGCTCTTTTAGGCATCACATTGACCAGAAATCACTTGTTTTCTTCCAGATGAGGAGCGCTTTGCCCCCGGCAATGGGGCCCTCTAAGTGACACAGTTATTGGCAGGGTTAAGGAGAAAACAGAACACCATGGTTTTCCAGGGATGTGGGAAAGTGGCTCCCTAGAGAACTCACCTTCCACCAGGCTCAGGGTCAGCCTCCTGAAATGGCGCCACTTTGCCTTACATTCAACTGCTTTGATGTGCGGGGTGTTTGGGGGCCACACAGCCTGGGAGGAGCCAGTCCTGCCAGGAGGCCTGTTCAAAACCTGAGGTCACCTCTGCCTGCCTGGTGTGCCCCCTGTACTTTTCTGTAAATCCTGTAGAGGGAGACAAAGAGTTACTTTTCCCTGTGACAAAAAAATGCAGGGACGGTGGCTGGTAGCCTTGACTGTTGGTACCCCGTGCCTTCTAAGAATTCTTATGTCCCTGTTGGATATTGTACTGGGTCAAGTGCATGGACTACTGGTGCTCTATTAAATCTAGTGCATGTTTAATTATTATCCCAAAAGAATCTGTCATCATTAATTAAAAATGTGAAGAAAACATTAAAATGTTGAATGAGGAAAAGGATCGTGTCTAATCCCAGTACTAAATTTCACTCACCTTGGACAAGGATCTCCAGTGAATTTCATCAACTCGTCAGTAGCTGGGGAGGCCTTGATAAAAGTGAAATTGGGCAGAGCACCTATCTCCGATGGTTTTCAAACCTCAGGAACAGAAAGCGGATGTGGTCATTATTAATATTGAGATCATTAGAATTCGTGTACTTCTTACGCTGCGTATTCCCGCTTGTTTCCAGGTTGGGCACTTTTGGGTTTTGTTTCCCCAGGATGCAGCCGGGTGTGCGTTTTTTGGTGCATCACGTTTTTTAAGGTGTGCTGTGCCCTTTCACCCCGTTGTGTAACTTAGGTGATGACCCACGTGCGTGTGAAGGTTTTGGCTGGAGGTGGAGGGTGGGTTGGTAGAGAACTGACAGTTGAAAAGGGATGTTTTCTGAAAAATCATGAAAGCCTTATTATTCACAGGTCCTCGAGACAGCAGCAAGATGGGGATTCTGTACATCTTGGTCCCCAGCATCGCAATTCCACTGGTCATCGCTTGCCTTTTCTTCTTAGTCTGCATGTGCCGGAATAAGCAGAAGGCATCTGCGTCCACACCGCAGCGGCGACAGCTGATGGCCTCGCCCAGCCAAGACATGGAAATGCCCCTTATTAACCAGCACAAACAGGTCTCCGTGCTTACGTATTCCACCTGGGTGGCTCTGCCAGGCTTAATCCTCAGGGGTTGTTCCCCCGACATTAACTGTCTTAATTTACTTGATACATAACACATAATTATTTTAAACTCCGCTTCATTTTGCCATTTTTTTTCTGTAAACTAGATCAGGACATGTGTGTTTTAGAAAATAAATGGCAGGCGTGTTGGGAATTCACTGCCCCAGAGTTCATGGGCTTCCCTCTGCCTGGACCGTGCTGCCCCTGTGGGCCCCAACGAGCATCCTCACTGTCCAGGTGCCTCAGCTCTGCCCAGAAGACACACAAGAAAAAGAGGGCTCCAGTGCCCCCCCATAATTTCTCTTGTCACTTTTGGGTTGGGTTGGTTTTGCTTTGTTTTGTTAGAGGGAAGGATAGAAGAAGAGCTCTTAAATGGGAGTAGGCAGACAGGTTACCACTAAAAGGCCACCCCTCATCCCAGAGCAGCCTTAGATGGGAGTGGGGCACTGAAACACAACAGAAGGGAACGTGTGCTGCAGCCTCTCCAGCTTGTGTTGTACCAGGGTGTTTACACTCATTGCAAAGCCGCAGGGAACATCATTCTCAGCCAGCTTTGCAGCGGCTCTTCAAGGTGGCCAGGAGGGAGCTGATGCACTTGGCTCTTCAGCCCCAGAGTCAGTGCGGGTTTGCTGTGGGCAGGGGCTGGCCAGCGAGGCGAGCACAGAGCCCTGGGGCTTGCATGGTGGCCCAGGAACCTCTGGGGAGGATGAGGGCTGGCCACACAGGAGGAGCTGGCGTCACAGAGACTGAGAGAGATGAGGGTTCTCAGGGCTCCTATCACTTGTGGGGTACTCCTTCCAAGAACATGTTTAACTCAGACCTCTGTAGAACAACTCGGCATTGGAGGGGACCTGATGGGGTATGTCCGGGGCTGCCCCAGGACAGCTGGTGCCTGGGCCTGGCTGTAGGGGGGGTGTGTGGGTGTGTCCACACATGCACAAGTGGGAAGGAAGTCTGCAGTGTGTCCCAGCTGGATTTTGGAGGGACCTTATGTGTAGCCTGGTTGGGATCTGTTGAACATTGCAGACGGGAAGCAACCTTGGCATCAGAGCCGTATTTAAGGTGAAGCAGAGAGCTGTGGGTGGGCAGGCCAAGGCTGGGTGGGTGAAACCAGAGGGTCTCCTGCAAGGCCCCCCCAGTCGTGGCCGCACGGGGACTCCACTCCTCCGGGCTGCTCTGCACCTCCCTTCAGGGCTGCGGTGACAGTGATGTTTCACGTGGGGCTTTTCTTCTTGACAGGCCAAACTCAAAGAGATCAGCCTGTCTGCAGTGAGGTTCATGGAGGAGCTGGGAGAGGACCGGTTCGGGAAAGTCTACAAGGGCCACCTGTTTGGCCCCGCCCCGGGGGAGCAGACCCAGGCCGTGGCCATCAAAACACTGAAGGACAAAGCAGAGGGGCCCCTGCGGGAGGAGTTCCGGCACGAGGCCATGCTGCGAGCACGGCTGCAACACCCCAACATCGTCTGCCTGCTGGGCGTGGTGACCAAGGACCAGCCCCTGAGCATGATCTTCAGCTACTGTTCGCACGGCGACCTCCACGAATTCCTGGTCATGCGCTCGCCGCACTCGGACGTGGGCAGCACGGACGACGACCGCACGGTGAAGTCCGCCCTGGAGCCCCCCGACTTCGTGCACCTGGTGGCACAGATCGCGGCAGGGATGGAGTACCTCTCCAGCCACCACGTGGTTCACAAGGACCTGGCCACCCGCAACGTGCTGGTGTACGACAAGCTGAACGTGAAGATCTCAGACTTGGGCCTCTTCCGAGAGGTGTATGCCGCCGATTACTATAAGCTGCTGGGGAACTCGCTGCTGCCCATCCGCTGGATGGCCCCGGAGGCCATCATGTACGGCAAGTTCTCCATCGACTCGGACATCTGGTCCTATGGCGTGGTCCTGTGGGAGGTCTTCAGCTACGGCCTGCAGCCTTACTGCGGGTACTCCAACCAGGACGTGGTGGAGATGATCCGGAACCGGCAGGTGCTGCCCTGCCCGGACGACTGTCCCGCCTGGGTGTACGCCCTCATGATCGAGTGCTGGAACGAGTTCCCCAGCCGGCGGCCCCGCTTCAAGGACATCCACAGCCGGCTCCGAGCCTGGGGCAACCTTTCCAACTACAACAGCTCGGCGCAGACCTCGGGGGCCAGCAACACCACGCAGACCAGCTCCCTGAGCACCAGCCCAGTGAGCAATGTGAGCAACGCCCGCTATGTGGGGCCCAAGCAGAAGGCCCCGCCCTTCCCACAGCCCCAGTTCATCCCCATGAAGGGTCAGATCAGACCCATGGTGCCCCCGCCGCAGCTCTACATCCCTGTCAATGGCTACCAGCCGGTGCCGGCCTATGGGGCCTACCTGCCCAATTTCTACCCAGTGCAGATCCCAATGCAGATGGCCCCGCAGCAGGTACCTCCTCAGATGGTCCCCAAGCCCAGCTCACACCACAGCGGCAGCGGCTCCACCAGCACAGGCTACGTCACCACGGCCCCCTCCAACACGTCCGTGGCGGACAGGGCAGCCCTGCTCTCAGAGGGCACCGAGGACGCACAGAACGCCCCAGAAGACGGGGCACAGAGCCCCGTGCAGGAAGCAGAGGAGGAGGAAGGCTCTGTCCCAGAGACTGAGCTGCTGGGGGACAGTGACACTCTGCAGGTGGACGAAGCCCAAGTCCAGCTGGAAGCTTGAGTGGCACCAGGGCCCAGGGTTCGGGGACGGAAACCCCGCTGAGACCCCACAGGGACCTCAGTCGCCTTTGAGAAGACACCATACCCAGCAATCACGAGAGCCCGCCGGCCAGCGGGCTTGTTTACAGACAGGGTGAGGTGGAGCCCTGCTCCTCTCTGTCCTCTGACACAGACAGCTGTCCTGCCTAGGAGCACCCAAGCCAGGCAGGGGGCCTGGTAGCACGGCATCCTGAGGAGCAGGACACATGGTCACCCCCAGGGCTGCCTACATTGATTCTGGTGGTAGACTGGTAGTGAGCAGCAAATGCCTTTCAAGAAAATAGGTGGCAACTTCACTCCGTGTCGTATTTGGAGCGAATATTTCGGAACGTTGGGAATAAGGGCCTGCAAAAGGCAGCGAGGAGGCACCTCGGTCTTGAGGTTCCCGACAAGCCATCTGGTCTGTTGCTTTGAGGATGAAGGGGCTCCATTTCTGCTGCCTCCCTGCCAAGAATATTCTCCCTTTAGCAGCCAAAGATTCGTTGGAACCGAGGCTGCCCTCTGCTGCCTGTTGGGGTCGGAAGACAAGGGGCTCCTGAAATGGGAGTTCCTGAGATACAACAAAACGTGTGCCTTCGAAGAAATGGACAGCTTTGTGTTTGGTGAAATGGTTTTAATTATACTGCATGTGTATTTTGCCCACTTTTTGGGAATTCAAGGGAAAGTGTTTCTTGGGTTTGGAATGTTCAGAAGAAGCAATATTGTACAGAACACAGTATTGTTATTTTTTTTTAAGAATCATGTACAGACCTTAAATGTAATTTATATGTTTTTAATATGCCATTTTCATTGAAGTATTTTGATCCTAAGATAATGATTTTAGTAATTTAACTGTTTACGTTACCCGTGTTGGGATCCAGCTGGTCTTGGTTTGCTTATCTTTGTACCACGTGCACAGGAGGTCCATTCATTTTACAGCCCCTGTTACACACAGACCCACAGGCAGCCGTCTGTGCCCCGCACACATCGTTGGTCCCATTTGTAAATCCCACACCTGGTGTATCCAATAAAGTGAAACAAAGCATTTGGTTGACTCTCTTGCAGGCTGTCAGGACGCGAGGCAGCGGGAGGCAGTGCTGGACGATGGAGATGCTGAATGGTGATGATTCGGGCTGAGCCCTTTCTGTGGGTTTGGGAGGTTTGCCCCGAGCCAGGAGCCCCAAGCTAATGGGGGTATCCCTTGGCAGATAAATGATGGAACTAGTCCGTAGCTTCTCTCTGTTAAGGTCTCGAATGTGGATTAGTTAATTGCAGATGGTGTGAAGATGGTCTTTGGTTTTAAACTTGTCCCCTCCTGAGGTCCCAGAGCCCCTGAGAGTTTTAAACCTGGAGCCTGGCACTTCTGGGGGCCCTGGAGCAGGGCTGAGTTCAAGGGAGGGGGTGAAAGAGAATGGGACTCCTTCACAGGCTGCCTGCATCCCCTGCTCCATCTCCAGTGCAGTTGGCTGGTCCAAGGTACACCTGGGTCAGAGCACAGCTGTTACAGGGTCACCTGGGGAGAAGTGGCTTCAGAGCTTCCAGTCTAACTGGTGTGGAGAGAGGACGCAGAGACTCGGGTGTAACAAGTCCCCTCACTTGGAGTAGATCCCACATAGTAGGTCATCAAACGGACCATGTCGACCTGAAATCTTGTCATAGGGGAGAAATCTTTCTCTTTTCTTTTTTTCTTTTTTTTTTTAGACAGAGTCTCGCTGTGTTGCCAGGCTGGAGTGCAGTGGCACGATCTTAGCTCACTGTAACCTCCACCTCCCAGGTTCAAGCGATTCTCTTGCCTCAGCCTCCCAAGTAGCTGGGACTACAGGCATGCGCCACCATGCCCGGCTAATTTTTGTATTTTTAGTAGAGACGGGTTTCACCACATTGGCCAGGATGGTCTCGATCTCTTGACCTCGTGATCCACCCGCCTTGGCCTCCCAAAGTGCTGGGATTACAGGCATGAGCCACCGCACCCGTGGTAACATCTTTTTCTTACCCACTGCAAGGCTCATGGCTGAGGCCCCTATAACAAAAGACAGCTTAATAAGAGAAAAGCCTCAAGCGACCCAAAGAAGCAGGGAAGCCTGGGTATTTCCATACCAAGTTTGGTGGAGTGGACAGGCACGCAGAAGTGTGATTGGACAAAGGGATGTGACCAATGGCCATAGACCGGGGCGGGGGCTTGTTTGCCGGCTTGTTTGTTCAGATTCTTTTCTTTGTCCCTATATCTTCAGAGATAAGGAGCTTCCCTTCCTCCTGGCAGAGGGAGGGCACCTCTGGAATGAGGGTTTTACGGCCTGTCTGGGAGGAGAAGGGTGGGAGAAGTTGAGAGAGACCTTCCTGTTTCTGTGGCTTCCTCAAATGCCAGGTGCCACTTTTTGGGGGATCACGTCCTGACCCCATCACTGTCCTCCCCTGGCTTGCGCATAGCGCTGCTCACGGATAGATTCACCCACACACAAATAAACAAGTACAGAGTTCTAATGTGCATCCTAAAAAGTCAGGATGGACCTCCCTTCCCAGCAGGAGCAAGAAATGTGATGAGTAAGGATTTGGAGCACCTCTCCCGGCCAGTGGGGTCTGGATTGAAAAGTAAAGAAGCTCGCGGTGAAATGGAGTTACTTCTCATTTCCACTGAGCTGAAAGAGGAACTTCCTTTATCTCGAATTTGGTACACCTGATGGCTTAACTGTTGCATGAAGACCTGAGAGTGAAAAATGGGAAATAGCCCCCCTGTGGCTGCTTTCTCCACAAGCAGTCAGTTGACCATCACCCTGCCCTGCCAGAATTAGCCCCC
Organism: Mandrillus leucophaeus; assembly: GCF_000951045.1. NCBI lineage: Eukaryota > Metazoa > Chordata > Mammalia > Primates > Cercopithecidae > Mandrillus > Mandrillus leucophaeus. Next base: position 1,619,878 of record NW_012104154.1, on the reverse strand, counting down.
CGGCAACTGACAGTGCTGCAGACACTCTGCAGAAAAACGTTGGGAGGTTTATTTTTGCAGAGTGGGGGAAGATTTTGGCTTGGGGGATTTTGAACATCTCTGTGTGTTACCATTATTAAGTAAAACCTTGATGCATCGTAAGATTACTGAGTGTTTAAAGTTCCTGCAATTGATCAATAGCGACTTAGTTGGGATGTTCCGGAACAATTGACTCTAGAGCTGAGACGCACGATTCAGATAAATCACTAGTAACGTGCCTGTCCTTGTTCATACCCACACAACAGGCAAGTTTTTACAGCTATTAAGTCACTTAAACGTGATTTTTGATCCAGCCAGTATGAACTCACAAATGCCTTTGCACTCCGTATATTTTTTGATCATCATTGTTGCAACAGTCTGTCAGAGCACTGGACACATTTTTCTCTGTTGATTTAGGGTGCATGGCTGACTACTGCAGTACACAAGAGCTTCCAGCTGACTCAGGAAAATCCCTTGGTTCTCCCAACATGTTTAAACACTCAATTCAGGTTTAGTTTGACCTCACAGTTCCACACCGATAGCTATTTTTGGACAGTTTGTGATCTGATGTTTGAAACAAATCTTGCACAGGCATTGGTTTTATGTGTTTCCTAGGGGAACATCTAACATCCTTTCTGAGATGAACTTTGAAAAGGGGGTTGTGTCAAAGTCAGCGTGCTTCAAAGTAGATCTCTGACCCTCTCCTCGCCACGGCCAGTCCACATGAACTTCCTAAGACCATTTGTCCTCCCCCCCAACACACTCTCCTCCCTCATCATTCCCCAGAGTAGTAGAGATTGCAAGTATTTCTTGGCCTGGCTCTTGGTGGGCGTCCAATGATTGGCTCTTGAAATAAAAGAGCAATGCTCTATTTAGGGAGAGAAGGTCTGGGTGTAGGTTTACCTGATACCAGCTGCAAAGAAGGACATAGCCTCGTCGTCCTTACAGTGCCGTGTTCCTTTTCATTTAACCTATTAATTACTGAGTAGCTGACGTAGTCCTATAGTTTAAAGATGCCAAGGGAAGTTCCACCCCTCATTTGCCCAGATTTCGCTCCACCCTCCCCCTACAAGTAACTGCTGTTACCTGTTTCTGAGGGATCTTCCCAGAGTTCCTTTATACACATGTAAGTCAATATACACGTGTGTTCTTCTAGTTCTTCCTTGACTTTTTTGCACAAACGGGAACCTTCTCTACAACTTGTTTTCTGCCTTGCTCTTTTCACTGGACCGTGTGTTGTGGTGACCTCAGCTTGTTAGTGGTAGGGAGCTCTGGTTCATTAGTATTCTGTGGTAGGGGTGGAGGGAACTTGGTTAAACCCGTTGTTCACTGCCGCTGTGGAGTCTGCGAGTGTCTGCTGGAGACATCCCCAGAGTGGCTTTGCTGGGGAATGAGCTGCCAGTCATCAGCGCCACAGTGCTGTCCGTGGGGCTTGGCCAGTGCACACAGCCACCAAGACACCGGAGAGTGCTGGCTCACCCAACCCTGGACTGCTGTTCACATCTCTGCCCAAGGCAGCTGCCCACGGAGGGCCTGGGGACACATGGCTCAGCTCTCATGCATGCTTTTTAAAAGACAGGGCAAGTTGGCATCTTAAGCTCATTGTTTTTTACACAAATTTGTCCTGTTCATGCTCCTTCTGAGTCAGGTGTTTAGTGAAAATGTTGCCCAGAAGCAGAGAGGTGTATCAAACCATCCACTGGGCATTGGAAGGCCCTTGGGCATCTGCAAGTACCCAGGGGAGGCACCAGAAGGAAGTGACTGTGTCCCTGGAACTTCAGAAGCCAACTGTTACACCCCTCTAGGATGGCAGCTACAAGCCCCGTCCCACACCCAGGATGGCAGCTACAGCCCGCCCCCCCCCGCCACAGGATGGCAACTTTAACCCCTCCCAGGCAGCTACAACCTCCCCAGGATGGCAGCTACAACCTCCCCAGGATGGCAGCTACAACCTCTCCCAGGATGGCAGCTACAACCTCCCCAGGATGGCAGCTACAACCTCTCCCAGGATGGCAGCTACAACCCCCCAGAACAGCAGCTACAATCTCCCCAGGAAGGCAGCTACCACTGCCCCCAAGATGGCAGTTACAACCTCCTCCCCCAGGGTGGCAGCTACAACCCCCTCGAGGATGGCAGCTACAGGTCCCCCAGGAGGGCAGCTACAACTCCGATAGGATGACAGCTATAACCCCCCCACACAGGATGGCAGCTACAACCCCCTCAGGATGGCAGCTGTAACCCCCCAGGATGGTAGTTACAACCCCTGCCCCCCCCAGGATGGCAGCTATAACCCCCCAGGATGGTAGCTACAACAGTGCTCCTCCCCCCAGGATGGCAGCTACAACCTCCTCCCCCAGGGTGGCAGCTACAACCCCCTCGAGCATGGCAGCTACAGGTCCCCCAGGAGGGCAACTACAACTCCCACAGGACAGCAGCTGC
>NW_012104154.1:1613870-1615540 GCF_000951045.1 Mandrillus leucophaeus | reverse complement strand
GCCATTCTCCTGCCTCAGCCTCCCGAGTAGCTGGGACTACAGGCGCCCGCCATTGCATCCGGCTAATTTTTGTATTTTTAGTAGAGACGGGGTTTCACCGTGTTAGCCAGGATGGTCTCGATATCCTGACCTCGTGATCCGCCTGCCTCGGCCTCCCATTATTTAACTTTTCTTATGTGCTGGGACCTCACACCTCTTACTCTGGGATACCCACAGCGTCTCTTAACAATGAGTTCCAGGCCCCACGCAGGCTCTTCTGGTCCCGGCAGGTAGAAATCTGGGGGCTCAGTTAGTGTCCACTGGTTGTGTTACAGAAGATTGAGTCCCACTTCATATTTTAACAGCTTTGTTGTGGCATAATGTGTCCCGAGTTGGTTCCTGCTGGTGCCTTCCTGGTCTTGCTGACTTCAAGGATGAAGCCACTGACTTTCGAGGTGAGTGTTCAGCTCTTAAAGATGGTAGGGACCCAAAGAGTGGGCAGCGGCAAGGTTTATTGTGAAAAAGGAAAGAATAAAGCTTCCACAGTGTGGAAGGGGCCCTGCGCGGGTTGCCACGCCTGGCTGGGGGGTGACCAGCTTTTACTTCCTTATTTGTCCTCGCTCATGTTCCGTTTCTGTCCTATCAGATTGCCCTTTTTTCAGTCCTCCCCACGATTGGCTACTTTTAGAATCTTGCTGATTGGTGCATTTTACAGAGCGCTGATTGGTGTGTTTTACAGAGTGCTGATTGGTGCATTTTACAATCTTCTTGCTAGCTACAGAGCACTGATTGGTGCGTTTTTACAGAGTGCTGATTGATGCATCATTTTACAATCCCCCTTGCTAGGTACAGAGTGCTGATTGGTGCGTTTTTACAGATCGTTGATTGGTGCATCTTACAATCCTCTTGTAAGACAGAAGAGTTCTCCAAGTCCCTGCTCAACTCAGGAAGTCCAGCTGGCTTCACCTCTCAATAATTTATTTGCATAAAATTCACTCATTCTAGGTGTCAATTCAGTGATTTTTAGTCTATTTGCAGAGTGTGCAGCCTTCTCCCCAGTCTAATTTCAGAGCATTTCCATTATCCTACAAGGATCCCTTATGCTTGTCAACCCCAGGCAACCTGTTCTGCTTCCTGTCTCTATGGATTTGCCTTTTCTGGACATTTCATGTTAATGGCACCATAGAATATGTGGTATTTGCTTCTGGCTTCTTTCACTGAGCAGAAAGTTTTCAAGTTTCATCCATGGTGTACAGAGCGAGACTCCATCTCAAAAAAAAAAAAAAGTCCTTTTTTCTTTTTTGCTGCATAGTATTCAATTGTATAGATATACCACGCTGTTCATTCATTCATCCATCCATGGACATTTGAATTTGTCTAGTTTGGGGCTATTGTGAATAATGTTCCTGTGAACATTTGCATACATTCATGTGTGGACATACGTTTTCACTTCTCTTGGGTAGAGTCCTAGGAGTGAAATCGCTGAGTCATATAGTAAATTGTTGATTTTTGTTTTTGAAAAAGGGTCTCACTCTCTCACCCAGGCTGGAGTGCAGTGCTGCAAACACTGGAGCGCTGTCTGCACCCTCGACCTCCTGTGCTCAAGGGATCCTCCTGCTTCAGTCTCCTGAGAAGCTGGCACTACAGGCCCATGCCACCATGCCCGGCTAATTTTTTTTTCTTTTTCTTTT
>NW_012104154.1:1609539-1610650 GCF_000951045.1 Mandrillus leucophaeus | reverse complement strand
CAAGATGTCCCAACCCTGCCCTTTCACTGCTGCAGTCCACCAGGGGCCAACTCCAGATGGACTGGGGTGCCTACGTGAACGATACTTGATGACTCAAAGTGGAGGCGGTGTCTGGGAAGGGAGAGGGGTCCAGACAGGTGGAGGGAGTCCAGGAGGCAGGGAGGCAGTGGTTTCTCCAGCTCCTCCTGTGCATTGGTGCCAGCTCTGTGTTCTCCCCACGGCACTGCCTGCTCCTGTCCGGTATCTGACAAGGCTGTCTTTCCAGCCCTATGGCCTTATCTGCACAAGCGTTTTTCTACATTTCACTAGCTGTCTAACACGGCTTTTCTTTTCCTGGTTTTGAAAAATCATCTTTTTGTCTTTCCTTTCTTTTTAACTGCATTTTGATTGTCTCCTCACCATGGTGGGGTCTTCACAGGAAAACTGCACTAACGCCACCTCTTTTGGGGGAAAGCCAGTGTAAACTGATAAGAATGTGGAACCACAGCATCTTGTTCAGAAAATTCACCATTACTTTCAGATACACAAAATAATTCAAATTAGGCTACAGGAGCCAAAGACTAACATGCGGATTGCCTGGAATATTATTAGTGTTCCCAAAGCATCCTCCTGTTTCTATTATTTCTATTTTCAACTTGCTTGGCAAAGCTTTTCCCATAAATAATGCAAAGGGATACTGCAGTCACAGCACGGAACTAACACGGGCCAGTGTCAGATGGACTGACAGGGTGGGAACAGATGGGTACACGGACCTGCAGTGCTCTTGAAGTCTGGCTGTTGCCTCCTTTGACTTTTCCTTTTCTTTTTCTTTTTCTTTTTTCCTTCCCTTTCCCTTTCCCTTTCCTTTATTGCGGCACTATTCACAATAGCAAAGACTTGGAACCAACCCAAATGTCCATCAATGACATACTGGATTAAGAAAATGTGGCGCATATACACCATGGAATACTATGCAGCCATAAAAAAGGATGGGTTCATGTCCTTTGTAGGGACGTGAATGCAGCTGGAAACCATCATTCTGAGCAAACTATCGCAAAGACAGAAAACCAAACACCGCATGTGCTCACTCATAGGTGGCAATTGAACAATGAGAACACTTGGACACAGGAAG
>NW_012104154.1:1600632-1607699 GCF_000951045.1 Mandrillus leucophaeus | reverse complement strand
TTCACCATGTTGCCCAGGCTGGTCTCAAATTGCTAAGCTCAAGCAATTCTCCCACCTTTGCCTCCCAAAGTGCTGGGATTACAGGCATGGGCCACCACACCTGGCATTTGTTATCTTTTAAAGAAACTTCCAAACTATTTTCCATAGTGGCTGCACCATTTCACCTTCCCACCAGCAATGAATGATGCCTCCAGTTTCTTCACATCCTCACCAGCACTGGTTATTATCTGCCTTATGTACTGTATATATAGCCATCTCAGTGGGTGCGACATGAGAGCCATGTACTTTTAAGAATATCTGAAGAAAACATTACTTAGATGAAAGGATTGCGTCACAGAGAAAGTTCTATGAATAGTTTATGGATTCTTACCAAATCCTTTCATTTATTTATTTGTCCATACGGCCATTCAACAAATGCTTCTTGGGCACAGGCTGGGTTCAGCGGTGAACAAGCTGGGGAACACCATCGCTAGTCTCTGGAGGCAGGTTATTCAACAGGAAATACTGTAAACAAACAAAAACAATCAAAAAAAGAACAAACAAAAAAACAAAGAAACCAGAATAGATCTTCCTGAGACAGGAGTATTTGCTGCGTGATGCCTCAGCCAGAGCGCAGCTGCGGCAGCTGATGAGGCCCGTGCTCACAGCATTAGATAAAGGGCAAAAGCCTGCGGCCTCCATCGCGGGCACACCAGGACATCTGGGACCTGTGTTCCTCTGCAGCTTGTGATTTCCAGCGGCTGCAGTGTTTCTTTGGAGGCAGAGCTCTTCCTTCACCTGAAGGAAGTTGCAGAGTCCTCAGTTGCAGAGCCCAAGACCCCCACGGTTCTGCCTGGGAACTTGGGTTGGGACAACAAAAAATCAGTAACCTACATTTCATTTAGAATTGAGATGTAGCATTTCCTCTTATTATACACGCAGGAAAAAACCCAGAGACGTATCGCTATTATGGGTGGCTGGTCGCCACTAAACACTGGTTATTTTCATGTCACTTTGCAGCTGTGGCCGATACTAGAAATTCTATTTCGCTCATCACTGCTTGACAATAACACACATTATCGGGCCCGCTGCAAAATCTTGTCATTGAGTTGATACAGAAGCACACATATGATAACACATCGCAATGTTATTTTTAAAATATTTTGATAATTTTAATATTAGATGTTATCTTTGAAGTTTGAGTGTTTTACTTTTTGTGTTATGAAAGTATACCCTGAGAAGAGACCCAAGTCCAAATGGGTCCGAGGTGCAGAACAGGTTAGGGGCCCTGGAATGACCAGTCTTCTTCTGGGACCACTCCCTTGCCTGCGGGAACCCCCGGGAGGGCGCGGGTCCTTAGCTCAGGCCCTCACTTCATCCGCTCCGCTTCGGCTCTGCTTCCTCCCGGCTGCGGAAGCGCTCCAGGCCTCCCCGCAGGCGCCTTCCGGCCCACCCCGGGCTCCTCGCCCTACCCAGTTCGGTGCGGAGCCGCGCAAGGTCTCTCTCCACCTACAGTCTCATTCTGTTTTGCAAAGTGCAAGCCAAAAAGGACAGGGCGCCGGCGCCGCGTGAAAGCACGAACGATGTCTCCGGCTGAACAGGAGCACAAACTGTTCTGAAGGTTGGTTGTGTTTTTTTTTTTTAGAGTAAATGTTGATAAGCTGCTGTTCTCACTTGGGAGCTGGTGCCTGTCTGCTGTGCTCGCGGGCTCTGAATTTTTAATTTTAAGATTAAAAATATTTAAATTTTAATTTAACTTTAAAATTGAAGTTAATTTTTTTAAAATTATTTTTTATTTCAAAAAATTTTTTTTTTTAATTTCAAGTAAATTTTCTTCAAGTTTTAATTATGTAGTAAGAGTAAACTTCTAGTTACCTAAAATAGTTTTCCACGTGAACTTCATTCGCTTAACATAAAATTACGTTTCTTTCCTACAAAATACAATTGACCATGTTTACAAGGGTTCTCTCTCTCTCTTTTCCCTAAAAGTAATTTTAGTTCACAGCCAGAAAAAGGTCCTTCAGTTTAAGAAGGGAGGTAGGGGGGAGAGCATAAATACCAGTCCCTAGAGAAATATGTGTGTCGAGGCACGTGAAAGTCACAGATGGGGGAAGTCGGTCCCCACCTGCGAAGGTGGGAGGTGAGGTCCGTAAGGCAGGGTTTCTCCCTCTGTTGTGTTCACTGCTGGTCCCCAGCACAGAGAGGCACTCCGTAAATAATTGTCCCCACACACACAGATGCACACTCATATACACATACTACACACACACACACCCCACATTCCACACACATACACACTACACTTACTCACACATAAGAGCTGCTCTCTGCTGGCACGCAGGTCCCCGGACGGGGTGGGAGGAGACTCACGTGTTTTGGGGGCGCCCTCTCTGAGGCCAGTGGTCCCATAAGAGCGAGCAACGCTTTTCTTTTCTAATTTTAGGTAAATTTTCTTCAGGTTTTAGTTATTATGCAGTAAGAGTAAACTTCTAGTTACCTAAAATAGTTTTCAATGTGAACTTCATTAGCTTAAAATCACTGTTACATTTCTTTCTTACAAGATACAATTGACCATGTTTACAAGGGAAAGTGATCTGGTAAAAGCTGGCTTTATTATGTGGGTTCTATAAATATGCAAACTCATTGCACATGTAATATTCTCTTTTAACAAATTGTATTAACTTGATTATCCCCTCGGGATTTTTTTTTTTTTTTTCTGAAATAACCTAGTCTATATAAAAACCCAATCTCTTCCTTGCATGTGCAAGAAAACTAAAGTGCTTATTAGGAAAGCTCTGTGTTTAATATACTGTGGCCAACACGATTATTTGGAACAGCATTTTTTGGTTAAATTGTGGGTGAAATGCTCTATCCCAAATGCAAACATGCGGTATTAGAGACCAGACCACAGAAATCCCGATCGTCAAACTGATCCGATGTGAGATTATTAGATTAACCTGGACCACAGATGGAGATCTCAGTCTGCTGGGGGCCTGGTGCTATTCTGGGCACAGAGATGGGGCATAGAACCAAACAGACACATGCAGAGAAGTACATTCTACAGGGTTGGGAAGCTCAGTTCCCTCAGGAAAACGCAGCTGGTGAGGGGCATTCCTTGGCCTGGGTGGGTGGTTTAAATAGTCTGGTCGGAAGGCCTTTCCACTAGTCATCAACTGTGCCTCTAAAAATCACTGTAACTAAGAATCATCTAAAAAGGTGTCTGCACCTGAAGCCGGTAATGGCTTCTTCACCCTCTAACTGGAAACGAAAATGTGCAGCCTACAGCAGCACAGGCAGCTTATTTGCACAAAAGAGTGTAACATAAAACTGAGAAAGTCACTCTCATTATTTAAAAAAAAAAAAAAAGCATCCCTGAAAACTAACTTTCAAGTTAGTGAGATTCGGATCTCAGGATCATAGAAAGTGGGAAAATGACTGGTGGTGAGTCATTTGGATTTGTATGGGACACAAGAAGCCACTCTTAATCCACATGATTAGCCACACCGGAACCCTTAATTAATCTTCAAGCAGCAAGGAAGGAACCAGGAGAAATGCCACTAGAAAATGAATTCTAATTAATTGTTCATCCAGATCCTTCTCTCTCTCTTTTCCTTAAAAATAATTTTAGTTCACAGCCAGATAAAAGGGCAGGAGAGCAGTTTACAGTGGGGGGTGTAAACATCAATCTGTGGAGAAACATGCATGTTGAGGCAGCTTCAGAGTGAAAGCCACAAATGGAGGCAGTTGGTCCCCTCCTATGAAGGTGGCATCATGGGAGGTGAGGTCCCCAGGGCAGGGTTTCCCCCTCTCTTCGGTTCACTGCTGGTGAACAGGGTAGGTGCTCCATAAATAATTGTCCCCACACACATACACATACACAGATACTCATACACACACCACACACACAATTTCACACACACCACACATACCACACACACCCATACACATACACCACACACACACCCCACACACGTTCCACACATACCTATCCACATACACACCACACATACATATACACCACACACACACACCCCACACACGTTCCACACATACCCATCCACATACACACCACACATACACATACACTACACACACACACCCCACACACATTCCACACACCACACATACTACACACCACACACACTCATACACACACACCACACATACTACACAGCACACACACATACACACACACCACACATACACCACACATTCCACACCCACCACACACACTCATATACACACGCCACACACACCCACACACCCACACACACATACCACACATACCACACACACTCATACATACCACATACACCACACATTCCACACACCACACACCCACACACCCACACCCACACCACACATACCACACACCCACACACATACACCACACACACCCCACACACGTTCCACACATACCTATCCACATACACACCACACATACACATACACCACACACACACACCCCACACACATTCCACACACCACACATACTACACACACACTCATACACACACACCACACATACACCACACATTCCACACACACCACACACACTCATACACACACCCACACACACACCACACATACCACACACACCCATACACATACACCACACACACCCCACACACGTTCCACACATACCTATCCACATACACACCACACATACACATACACCACACACACACACCACACACACATTCCACACACACCTACTACACACCACACATACACACACACCACACATACACCACACATTCCACACACACCACACACACTCATACACACACACCACACATACACCACACATTCCACACACACTACACTCATATACACACACCACACACACCCACACACACATTCCACACACACCACACATACCACACACACATTCCACACACACCACACATACCACACACACTTATACACACACACCACACATACATACACCAGCACCACACAGACTCATACATACACCACATACAGACACATATTCCACAAACACCACACACATTCACACCATATACACATTCACATATACACTTATACACACATCACACACATCACACACATCTTGCACACACCACATACAAACTACATACATACACACCACACATCACCAACCCACACCACACACACATATATTACACACACACACACCTCATATACCATAGATACACAACATATAACATCACACATCTCACACACACCATACACACCCCTCACATATCACACACACCACACACACATCACAGATACCACACACACCTTGCACACAAATTACACACACATACACACCACACATACAGCACACATATCGTGTGCACACACACAAACACTCCACAAACACCACACATCACACACACATCTCACACACCATTCACACATACAACACACACCTCACACATACCACAAACACCACACACAGCTCACATACCACACACACCACACACCACACACCACAAACATGCACCACAAACACACCTCACATACCACACACATCACACACACCATACATATACACTCCACACACATACCACATACATACACTCCACAAACACCAAACACACACCTCACACACACCACACACAAACACATACACACCACACACACCTCACACAAAAACATCACACAAACATACATATATACGTGCATACCACACACACCAAACACATCACATACACAAATGCACATACACAGCACATATACCACACACACACCAAACATACAACCCTGACACACACCACCCACACACCACACACCACACACACACAGACACATGCACACACGCTTCTCTTCTATCCCAAGGAGTGCAATTACTTGTTCACTGATTTTCTTTCTAAAAATCCTCATTGTGAATTTCTGGTAAATAAAATTCTCCACCTCTAAATTTTTTAGCATTTAGGCTGTTTCTAAACTGTTGCTCTTATAATGTCACGGTGAATATTCTTGTGCACAAAACATTAACCTGCCACCTTACCTGGCTTAGCCGAGTGTGGGATCAGTGGTTGCAGTTACCATCTTTGTGTGGTGCCAGCGTGATCCTATCTGCTTTTCTTGTTCTCTGTGTCTTGCCTTTATTTATCTTTGTTTTGTTTTGGTTTTTGATACTGTTTTGCTTTTCTCGAACTCAAGGTGATTTTCTTCTCACAATCTACCTCCACAGATGGAAGCCAGGGGAACAAAGTTTCGTGTTTCACCGGAAGCCCCTCCTTTCTCCCCCTAACTCGGCTTCAAGCGCAGCCAAGTAATAAAGCCCTCACACAAGGTCACTGGTCTTGGTGACCGTGTGCATGAATTCACATGTGCAGAAGAAAAGTAAAACACTTTTCCTGCACTTCCCTCCTACCATGAAATTAAATTATTGAACTTTTGAAGGCGACTTCTCTTGCACCAAGTAAAAATCTCTGCATTAGTTTTCATTTGGATTAAAAAGTAGGACACCAGTACTGATATGGGATGAAATGGGGTGCATGTTGGGTGCTGGTGCTCTGTCAGAAGTTAATCCTTCAGAGAGTTCCACTGCCAAATGCCAGGTGACCATCCACCAAAGCCGGACACTACAGTGGTGAGGACGGATTTCAATCAGTAACTTTTTTTTTTTTTGAGACAGTCTTACTCTGTCGCCCAGGCCAGGCTGGAATGCAGTAACACAATCCTGGCTCACTGCAACCTCCGCCTCCTGGGTTCAAGGGATTCTCCTGCCTCAGCCTAGTTCCTAAGTAGCTGGGATTACAGGTGTACGCCATCACACCCAGTTAATTTTTGATTTTTTAGTAGAGGCGGGGTTTCACCGTGTTGGCCACGCTGGTCTCAAATACCCGACCTCAGGTGATCCACCTGCCTCCGCCTCCCAAAGTGCTGGGATTACAGGCATGAGCCACTGCACCTGGCCTCAATCAGTAACTATTGGCAATAGGAGAAAGTCCATCATGAACTCATCAATCTGAACAGAAGTGACCAGGCATTTTAAAGGGAGGATGAGGGACTAGGGAGTGTGTGAGTGGGGGCTCAGTGGAGCCAGGGAAGTGAAAAATTACAGAGAGCTGGGAAGGTGGCTTTGGTCCATGTGAAACCCATGGATTTGC
>NW_012104154.1:1591350-1596412 GCF_000951045.1 Mandrillus leucophaeus | reverse complement strand
GGAAGCCCCTCCTTTCTCCCCCTAACTCGGCTTCAAGCACAGCCAAGTAATAACGCCCTCACACAAGGTCACTGGTCTTGGTGACCGTGTGCATGAATTCACATGTGCAGAAGAAAAGTAAAACACTTTTCCTGCACTTCCTCCTACCATGAAATTAAATTATTGAACTTTTGAAGGCGACTTCTCTTGCACCAAGTAAAAATATCTGCATTCGTTTTCATTTGGATTAAAAAGTAGGACACCAGTACTGATGTGGGATGAAATGGGGTGCATGTTGGGTGCCGGTGCTCTGTCAGAAGTTAATCCTTCAGAGAGTTCCACTGCCAAATGCCAGGTGACCATCCACCAAAGCCAGACACTACAGTGGTGAGGACGGATTTCAATCAGTAACTTTTTTTTTTTTTTTTTTGAGACAGTCTTACTCTGTCGCCCAGGCCAGGCTGGAATGCAGTAACACAATCCTGGCTCACTGCAACCTCCGCCTCCTGGGTTCAAGGGATTCTCCTGCCTCAGCCTAGTTCCTAAGTAGCTGGGATTACAGGTGTACGCCATCATACCCAGTTAATTTTTGATTTTTTAGTAGAGGCGGGGTTTCACCGTGTTGGCCAGGCTGGTCTCAAATACCCGACCTCAGGTGATCCACCTGCCTCCGCCTCCCAAAGTGCTGGGATTACAGGCATGAGCCACCGCACCTGGCCTCAATCAGTAACTATTGGCAATAGGAGAAAGTCCATCATGAACTCATCAATCTGAACAGAAGTGACCAGGCATTTTAAAGGGAGGATGAGGGACTAGGGAGTGTGTGAGTGGGGGCTCAGTGGAGCCAGGGAAGTGAAAAATTACAGAGAGCTGGGAAGGTGGCTTTGGTCCATGTGAAACCCATGGATTTGCTAACTAACTGACACCTATCAAGATTAGACTCCTGTCTGCCCGCAGAGGCTGGGAGACCCTGCTTGAAGGCCCTACCTTCAGGTGTTGGCTGGAATAAACTAAATTCTTTTGGCAGCCTTGAGTTTTCCTAGGCAGGCACATTATGGGGGCTAGGGATATAGTGTGAGCTATTAGAAACTATGTTAGAGTTTGTTGGGGCCTGGTTGAGAAGGGGCTCAAAAGAGGCTGTTTAGAGTTTGGCCAAGGAAGAATTTTTGTCACTTGCCTGAGGCCAAAAAGATTGATTAAAAATACAAAAAAAAAAAAAAAAAAGGCGGGTCACTGTTAGTTAATCAGAAATATTAAGGTCAGAAATATTCAGAGATAATGAAGGGGTCCATGTTTTGATAAAAGACCATGAAAAGTCATAGAAGCCACAACTGGTCCACACCAAACTTGGCAGATAGGCGCCTAGAGCAGCAGCTCCCAGGATGAATAGCCACCGTGGGAATATTAAATACACCTTTCAGAAATTGATAGAGCAAGTCAGAAAAAATATCTGCAAACATTTCATTCTGAAGGACACAATCCCTCAACTTGGTCTCATTAGGCAGACTGATAACCTTGGTTCATACACACAGTATCAAGTTTTCTTATAGCACATTTTTAGTAATCAACCATGTACTTAACAACGAAATAAGTCTTATTAAAATCCCCAAAGTAGAAATTTTACAAACTGTTTTTGCTGATCATAATTCCATAAATCGTTTTGTTGTTGTTGTTGAGACAGGTCTTGCCCTGTCACCCAGGCTGGAGTGCAGTGGCATGTCGGCTCACTGTAACCTCTGCCTCCCAGGTTCAAGGAATTCTCGTGCCTCAGTCTCTCCAGTAGCTGGGATTACAGGCACGCACCACCACCCCTGGCTATTTTTTTTTTGTATTTTTAGTAGAGACAGGGTTTCACCATGTTGGCTAAGCTGGTCTTGAACTCCTGGCCTCAGGTGATCCCCCCTACCTTGGCCTCCCAAAGGGTTGGGATTACAGGTGTGAGCCACCACGCCTGGCCCGTAAATCTTAATATGACCAGAAAAATAACTACTTCCAGCCAGGTGCAGTGGCTCACGCCTGTAATCCCAGCACTTTGGGAGGCTGAGATGGGTGGATCACCTAAGTCCAGGAGTTCAAGACCAGCCTGGTGCAGTGGCTCACGCCTGTAATCCCAGCACTTTGGGAGGCTGAGATGGGTGGATCACCTGAGGCCAGGAGTTCAAGATCAGCCTGGTCAACATGGCAAAACCCTGTCTCTCCTAAATATACAAAAATTAGCCACGTGTGGTGGCAGGGAGAGTGAGGCAGGAGAATTCCTTGAACCTGGGAGGTGGAAGTTGCAGTGAGACGAGATTGCACCACTGCTCTCTGGCATGGGCAACAGAGCAAGACTTCACCTCAAAAAAATAACTACTTGAATACTTTTCTAGGTAAACCCTGGATCAAAGAAAAAATCAAAATCAAATGTCAAGGTATCTAGAGATTAATGAAAGAAGAATACAATTATGGGATGTAGCTAAAGCTGCATTCTAAGGAAAAGTTGGAACTTAACTACTACTGTTATTTAAAATCAATAAAAAGAGCAAGTACAATTTACATTCACAAACAGGAAAGAGCCCCAACCCCCATCGTCCTGTCCACACTGCTGTGACACTGGCTTTCAGAGCCCTCAGAGCTTCCTCAATTCTTAACTCTTTTCTCCTCTGCAATCCACCCCCGTTCTTTCTTCCCTCTGATGTCCTCACTCAGGCCTTGTCTTCAACCCTTTCCTTTCTGAGTGTTCTACCTCTGCTAGTAACTTGTTAAATGAATAGTAAACTGAATTTTTTTTTCATTATTTTCTGACATTAAAAGTGATAAAGAACTGATTTCCTGGTAACTTTAGCAAGATGGTGGAATAGGAGTTCCCCTTCTTGTATTCCCCATAGCAACAACAATTTTACAGCCATCCACAGACAAAATGCCTGTGTGCGAGCTCTGGGATCCAGGTAGGAGGTTCCAAAACCCTGGTGGAGGCCATGACCAAGGAAGGCCATTTTGAGAAAGCAGGTTCACTGACTGTGGCAGTCCCAGGTGGCCAGGCTCACTGACTGTGGTCCCCGCTACAGACCTGGAAACAGCCCATTCCCCTGTGGACTCAGCTACAGTCCCATTTGGCCTTGGTCCTGCCACCAACATGATCCACCAAAGGCCCTAGGAGGAGTCATGCTCACCCATGCCTCATGTAACATACCCACTGACTGAAGTTTGACTGCTGGTCCTGAAATAGTGCTGAAACAAGCTCCAGCCCCTTTCAACCATGACTTGAGAGTGGTTCTGCTCACCGAGGGCATCAGATGGAGATACACCCAACTGGGACCCTGGACCTCAGTCCAACTGGAGATAATGAAGTGACCCTGTGACCCAGCCCCAATTCTGCTAAGCCATGATTTAGGGGCAGTCCTGACCACCAAGGAACCCAGCAAGAGGGACATACATGTCCATACTCCTGGAGGCAGACTTGCAGACCTCAGTTTCTGCTGTAGACTCTGAGGCAGACTTGTGACTTAGTTCTAGCCCCACTTAGCCATAGCCCAGAGTCAGTCCTCCCCACCCAGGGACTTTCCCAGTGACCCAATAGGAGACCTCTCAGGGATCTGGCAGAAGCCACACTCATCCACACACACATGGTAACAGGCCCACTGTTTGCAGACCCAACTGAGCACTCTGAAGTGGATTATTGTCCTAGTGCCAGACCTACTGCCCAATGTTCTAGAGGCAGTTCCATCTGCCCAGGGACCAGGTTGAATTATCACCCACCTGAATGTCTGGTAACAGGCCTACCAATGATGGACCCCATGCAGACCCAGGAACAGCCACATAACCTGGCCCCAAAGCCACTCAACTGTGATCCCAGAAACAATCCCATTGGTCTGGATAGCAGCAGAAGGTCTTTGCCTGCAAAACCAGCCTGTAAAGACTAGAAGAAGGGTTTGCTCCTTCAAATGTGCAAACACCAATGCAAGGCTACGTGGAGCACAAAGAGTCAGGCAGACATGACACTACCAAAGGAAACTAATAAAGCTCCAGTAGCAGACCCCAAAGAAATGGAGGTCTACAAATTGCTTGATGAAGAACTCAAAATGAAGTCAGGCCTCTGTACCTGTGGGTTCTGCATCCATGGATTCAATCAACCATGGATCTATTTTTGTGTCTCTAACTGCACACAGATAGGCTTTTTGTTGTCATTATTCCCTAAACAATACAGTATAACAACTATTAGCATAAAATTACACTGTGTTAGGTATTATAAGTAATCTAAGATGATTTAAAGTATACAGGAGGATGTACATAGGTTATATACAAATACTATGCCATTTTATATCAGAGACTTCAGCACTCACAGATTTTCATATCCATGGGAGGTCCTGGAACCAGTCTCCCATGGATACTGAGGGACAACTACACTCATTTGAAAGAAGCTTGATGAGATATAAGAGGACACAGACAGACAGCTAAACAAAATCAGAAAAACAATGCATGAATAAGAAGATTAATGGAGAAAAAAGAATCAAATTCTGGAGCTGAAGAATACAATGGCAGAACTAAGAAATTCAATAGACAGCTTCAGCAGCAGATTTTATTTATGCAGAAGAGTCAGTGAACTCAAAGACAGGTCATTTGAAATTAGCCAGTTAGAGGAATAGAAAGAAAAAAATAATGAAAAAGAATGAAGAAAGTATACAATGCCTATAAGACACCATCAAACAAATGAATATATTCATTTGAGGATTTCTAGGTGGAGGAAAGAAAGGAAATTAAAGCCTATTTAAAGAAATAATGGCTGAAGGTTTCTCAAACCTTGGGAGGAATACGGACATCTGGATTCATGTTTAAAAATAAAATGTTTGGAAGGCTGAGGTGGGTGGATCACTTGAGGTCAGGAGTTCAAGACCAGCCTGGCCAACATGGTGAAACCCTGTCTCCACTAAAAATACAAAATTAGCCAGGTGTGGTGGCTCATGCCTGTAATTCCAGCTCCTTGGAGGCTGAGGTGGGAGAATCGCTTGAACCCAGGAGACAGAGGTTGCAGTGAGCTGACATTGTGCCACTTCCCTCCAGCCTGGGTGACAGAGTGAAACTCCATCTCAAATAAACAAACAAA
>NW_012104154.1:1583953-1586600 GCF_000951045.1 Mandrillus leucophaeus | reverse complement strand
TGGAATTTTTCCCTGGGATATAAGGATAGTTCAACATATGCAAATCAACAAATGTGATACACTACATTAAGAGGATGAAGGACAAAAACCATATGATCATCTTAATGGATGCAGAAAAGATGTTCAACAAAATTCAACATCATTTCATGATTTTAAAAAACTCTCAAAAATGAGGTGGAAGAAATGTGCCTCAACACAATAAAAGCCATATGCCATAAGCTCATAACTAACATCATGTTCAATAATGAAAAGTTGAAAGTTTTTACTCTCAGGTTAGGAACAAGAAAGGATAATTTTCATTACTATTTAACACAGTTCTGGAAGTCTTAGCCAGAACTAGGAAAAGGAAATAAAAGGCACCCGAATCAGAAAGGAAGATGTTAACTGTCTGTGTTTGTAGATGACATGGTCTTATATATGGAAAACCCTAAAGACTCCACCAGAAAATGGCTAGAACTAATAAATTAATTCAGTATAATTGTAGGATACAAAATTAACATACAAAAATCTGTTGCATTTCTATACACAACCAACCAACTATCCAAAAAGAAATTAAGAAAATAATCCCATTTACAATTTCATAAAAAATCCAAAATATGTAAGAATAAGTTTAATCAAGTAGGTAAGAGATCTGTACACTGAAAACTATAAGACAATGATGAAAGAAATTTTGAAGATAAAACATATCCCATGTTCATGGGTTGGAGTGATTAATACTGTTAAAATATCCATAGTGATATGTGAATTAAATGCAATCACTATCAAAGTTCCAATGGTATTTTTCACAGATATAGAAAAAATTCATATGGAACCACAAAAGACTCCAAATAGCCAAAGAAGTCTTGAGTAAGAATAACAAAGCTGGAGGCACCAAATTTCCTTATTTGAAACTATATTATGAAGCTATAGTAATCAAAACAGTATAATACTGGCTTAAAAACAGACACATAGACAAATGGAACAGAATACAGATCCCACAAATAAACTCCAGTATATATGGTCAACTAATCTTTGACAATAATGCCAAGAATACACAATGGGAGAAAGGACAGTCTCTTTAATGAATGGTGTTGAGAAAATGGATATCCACATGAACCCTTATCTTACATCACACACAAATATTAACTGAAAATGATTTAAGTGTAAAACCCAGAACCTTAACACTCCTAGAAGAAAACATAGAAACAATCTTCTTGACATTGGTGTTGTCAGTGATTATTTGAATATGACACCAAAATCTTAGACAACAAAATAAAAAATAAGTGGGACTAGATTACACTAAAAAGCTTCTGCACAGCAAAGGAAACAATAAAATGAAAAGACAACCTACAGAATGGGAAAAAATATTTGCAAACCATATATCTGTTAAGGGGTTAATATTCAGAACATATAGGGACCTCACGCATCTCAATAGCAAAGCAAGGAACAAAGCAATGTAATTGAAAGATGGACAAAGGGTCTAACAGACATTTCTCCAAAAAAACCATACAATGGCCAACAGGTATGTGAAAAGATACTAAGACTCACTAACCATCAGTGAAATGTAAATCAAAACCATAATGAGTACCAGCTCATATCCGTTAGACTTGTTGTCAACATGATACCAAGTTGATAAGATGATATCAACAACATGATAACATTGATAACATGTTGATAACAAGTCTTGGTTTTTTCCAAAAGTCAAATTGATAAGTTTTTTTCAAAGAGTCAAATGATAACAAGTGTTTGTGAGGGTGTAGAGAATAGGGTGCCCTTGTACACTGTTGGTGGGAATATAAATCGGTATAGCCATTTTGGAAAAGAGTATGGAGGTCCCTCAACAATTAAAAATAGAACTATCCTATGATCCAGGACCCCTACTTCTGGGTACATATCCAAGGGAATTGAAATCAGTACCTCAAAGAGGGAGCTACACTTCCATATTCATTGCAGCATTATGAACCACCTAAGTGTCTGTGATGGATAAATGGATTAAAAATATGTAGTATATATACACAAGGGCATGTTATTTGGCCATAAAAATAAGGAACTAGCTGGGTATGGTGGCTCATGCCTATAATCCCAGCATTTTGGGAGTTCTAAGCAGGTGGATTGCTTGAGATCAGGAGTTCTAGACCAACGTGGGGAGCATGGTGAAACCCTATCTCTACAAAAATACAAAAATTAGCCACGTGTTGGTGTGCACCTGTAATCCCAGCTACTCAGGAGGCTGAGGTGGGAGGATTGCCTGAGCCCAGGGAGGTTAAGACTACAGTGAGCCGCGATCCTGCCACTGTATTTTAGCCTGGGGGACAGAGTGAGACCCTATCTCAAAATAAACAAATGAATTAGGAGGTACTGCCGTTTATGACAACATAGATGAATCTATAGGACATGATAAGTGAAATAAGCCAGATGCAGAAAGACAAATACCACAGGTCTTGCCTATATGTGGAATCTTAATAAGTTGAACTCATAGAAGTAGAGAGTAGGTAGTGCTATGTTTAACAGGGATGGGGTGTGACATGTGTGACAGGGAATGGGGAGATGTTGGTCAAAGAGTACACACTTACTGTTATAAAATGAGTAAGTTCTGGAGACCTAAGGTAGAGCATGGTGACTATAGTTAATGATACTATGCTGTATACTTGAAATGTGCTAAGAGTAT
>NW_012104154.1:1579451-1583903 GCF_000951045.1 Mandrillus leucophaeus | reverse complement strand
AAAACATATCCCATGTTCATGGGTTGGAGTGATTAATACTGTTAAAATATCCATAGTGATATGTGAATTAAATGCAATCACTATCAAAGTTCCAATGGTATTTTTCACAGATATAGAAAAAATTCATATGGAACCACAAAAGACTCCAAATAGCCAAAGAAGTCTTGAGTAAGAATAACAAAGCTGGAGGCACCAAATTTCCTTATTTGAAACTATATTATGAAGCTATAGTAATCAAAACAGTATAATACTGGCTTAAAAACAGACACATAGACAAATGGAACAGAATACAGATCCCACAAATAAACTCCAGTATATATGGTCAACTAATCTTTGACAATAATGCCAAGAATACACAATGGGAGAAAGGACAGTCTCTTTAATGAATGGTGTTGAGAAAATGGATATCCACATGAACCCTTATCTTACATCACACACAAATATTAACTGAAAATGATTTAAGTGTAAAACCCAGAACCTTAACACTCCTAGAAGAAAACATAGAAACAATCTTCTTGACATTGGTGTTGTCAGTGATTATTTGAATATGACACCAAAATCTTAGACAACAAAATAAAAAATAAGTGGGACTAGATTACACTAAAAAGCTTCTGCACAGCAAAGGAAACAATAAAATGAAAAGACAACCTACAGAATGGGAAAAAATATTTGCAAACCATATATCTGTTAAGGGGTTAATATTCAGAACATATAGGGACCTCACGCATCTCAATAGCAAAGCAAGGAACAAAGCAATGTAATTGAAAGATGGACAAAGGGTCTAACAGACATTTCTCCAAAAAAACCATACAATGGCCAACAGGTATGTGAAAAGATACTAAGACTCACTAACCATCAGTGAAATGTAAATCAAAACCATAATGAGTACCAGCTCATATCCGTTAGACTTGTTGTCAACATGATACCAAGTTGATAAGATGATATCAACAACATGATAACATTGATAACATGTTGATAACAAGTCTTGGTTTTTTCCAAAAGTCAAATTGATAAGTTTTTTTCAAAGAGTCAAATGATAACAAGTGTTTGTGAGGGTGTAGAGAATAGGGTGCCCTTGTACACTGTTGGTGGGAATATAAATCGGTATAGCCATTTTGGAAAAGAGTATGGAGGTCCCTCAACAATTAAAAATAGAACTATCCTATGATCCAGGACCCCTACTTCTGGGTACATATCCAAGGGAATTGAAATCAGTACCTCAAAGAGGGAGCTACACTTCCATATTCATTGCAGCATTATGAACCACCTAAGTGTCTGTGATGGATAAATGGATTAAAAATATGTAGTATATATACACAAGGGCATGTTATTTGGCCATAAAAATAAGGAACTAGCTGGGTATGGTGGCTCATGCCTATAATCCCAGCATTTTGGGAGTTCTAAGCGGGTGGATTGCTTGAGATCAGGAGTTCTAGACCAACGTGGGGAGCATGGTGAAACCCTATCTCTACAAAAATACAAAAATTAGCTGTGTGTTGGTGTGCACCTGTAATCGCAGCTACTCAGGAGGCTGAGGTGGGAGGATTGCCTGAGCCCAGGGAGGTTAAGACTACAGTGAGCCGCGATCCTGCCACTGTATTTTAGCCTGGGGGACAGAGTGAGACCCTATCTCAAAATAAACAAATTAAGAGGTACTGCCATTTATGACAACATAGATGAATCTATAGGACATGATAAGTGAAATAAGCCAGATGCAGAAAGACAAATACCACAGGATCTTGCCTATATGTGGAATCTTAATAAGTTGAACTCATAGAAGTAGAGAGTAGGTAGTGCTATGTTTAACAGGGATGGGGTGTGACATGTGTGACAGGGAATGGGGAGATGTTGGTCAAAGAGTACACACTTACTGTTATAAAATGAGTAAGTTCTGGAGACCTAAGGTAGAGCATGGTGACTATAGTTAATGATACTATGCTGTATACTTGAAATGTGCTAAGAGTATCAATCTCAAAGGTTCTAACCACTCACAAAAAGGCAACTATGTGAGGAGATGGGTGTGCTAATTAGCTTGTTTGTGGTAATCATTTTACAGTGCGTACATTTACCAAATCATCACATTGTACACCTTGAACATGCACAATTTTCATTATTCAATTATACCTCAATAAAGCTGGTGAAAAATAAGAAAAATAACTGACTTATTTAATTTCTTCCCTAGTGAAAAAATCAGACTTAACTCCCACTGTTCATGGGCAATTATTCAACAATGTTCTATTTTGGGTGTGCATTGCCTGCGACTGGCTCGTCTGCTACCCCTCTCTGGCATCACCCTCCTTGTTTATTGGCACTTCCACAGCAAAGAAGGAAGGGAATTTTAAAACAGCAATGCCCAGACAAGTCTGTTTTATTTTTCTCCCCCTTTTTTGGCTGAGGTAAGTCTGTAGTGATTGATTCTCAATGTTTTTTTTTTTCTTTTTAGTGATTCTAAGATTCTCCAACTTGACAGTAGGAGTGTGTGCAGCTCTTGCTAACATCATGTTGGTTCTTTCTCTTTTTGACCCAGTGTATGACCCTAGAGAAAACTCTTAACTTCTCTGAGCCTCTACTGCTGAAACAATCAATTAAGTAATACTTAGAGGAATAACCCTCAGAGCTTTAAACATAAGTCTGGAGTCTAAGAAAATTGGAGCCTCTGAGCTAAATGTTGTCCTTCCTTTCCTTCCTTGTACAAACTCAGAATTCTAAGTCAGGATTACTCCTTTTTTTTTTTTTCAGACGGAGTCTTGCTCTGTCACCAGGCTGGAGTACAATGGCGCAATCTTGGCTCACTGCAGCCTCTGCCTCCTGGGTTCAAGCAATTCTCCTGCCTCAGCCTCCCAAGTAGCTGGGACTACAGGCGCTCACTACCACTCTCGGTTAATTTTTGTATTTTTAGTAGAGACGGAGATTTGCCATGTTGGCCAGGCTGGTCTCGAACTCCTGGCCTCAAGTGATCTGCCCACCTCAGCCTCCCAAAGTGCTGGGATTATAGGCGTGAACCACCATGCCCGGCCAGGATGACTCTTACAAGTTCTGAGAGTGGGAAGAAACACACTCAAAGGGTATTTTTGTTTTTTTTTTTTTAAATTATATCACTCAACAATAATCAACTCAGAAAGACTTCCATGACCAAATGTGTGGGGATTTTTTCCCCCCACACACCAAGAAAGCAACAGATTCTACAAAGGACAGCAGTTAGGTATCCTCCAATTCAGTTCTGACACTGTCTACCTGGAGATAGCGTCAGATCCCACAAGGCTCATTCCTGCAGGACTGCACCTCCCTCAGATGCCGGTCCCCAGTCCCGTCTCCAGAACTGACTGACCAGCTTCAAGGTGAGGGTCCCACAACCCCCTCTTTGGGTTTGATTAACTTGCTGGAGTAGCTCACAGAATTCAGGAAAACACTTACTCGTTTACTGGTTTGCTGTAAAGGATATTACAAAGGATATAGATGAAGAGATGCGTGGGGCAAGGTATGGGGGATGCGGAGGGTGAGGTGCAGAGCTTCCGTGCCCTCCCTGGGTGTGCCACCCTCTGGGGGCCTCCATATGTTCAGCTCTCCAGAAGCTTCCAAATCCTGTTCTCTTGAGCCTTTTTATGGGGACTTTATCAGATAGGCATGATTGACAACCATGGAGAAATGTGATTGGACAAAAAGCCTATGATCTAATACTGATAGACTAAGCAGGAAACCCACAAGGCCTGCGTGTTCAGATCCTTCTTGGCCTCTCTGAGCACCCGTCCTTCCCCCAGGGTATCAGCTAGGACTTCTCCAAAATGGCGGTCTTATGACCCACAATTGGAAAGGGAGGTTAAAGAATTTCTTTATGGCCAACTCCATGACAGACAAGTGGGAGAAGAATCCTGCCTGGAAGAGAAAAAGCAGCAGGTGGAAGGAGGGTAGGCGAAGGTCAAGGGACTGTTTTGTGACGCCTAAAGCACCCCAACATTATAATAAGGGTTATGAGAGTCATGAGCCAGGAGTGGAATGTGGATGAAAACCAACATATATATAGCATAATGTCACAATTACTGACTCCATTTTTTACTTTTATAGGTTATTCAAGTTTATTCTCTCTTTTTGAGTCAGTTTTGGTCATTTGTGGCTTTCATCTAAGTTGTCTAATTTGTAGTGCAAAGTAGCCTTTACTCCTGATTTTTCTAAGGTCTAAAACTAACTACCTACAAATTACTATCGACAGATTACCATAAACTCAGCGGCTTAATAAGAGGCATGATTGACAACTGTGTGGAAATGTGATTGGAAACAAGACCATGGTCTAATAACGACAGACTGGGAGGGAACCCCGGGCAAGGCCTGTGTGTTCAGATTCTTCTTGGCCTCTCTCTGTGGCACTCTTTCCCCTAGGGTAGGAGGCAGGACCCTTCTGAAATGGGGGCTGTGTGAGCCACAGTCAGACAAGGTAGGGTAGAGAATTTCTTTCTG
>NW_012104154.1:1576320-1578521 GCF_000951045.1 Mandrillus leucophaeus | reverse complement strand
TAAAACAGCAATGCCCAGACAAGTCTGTTTTATTTTTCTCCCCCTTTTTTGGCTGAGGTAAGTCTGTAGTGATTGATTCTCAATGTTTTTTTTTTTCTTTTTAGTGATTCTAAGATTCTCCAACTTGACAATAGGAGTGTGTACAGCTCTTGCTAACATCATGTTGGTTCTTTCTCTTTTTGACCCAGTGTATGACCCTAGAGAAAACTCTTAACTTCTCTGAGCCTCTACTGCTGAAACAATCAATTAAGTAATACTTAGAGGAATAACCCTCAGAGCTTTAAACACAAGTCTGGAGTCTAAGAAAATTGGAGCCTCTGAGCTAAATGTTGTCCTTCCTTTCCTTCCTTGTACAAACTCAGAATTCTAAGTCAGGATTACTCCTTTTTTCTTTTTCAGACGGAGTCTTGCTCTGTCACCAGGCTGGAGTACAATGGCGCAATCTTGGCTCACTGCAGCCTCTGCCTCCTGGGTTCAAGTGATTCTCCTGCCTCAGCCTCCCAAGTAGCTGGGACTACAGGCGCTCACTACCACTCTCGGTTAATTTTTGTATTTTTAGTAGAGACGGAGATTTGCCATGTTGGCCAGGCTGGTCTCGAACTCCTGGCCTCAAGTGATTTGCCCGCCTCAGCCTCCCAAAGTGCTGGGATTATAGGCGTGAACCACCATGCCCGGCCAGGATGACTCTTACAAGTTCTGACAGTGGGAAAAAACACACTCAAAGGGTTTTTTTGTTTTTGTTTTTAAATTATATCACTCAACAATAATCAACTCAGAAGACTTCCATGACCAAATGTGTGGGGATTTTTTTTCCCCCCACACACCAAGAAAGCAACAGATTCTACAAGGGACAGCAGTTAGGTATCCTCCAATTCAGTTCTGACACTGTCTACCTGGAGAGAGCGTCAGATCCCACAAGGCTCATTCCTGCAGGACTGCACCTCCCTCAGATGCCGGTCCCCAGTCCCGTCTCCAGAACTGACTGACCAGCTTCAAGGTGAGGGTCCCACAACCCCCTCTTTGGGTTTGATTAACTTGCTGGAGTAGCTCACAGAATTCAGGAAAACACTTACTCGTTTACTGGTTTGCTGTAAAGGATATTACAAAGGATATAGATGAAGAGATGCGTGGGGCAAGGTATGGGGGATGCGGAGGGTGAGGTGCAGAGCTTCCGTGCCCTCCCTGGGTGTGCCACCCTCTGGGGGCCTCCATATGTTCAGCTCTCCAGAAGCTTCCAAATCCTGTTCTCTTGAGCCTTTTTATGGGGACTTTATCGGATAGGCATGATTGACAACCATGGAGAAATGTGATTGGACAAAAAGCCTATGATCTAATACTGATAGACTAAGCAGGAAACCCCACAAGGCCTGCGTGTTCAGATCCTTCTTGGCCTTTCTGAGCACCCGTCCTTCCCCCAGGGTATCAGCTAGGACTTCTCCAAAATGGCGGTCTTATGACCCACAATTGGAAAGGGAGGTTAAAGAATTTCTTTATGGCCAACTCCATGACAGACAAGTGGGAGAAGAATCCTGCCTGGAAGAGAAAAAGCGGCAGGTGGAAGGAGGGTAGGCGAAGGTCAAGGGACTTGTGAGGCCTAAAGCACCCCAACATTATAATAAGGGTTATGAGAGTCGTGAGCCAGGAGTGAAATGTGGATGAAAACCAACATATATATAGCATAATGTCACAATTACTGACTCCATTTTTTACTTTTATAGGTTATTCAAGTTTATTCTCTCTTTTTGAGTCAGTTTTGGTCATTTATGGCTTTCATCTAAGTTGTCTAATTTGTAGTACAAAGTAGCCTTTACTCCTGATTTTTCTAAGGTCTAAAACTAACTACCTACAAATTGCTATCGACAGATTACCATAAACTCAGTGGCTTAATAAGAGGCATGATTGACAACTGTGTGGAAATGTGATTGGAAATAAGACCATGGTCTAATAACGACAGACTGGGAGGGAACCCCGGGCAAGGCCTGTGTGTTCAGATTCTTCTTGGCCTCTGTCTGTGGCACTCTTTCCCCTAGGGTAGGAGGCAGGACCCTTCTGAAATGGGGGCTGTGTGAGCCACAGTCAGACAAGGTAGGGTAGAGAATTTCTTTCTGGAAAGGCAGGCAAAGATTAGAGGCCTAGTCGGTGAAAGGAGAGCAGGAGGTCAGAGAGAGAGAGAGTCTGTTTGCTGAGGCTTGCTTTTGAGG
>NW_012104154.1:1570000-1571635 GCF_000951045.1 Mandrillus leucophaeus | reverse complement strand
TTAAAGTTTAACTTCTTCAATTTTTAACAGTTATCTCTGGGGAGGAATTCTTCAAAAGTTAGTATTGCCAGAGCGGGGAAACCAGAGAAGTGTGTAAAATGAAAGTAATAAAGGAAGAAGTCAGCAGTAGCCTCCCTTGCTGAAGGATCAGTGAATATCTGTACGTTCTGTTTTCCAAAAGGAGTTGAAGCAATTAAGTCAGTCAGTAGGCACTTGCTGTGCACCTTGGGTACCAGAGCTGGGCTGGAGGAATCGTGGGATTTTAGGAACGTTGTTGAGGGTTCCTGATGCTGGAGGCCAGGCTGGTGGGCAGAGGGACCTGGGGACATACACATAGAGACAGTCCTGTCCTAGCAGACTCATAAGGAAGGGAGAGAATCACACCAATCCCCTTAGAGGACGGTTAGGACAGGACTTTGTGCAGACAAATGAGAGATGGGACATTCACATCCTGCTGGCGCTGCAGTCATTGTTTGGCAGTTTCTTATAAAATTTAACGCATAAGTATTTTATGACCTGAAAGTTCCACTACTAGGTGTTTGCCCAAGATAAATGAAAACATCTGCACAAAGAATTGTACGTGAATGCTCATAGCAGCCTCATTCCTAGTGTCCAAACATGAGAAACAAACGACATGTCCATCAACAGGTGAATGTATATCCAGTCAATGGAATGCAATACTCCTCATTTGTCGGAGTGAAACACACACACACCACACACACATCACACACACACACACCACATACATACCACAAACATACATTGCACATACACACACATCACACACACATCACATCACACACACACCACATACACACCACATACATTGCACATACACACACATCACACACATACCACATACACACCACAAACATACATCGCACATACACACACATCACACACATACCACATACACACCACAAACATACATCGCACATACACACACATCACACACAGCACACACGCACCACACACACATCACACACACCACACACACCACACACATCACACATACACACACCACACAATCACATCACACACACACCACATACACACCACACACAATCACACACACCACACACATCACATACACCACACACACACCACACGCATCACACATACAACACACACACACAGCACACACACATCACACACACACCACACACACACATCACACATACACACACCACACACCACAAATATATCACATCACACACACACCACATACACACGACACACAAATATCACACACACACAGTCACACACACCACACGCACCACAGACACATCACACACCATACACACACACCACACATACCACACACACCACACACACCCCCCACACCCCACACACCCCACACACATCACATCACACACCACATACACACACACCACACACACACCACACACACCACACACACACACCCCACACATCACATCACACACACACCACATACACACCACACACACCACACACACAATCACACGCACACCACACACACACCACACTTATACCACACACACATCACACACACACCACACATCACAAACATATCACACACAATCACATCACACACACACATCACACACATCACACACACCACACACACACATCCCACACACATCACACACACAC
>NW_012104154.1:1566362-1567558 GCF_000951045.1 Mandrillus leucophaeus | reverse complement strand
TACTGTTCCTACTTTTCCCCTGGGGAAACGGGCTCTGGGTCATCAAGCAACCCAAAGCATCCTTTAGTAAAAAGCAGGCATTTAGACTAGGGCCGTGACTGTGTCTGGGTGTGGGAACAGGAGTGCCAGGTGGCAGACTGGAGGTGCCACACCTGGGGTGACAGTCAGCCCCGCTGTCTGCAATCCCACCGGCCCTTTGCACTTGGAGGTGCGAGGAGGGTCTCAGCCCTGTAGTGTGGGGTGCAGTGCAGGGGTTCTGGGGAGCATAGGGACTCCTCCTTGCAGTGGAGTGAGGTGGGTGCGGGTCCTGAGGGAGGGAGGGGGGGACGAGGAAGCTCCTCGGGCAGGTTGCTCCCCCTCCCCACCCACCTCCCCCAGCCCTTCCTGCTGCGGCACCTTTGAGCTGCTGTGGCCCCCGAGCCACAGTGCCCTGCAGGACAGGTCCTGGCGCCATGGGTGTGATGCTACTGGGCCAAAGGGGCCCTGGGCTGCAGGTCCTCTGGGGCTCCCAGAAAGATCCCTGTGACCTGAAGGGCTGGCAGGGGTCTGTGCAGTGGGGGTCCCCAAGAATGAGCCTCAGCCCGGAGTCACCGTGATGGATGAACCCGGCTGGTTTTGTTTTGTCTTTATGGAGATGTGGGCCCATTTGTTCTTTTAGCATCAATTACTTAATGTTAATTTAACTGTAAAACCACACACCAGCCAAAAATGGAATTTTATGATTGTGTTACCCTCAAAGTGGGGAAGCTTGTTTTCTACTTCTTAAAATGCTGTGAGATCGCTTTTTAAATGGCAAGATGGAAAGCTTATGTTGTTAAAATGGCATATATTACACATCATTTGTTTTATTATGTAATTTATTATTGTTCTTTGTAATTTTATATTCATAGCCCCAAGTAATAGAGATTCCATTAGCTAGAATATACTGGAGTGGGAGGATCTTTTAGAAAGTTTTAGAGGCCGGGCGCAGTGGCTCACGCCTGTAATCCTAACACTTTGGGAGGCCGAGGCAGGTGGATCACGACATCAGGAGTTCGAGACCATCCTGGCTAAAACGGCAAAAGCCCGTGTCTACTAAAAATACAAAAAAATTTTCTGAGTGTGGTGGCGGGTGCCTGTAATCCCAGCTACTCGGGAGGTTGAGGCAGGAGAATGATGTGAACCCAGGAGACGGAGGTTACAGTGAGCCGAGATCC
>NW_012104154.1:1554322-1561969 GCF_000951045.1 Mandrillus leucophaeus | reverse complement strand
CACACACATCACATCACACACACACCACACACACACATCACACACACACCACAAACATACCTCGCACATACACACACACCCCACATACACACCACAAACATACATCGCACATACACACATCACACACCCCACACACATTACACACACATCACATCACACATACCACATACACACCACAAACATACATCACACATACATACACACCACACACACACCACATACACACCACAAACATACATCGCACATACACACACATCACACACACCACATACACACCACAAGCATACATCGCACATACACACACATCACACACAGCACACACGCACCACACACACACCACACACACATCACACACACACCACACACACACACCACACATCACACATACACACACCACACAATCACATCACACACACACCACATACACACCACACACAATCACACACACCACACACATCACATATACCACACACACCACACACATCACACATACAACACACACAGCACACACACATCACACACACACCACACACACACCACACATACACCACACACCACAAATATATCACATCACACACACACCACATACGACACACACATATCACACACACACAGTCACACACACCACACGCACCACAGACACATCACACACACACCACACACACACACCACACATACCACACACACCACACACACACCCCACACACATCACATCACACACCACATACACACCACACACACATCACATCACACACACACCACATACACACCACACACACCACACGCACAATCACATGCACACCACACACACACCACACATATACCACACACACATCACACACACACCACACACACATCACACATATCACACACAATCACATCACACACACACATCACACACACCACACACACCCCACACACACATCCCACACACACATCCCACACACACCACACACACATCACACATCACACACACACATCACACACACACATCACACACAAATACACCACACACACATCACGCACACCACATGCACATCACACACCACATGCACACATCCCACGCACATACACCTACACACACATATCACACATACACACATCACACACACATCACACACACACCACACACACATCACATAGGTCTCAAAAACAGCAAACAGTGCCTATGGTATGATTCCATGTGGAGTTCTAGAAGAGGAAATGCTGGTCTATAGTAATTAGGCAGCAGTTTGGGGGTTGTCTGGAGCCAGGGGTGCAAGTGCAGGTGGAAACTTTTAGGCGTGATGGAAATGTCTGCAGCTTGAATGTGGTGTTGGCTACACAGGTATATACACGTGTCAAAATGTACCAAGTGATACACCTTAAACTGATACAGATTATACACTTTAAAGCAGCGGTCCCCAACCTTTTTGGCACCAGGGACCAGCTTCGTGGAAGACAGTTTTTCCATGGACCAGGGAGGGGGGATTTTTTCAGGATGATTCAAGCACATTACATTTATTGTGCACTTTCTATTATTATTCCATTGTAATATATGATGAAATAATTATACAACTCACCATAATGTAGAATCGGTGGGACCTGTGGGCTTGTTTTCATGCAACTAGATGGTCCTATCTGGGGGTGATGGAAGACGGTGACAGAGCATCAGGCATTAGATTCTCATAAAGAGTGTGCAACCTAGATCCGTCACATGCACGGTTCACAATGGTTCGCACTGCTGTCAGAGTCTAATGCTGCCACTGATGTGACAGGAGGTGGAGCTCAGGTAGTAACGTGGGTAATGGGAGGGACTGTAAATACAGATGGAGCTTCACTGGCTCTCACCTCCTGCTGTGCGGCCCAGTTCCTAACAGGCTGGGGGTGAGGGACCCCTGCTTTAAAGTATACCTCTATTTACCTATGTAACAAATCTGCACATCCTGCACCTTTACCCCAGATCTTAAAATAAAAGTTGAAAAAAAATAAAGTAGTGATTTTAAAAAAAATTCAAAGGACCCTTCAAATGTTCTTAAATGTGGATGCTAATACTTGCCCAACACAAAAGTGCAGAAGGTGAGTGGACAGTGTTTGCATTCAAATGAAAATTTAAAATCTATGCAGTTATGTGGATGGTCTCAAACTCCTGACCTCAGGTGATCCACTTGTCTCAGCCTCCCAAAGTGCTGGGATTATAGGCGTGAGCCACCACACCAGGCCTAATCTTTTATTATTGAAGAAAGAAAAATGTCTTTATAAATTTAGCGTTGCCTTTGTGTACAGTGTTTGTAACATCTACATATAGTGTACAGTAATGTCCTACGCCTTCACATTTCTCACTGACTCACCCAGAGCAACTTCCAGTCCTGCAGGCTCCGTTCATTCTAAGTTCCCTATACAGCTGTACAATTTTTTCATCTTTTACACTGTATTTTTACTCTACCTTTTCTATGTTTAGACAGGTTTAGATACACAAGTACTTGCCATTCTGTTCCAATTGCCTACAGCATTCAGGACAGTCACATGCTGTGCAGGTTTGTAGACTGGGAGCAATAGGCCACGCCATATAGCCTAGGCGTGCAGCAGACTGTACCAGCTAAGTCTTTACGATGTTCACACGGTGACAAAATCACCTAACAACACATTTCTCAGAATGTGTTTCCATTGCCAGGTAACGCGTGACTAGACTTGTTTGAAACGTCTATGGTCGCTGATCGGGGTGGGTGGAGAGTAGGAGGACATGAAGGCAAACGGAAGCAGGCGGTGGGGAACAAGAGGAGGGGAGCAAGACGGGGGAGGCTTCCTCCTTGGAACTGACCACGTCCTATTTCATCCATTCTTTCTTTCCAGTCCAGTCTCCTAGAGCCTGCTTCTGCTCCCCTAGGCTATTTTTTTCCCAAGATGTTCTTTTGCAGTTGTCATCCCCGGTGAAACTTAAGGACAAAATGCAGAAGGACATTAGTCCTGGACATGGGTCTTCTTTGAGATCTGTGGTTCCCCGGTGGTAACCATAAAACCATAAGTTGTGCTTTACAGAAGTTCTTTTTTTTTCTTTTTTGAGATAGAGCCTTGCTCTGTCGCCTAGGCTGGAGTGCGGTGGCGCGATCTCTGCTCACTGCAACCTCTGCCTCCCAGGTTCAAGTGATTCTCCTGCCTCAGCCTCCTGAGTACCTAGGACTACAGGTGCCTGCCACCACGCCCGGCTAATTTTTGTAGTTTTAGTAGAGATGGGGCTTCACCATATTGGCCAGGCTGGTCTCGAACTCCTGATCTTGTGATCCACCTGCCTTGACCTCCCAAAGTGCTGGGATTACAGGCATGAGTCACTGCACTTGGCCCCAGAAGTTCTTCACTGTACTATTTCAGCATCAAGTGAAATAAATTCCGTAACACTCGTGTATTAGTCAAGGCTCTCCAGAGAGACAGAACCAATAGAATATAGACAGATAGATAGGCAGGTAGATAGATAGATAGATAAGAGGGGGGTTTATTCAGGAAATTGGATCACGTGATTATGGAGGCTAAGAAGTCCCACCACAGGCTGCCTGCAAGGTCAAGACTGTGAGATCCTGGTGGCATGGCTCAGCCCAGTACCGAAGCCTAAGAACAAGGGAAGCAGAGAGTGTAACTCTCAATCCGAGACCAAAAGCCTCGGAAGCCAGGGGGCCATTAGTGTTAAGTCCCGGAGTCCAAAGGCTGGGGATCCTGGAGTTGTTGTGCAAGGACAGGTGAGGAGGAGTGCGTCCCAATGCCAGCAGCTAGGTGGACACATTCCCCCTTTCTCTGGTTTTCTTCTTTCCGAGGCCCCAGCAGGTTGCACGGTGCACCTTCCACACTGGAGGCAGAGCTTGCCCACCTAGTCCACACAGAGGCACACTAACCTCCTCTGGAAACACCCTCACAGACACACAGACACACCCAAAAACAATGTGCCGTCAGGCTTCTAGATGTTTCTTAAGCCAGTCAAGCTGACACCTAATATTAACCGTCGTGACTGGTGGTGGCCTTTTGTTCTGCTACTTAACTTTTGCTGACTGGATATGTATGAAATGACGCCTCATTTAGATTTTTAAGTGGACATTTTTAATTTTGTGTTCATTTGTGTTTTTCTGATTACTGGAGAAGTCAAACACCTTTTCACAGTTTCTGGTCATCTGGGTGTTTTCCCATCAATTGAGTCTTCATGTTTTCTGGCCATTTCTGCTGAGTAGTTTGTCATTTTCTTATTGTTCCACAGGAGCGCTTTACATCTTCTGGATACTAATTCTTAGCTGGCCAGATGAATTGAAAATATCTTTTCTAGTATATTGCTCAACTTTTATCTTTCTTTATAATATCTGTCTCACAAAATCTTTTTTTTTTTTTCTTTCTCTGTAATTCAGGCTGGAGTGTAGTGGTGTGATCTCGGCTCACTGCAACCTCTGCCTCCCAGGTTCAAGTGATTCTCTTGCCTCAGCCTCCCGAGTAGCCGGGACTACAGGTGCATGCCACCACACCCGGCTCTTTTTCTGTATTTTTAATAGAGAAGGGGTTTCACCATATTAGCTAGGATGGTCTCGATCTCCTGACCTCATGATCTGCCCACCTCAGCCTCCCAAAGTGCTGGGATTACAGGTGTGAGCCACCGTGCCTGGCCCACAAAATCTTTTACATTTAATGTAATAGAGTTAACCAGCTTTTACATGATGCCTTGTGTCTTATTCAACAATTCTTTCCCCATCCAGATGTCTCATAAATACCAGACAATATTTTCTTACAAAAAATTTAAAGTTTGCTTTTCACATTTAGGTATTTAATCTAGAATACATTATTTTAGTGCATGGTATGAGGTTGCAAAAATAAAACGTACCTGTTTTTCTGTAGGATAGGCAATTGTCCAGCACCATTTATTAAAAGTTGATGTTTCTCTGTGAGTGGGACGCACTTTTGTGACACACTGTCACAGTATGCATAACAAAGGAAGAAGTCTATTTGCAGACTATTTTCTCCACTGGTTGATTCTTCTAAACACATTTTAAAAACAAATGCTTCTTGGCTGGGTGCGGTGTCTTGCGCCTGTAGTCCCAGCACTTTGGGAGGCCAAGACAGGTGGATCACTTGAAGTCAGGAGTTGGAGACCAGCCTTGCCAACGCGGTGAAACCCTGTGTCTACTAAAAATACAAAAATTAGCCTGGTTTGGTGGCACACGCCTGTAATCCCAGCTACTCGGGAGGTTGAGGCAGGAGAATCACTTAAACCTGGGAGGCAGAGGTTGTAGTGAGCCGAGATCACGCCACTGCACTCCAGCCCAGGTGGCAGAGTGAGACCCTGTCTCAAACAAACAAACAAAACCACTAAAAACCACACACAAAAAAACCCCACAAATGCTTCTTTAAAACAAATATATTCTATTTTTAATAATTTATGTTTTATGCTTTATGCTGTCATGTGTGCATATACATTAAATCAGGTTGAGAGATTACATTCTTTTTTTTTTTCTTTTGAGACGGAGTTTCGCTCTGTCGCCCAGGCTGGAGTGCAGTGGCGCGATCTCGGCTCACTGCAAGCTCGGCCTCCCGGGTTCATGCCATTCTGCCTCAGCCTCTGAGTAGCTGGGACTACAGGCCCGGCTAATTTTTTGTACTTTTAGTAGAGACGGGGTTTCACCGTGATAGCTAGGATCGTCTTGATCTCCTGACCTCATGATCCACGTGCCTCGGCCTCCTAAAGTGCTGGGATTACAGGCGTGAGCCACCGTGCGCGGCCCAAGAAATTACATTCTTATATCACAATAAATGAGTCCTAATCTATTAACCTTATCATCTGGGCAGTAGAGCTGTATGCAGAAGAATGCCATCTTTTTGTTGTGCCTCTGAATTGCTTGTAAGGCCACAAAACCAATGCTGTTTTCTCTCACTTCTGATAATTTGGGGGAAATGGGATACTTGAGGGTCACCCTCTGAGGAAACCAGTCAGTAAATATTTGATTGATAGGCAGTTTCCATTTATCTACAAAATGAGATTACTCTTCATATGTGAGACATGATTCTGCAAGTCCTAAGATAGTTCATCATGCATCCTGTTGTTTATTTTTCTTTTAGAACTCCCAAGTTTTTCTTGACCAGGCAACCCATCATGAAATTTAGCATTGCAAAAATTCTGAATTGTTGGACAATGAACCCAGTCTTCAAAATTTACATGGGGGAATCATTGTGGTGAGGTGCAGGGCACATCTTGGATTAGCTCTATTTTGTGAAATAAGATGTACTTGAGAAATAATCACTGTATTTTTTCCTTTTTCTATTTTATATGTTTTGGTTGATATGAATTAGTTGTGACAGTGTCTGTGGTGGGCAGAACCTTAAGTGACCTCCCCCAGGGTCCCCACGTCTGGACGTTCACACCGTTGTGTGACCCCTGCCTTGACTGTGTGTGTGACCTGTGGCTTGCTTAGACAGACACAATACGGCAAAGGTGATGGGCTGTCACTCTGGTGGTGAGGGTATGTTAGATTAGACTCTGTTGCCAGCTCATTCACTCTGGTGTCTGTCTCCCTGGTTGGCTTTGTAAAAGCAAGTTGCCATGAGTCAGTCCCAGACATGCAATGACACAAACTTTGTCCAACACACGACCCCAGGGAGCTTTCACAACCAAGCCCTTGGGACATCATGATTTCAGCCTGAGAGACCCAGAGCAGAGGCCTGGTTGAGCAATGCCTGGACTCCGACCCCTGGGACCTGAGAGATGGTACATGCATGTTGTTTTAAGCGGTAATAATGTTTGAAGTAATTGATGATACATGCGTGTTGTTTTAAGCGGCGATAATGTTTGAAGTAATTGTTATGTGGCAATAGAAAACTAATACATTGACTTACAGATGATTGCTGAAAGTCACTTTCCTGGCTGATGCATAAGATGGTTGGAATGTTCCAACCAATTCCACCGGGTTTGTTTTATCCAGATAAGAGATATGAGAATGTTTATATTAACTCTTTCCCAGGGCCTCTTACATTAACTTGTAGTTGAATGCCCGTCCGTGGTTCTAAAACATGGCCTAGTTCCTACTTTCCCCACCTGTTTTATTTGTTCGCAAAGTCAGATGACTTGAGCTTGCAGCTCCAGCAGGGAAGGGTCCTTGTCTTTCCAGGTCTCTGCTGTATCCCCCAGTAACCAGCGAGGGCTGGGTACACAGCAGGTTCAAGAGATACTGGTTAAATAGGTAAATGAACAAATAACTGTCATCATATTCTTAATAGTGTTATAATTCTCTGTCTCAGACTCTAGGGTAAGCGTTTTATGTACATTATCTCCCTCAATCGCTACAACAGCCGTGCTGGGTAAGTGGGACCGGTCTCCTTGGACAAGTGGAGAACTGGGGTTCCCAGAGTTTAGCGACCACCAGAGATCAAACGGAGATTCAGTGGCATCACTGGAGATCGGACCGATTCTATTTAAAACACTTGTCTATTTAAGTATATTTAAGAACACACACACACAAAAATATATATACACACATATACATGCACGCAATAGATACACAGCATATATTTCTATATCAATACATATATTTGTACTATACGTTTATAAATAAAATTTAATTTTGGTAAATAAAATGATATATAAATTTAGCAAAAGGATTGAAATTCTTCTCCGTCTACACTGATCTCTCTCGAGGGAGTGCAGTT
>NW_012104154.1:1540455-1553502 GCF_000951045.1 Mandrillus leucophaeus | reverse complement strand
TTTTTTTTAAGTAGAGACGGGGTTTCACCGTGTTAGCCAGGATGGTCTCCGTCTCTTGACCTCGTGATCCGCCCGTCTCGGCTTCCCAAAGTGCTGGGATTACAGGCTTCAGCCAACGCGCCTGGCCGTGCTTGTTCCTTTTTATCGTCAGCAAGGACCAGCAAAGTCATGGCGATATGCTGGCACCTCGTTTTGGAGGGTGTGACCAGAGGAATTGCGTGCTGTGGCCATGGCACAGACGTCCCCAGTCCCCAGTCCCGGCCAGGTCCCCTGCTGCTGGGGTGGGGTGGGGTGGCAAGCAGTCGGGACGGCCCATCCGCAGCGCCCGGTGAGTGCTGGTGCCTTGGAGGGGGCCACGTGATGTGTTGAGTGGGTGTGGGGGGAAGGTGGGGGAAATGGTGTCACAGAGGTTTTTGATGTTGTAAATAATTTCTATGCCATCTTAAAGAGCCAACTCTGGAAAAATATTAGTTGAAACGGGATCCAGCTAAACATGATAAGCCAACAAGGTGTGAAATGTGAGCTGTTGTGTTTTACGTCGAGGCCAGTGTGTACAGTTTTTAAGTCTGGTTTCTGTAGGGCTCCATGGCAAGGGGGCTGGTGGGGACACCTAGGACAGACACTTCTTACAAGGCTGAGGGCGTCGGGCTCCCTTTCCCTGTGCTCTCAGTTCACTGCAGTTTGGATGCCAGGAAGGCTAATGTCTGACACGCCCTCTTTTGGGATCAAATAACCCAAACTAGTCAGTTCTAGTAAATTTAGAAATTTACCAAGAGCTGGAGTCCCCTTTTCATTAAATCCATATGCTTGCCGGAAGTTAACGGGAGTCATAATAAAATATTGAATGAGACAAACACTATGAAGTGAATTACACTAATTTTTGTTGTAGTAAAACCACAAGCTTCGTTTGCACGATGAAAAAATACATATTGAGGCAGAACTCTACGATTGGTGTGTTACGTATGAAATTAAAGGCCTGGGACATAAAATCGTCCTTTAGTATCTGGGGCTGATCAGATTTGTAATGAATTTTATATGAGACCACAGATTATTTATAATCGACTTACTTAAATAGTCTAACTGATATTGTTGAGGTAACTTTAAAACCTTTTTTGCTGAATGACTCACCCAGGAAGCTGTGAATCTGGAAGATTCTGCCTGTAACAGGCTTCCAACCACTTCTCCAGAACCGGTGGCTCATCATTCGCTTCTCCCAGAGCCTATCCAGATGTTAACACACGATGACACAGAAACCAGCACCCCTTTTTCCAGCATACTGAAGGTAAGGACTGTGTTACCAGGATTCAGTTCAGACTTAGAAAGTGCTCAGTCTGGCCAGGCGCGGTGGCTCATGCCTGTAATCCCAGCACTTTGGAAGGCTGAGGTGGGCAGATCACAAGGTCAAGAGATCGAGACCATCCTGGCCAACATGGTGAAACCCTGTCTCTGCTAAAAATACAAAAAAAATTAGCTGGGTGTGGTGGTGCACACCTGTAGTCCCAGCTACTCGGGAGGCTGAAGCAGGAGAATTGCTTGAACCTGGGAGGTGGAGGTTGCAGTGAGCCGAGATCGTGCCACTGCACTCTAGTCTGGCGACAGAGTGAGACTCTGTCTAAAAAAAGAAAAAGAAAAGAAAGTGCTCAGTCCATGTGGATGGATTAAAATTTGAGATGAGTTTCATAAGGTAGCCCAAAGGATAAATCGACCTCATTTCCTTCTACTCCTATGCCTCAAGAGATCCTTCCTGCATGCTTATTAGGGTATGAGAAGAAATTACTTGTTAAAATTCAAGAGTGGGACAGTAAAAAGATAGTAGAGTGTTTAAAATCTTTTATTCCTTTGCTTTACTGGGAGCAAACAGAGACTTGTAGGCTATTGTTTTATTGTTTGTCAAATATTTTGTAGTTGTGAAATTAAGAATGAGTCTGGCAACTGTGCAAGATGCCAAGGGTACAGCAACCAAGTGCAGGGACTGTATCTTCTGGAGTTTCCAGCCTCACAGGAAGACAGTCAATCAGAGAATCAAGACAGAGGGGGAAATTTAGTGACAGAGGGTGCCTTTCCTAGACAGAGGTTTTTTGAGGAACAACATCTTTATTGCACAAATATTGCAGTGGTGTTGACAGAGTCCCTCCCTTTCTTCTCTCAGCCCTACATTGTATTCAGATGCGTGGAGAATCCTGGTAACCTGCACGCAGGTGCTGGGCAACACCTGGCCCGAGAAACTTTTTGGGGTCTAGGGAAGCATAGGAGGTAGATCAGTAGTCTGGAGTTAGAACCACGTTTCCTGAAAAGGAGCAGAAGTCATCCAGACAGAAAGTGGGAAGTGCCTGCTGCAGGACTGGGGCTGTCCCAGGCCAAGGTTCCTCCTTGGTGCAAGCAGGAAAGAAAATGAGTATGTCTGGAATGCAGCACCCAAAAAGGAGAGCCTGGGGAAAGAGGCAGGGAGACTGAGAAGGCCTTGATGAGAACCAGAGCCAGGAGGTGGACGTCATTTACCCTCAGCCAAGGGAAGAGTCATCAAAGGGGTTGAAGCATAAGAATGACACGGCCACACCTGTGTCAGGATGAATCAGGTGGGGTATAGAGAACATATTATATGTGAAAGCATCCAGGAAAATGCCACTGTCACGTCTCAGGTCTGTCTTATCTTAGGTTACCCAAATGACTTGCTTTATATTTTTGCTTTGTCTTGTCTTTGTTTATAACTTAAATCCATTTTAAAAAGTTGCAGCCACTGCATCACCAGGTGGTATCATGTCAGGGCCACGGTAACAGAGGCCCACAGGCTGAGCGCCTTAAATGGCTGAAATCTATTTTCTCACAGTCCTGGGGGCTGGAAGTCTGAGATCAAGCTGTTGGCAGGGCTGGTTTCTTCTGGGGCCTCTCTCCTTGGCTTCCAGATGGCTGTCTTCTCTGTGTCTTCATATTGCAGTCCCTCTTTACCAATCTGTGTCCTAATTTCTTCTTATAAGGACACCAGTCATATGGGATTAGGACCTACCCTAATGGCCTCATTGAAGCTTAATTACCTTTCTGCAGACCCTCCCTCCTCATACAGTCACAGTCTGAGGTATTGGAGATTAGGACTTCAACATGTGAATTTTGGGGTGTTGTGGTGAGATGCAGTTCAGACCATAACACTCTAAGTAAAATGCTTTTTCCAAAATGTTGCTGCAAAAGAATTTTGAAGCAAAGGAACCAACAAATTTTTTCTTAAAACTCTGGAAGTTCAAGCAGTCCAATTTAATGAAATTCATTTACTACCAAGTAAATGCCTGTGCACACAATGTACTCCTCTAGAGAAAAGCCTATTGTCACTGCATCTATATAATTGAATCACAAAAGATGCCTCCGTTGCCTTCCCCCACGCCATCAAGTCCTTTCATCTGTTTCCAATAAGGGAAAAAAGAGAACTCTTCTGGGCATGTTTACATTTTATCTTTAAACAAAACTAAATGGAATTTGACATGGTAAAGCCAGGCCATGTTACATATCAATGTGAAATGGAACGTTTCTCTGGCCAGGTGTTGCCCAGCACCTGTGTGCAGGTTCCCGGGATTCTCCACGCACCTGAACAGAATGTGGGGCCCCGAGAGGAAAGGGAGGGACTCAGTCAACACCACTGCAATATTTGTGCAAGAAGATGTTCCTTAAAAAAACCTTTACTGCCTTTTATTGACTTTAAAAGTCACAGTTTTCCTTAAATACTTCTTTTTTCCCAATTTCACTGTAACTTACATCATATTCTCTTACATAAAAATTACTCTCCAGACTGAAATGCTTCATTCTGACATCTGTCCAAAAATGTTTCTTCTGCAACTTGCAGTCGTAACTACTTGTTTTAATACCACCAACTCCTTCTTCCTGCTGTCACGTTCTTGCAGAAAAGGCAAGTGAAAAGAAAACATGCCTCCTGGGATCCCGGGAAATGCAGTATCATTCTC
The DNA here is from genome assembly GCF_000951045.1 of Mandrillus leucophaeus. Taxonomy (NCBI): domain Eukaryota; kingdom Metazoa; phylum Chordata; class Mammalia; order Primates; family Cercopithecidae; genus Mandrillus; species Mandrillus leucophaeus. The sequence goes on along the minus strand of NW_012104154.1, from coordinate 1,549,555 downwards.
TGTCGAGCGATTTGCCATATTTATGTAACCAGTAGAAAACAAACACAGACATGTACTACAATCAGGAAGCTCCAGTTTGCTCTATTTTTAAAAACCTTGGTCTGCTTTCTTCAGAAAGAGAGTCAGCTGGAGTCAGAGTTTATAGATTGCTTATCAGCAAGGCCATCCCCTGCAATGATCAGCCTAAAGACCTCCCATTCAAAAAGTTAGGGGGCAAAAACTAGACCATATGCCCAAGTTAGCATAGTCCCTATTTTTGGGAGTTCGTAGCCCTACCCTATAGTGCAAAAGTGGGAATGGCAGAATTTACTATGATAGCTAGAGTAGTGTGGTGTGACAGGAAAAAAAGAAATCACTGACAAACAGTGACATTTTGAGGCAGAACTTTACAATGAACTTGTTATGTATGAAGTGGAAGGCCTCTGTCTTGAAATCTTCATTAAGTATCCAGGGCCTGTGTTTCCCTGAGATTTTCTATTTCTCTGATATGAGACCAGAGATTATTTGCAATTTAGTTATTGAATATTCTAAATGACTGGGTCATAGAGTCACTTTACATTTACTGTAACCCCAATGGGAATTTTGAGCGAGATCAGCAATTTTATTCTAAACATTTTCTGAAAGAATAAAAAAATAGCTAATATATAATAGTTTAGAAAAATAAAGAAAAATTGAGATTTCTTTTCTTTACCAGAAGCAAAACATACTCTAGAGACTTCTACTTCTGGGGAAATGAAGTAGATACACATTTACCTGGTCGCTCCAATAAGTATAACTAAAAACCCTAGAAGTTGTGTATAAGACAAACATCCGAATACTTTGATTGGCAGACAAGAAAGGAGACTGTTTAGGGGCTTTGAGACCCAAGGAAGACTTGGTGATGAGTTCTCTGGGCTTTCTTTTGCCTCTCATATCTTAGACTGGATACTGGAGAAGCCAGCAGTCTGTAAACACCAATGTGAGCCGGACAAAAAAAAAGTTCCAAAAAAAGATCTGCTTCCCCTACCTAGACAGAGGATCAGGAAAGGGGCAGCCTAGCAAGACAGAAAACTTTCAGACAGTAACTGCTGTATTCAAACCAAATGCCACAGAAAAAACTGTGGTGGGACTCCAGCACTTACAGGTGGCTGAGTGGGGACCCTTGACTTTCACTCCTGAGAGGCCAACAGGGTGCCCCAGCTCCCCGCTGGGTGGCAGCAAGTCACCTTGTGTCTGGTGGCATCAGTGGATGTCACGCGGGGAGCCTGTGCTTCCAACCTGACTCAGGGATAACAAGGTTCCTCCTCCTTTCAAAGGTGGTGTCCCAAGAGGCTTAGTAGAAAGTCAAAACCTTCTCTATCCATCAGCAGGAGAAAGGCCCCACCCCCAGCTGCCTGAAAGAACGGCTAAATTCCAAGTTCAGAAACACCTGGAGCCTAAAGAATATGCTCCCAAATAATCCATAGGTCAAAGAGAGAGTCTCAAGAGAAATAAAGAGCATACTGAACTAAATGAAAAGGAAAACACTTCTTATCAAAATGTGTGGGGCACAGCTAAAATAGTGCTGAGAGAGAAATTTGTAGCAATAGATGTTTACATAAGAAAAAAGTAAAATTCTCAGCCAGGCGCGGTGTCTCACGCCTGTAATCCCAGCACTTTGGGAGGCTGAGGCAGGCGGATCACAAGGTCAGGAGGTTGAGACCAGCCTGGCTAATATGGTGAAACCCTGTCTCTACTGAAAATACAAAAATTAGCCAGGCATGGTGGCGTGCGCCTGTAATCCCAGCAACTTGGGAGGCTGAGGCAGGAGAATTGCTTGAACCCAGGAGGCGGAGGTTGCAGTGAGTGGAGATCATGCCACTGCACTCCAGCCTGGGTGACAGAGCAAGACTCCGTCTTGGGAAAAAAGAAAGAAAGAAAGAAAGAAAGAAAAAAGTAAAATTCTCAAATGAGTAATTTAAGCTCTCACAAGAAACTAGAGAAAGAAGAGCAAAATAAATATACAGCAAGCAGAAGGAAAGAAATCATAAAGACAAGAGCAAGAATCAGTGAAATCAGTGAAATCGTGAGCAGAAAAACAGTAGAGAAAACCAATGGAACAAAAAGTCTGGTTCTTAGGAAAGATCAATAAAATTGACAAAAAATTCTCAGAAATCTAGGAGTAGAGGGGACTTCAACTTGATAAGGAATATGTACAAAAAACCCTACAGCTAAAAGCATGCATAATGGAGAAAATTGGAATGGTTTTCTACTATGACTGGGAACAAGGCAAGAATGTCCACACTGTCATTGCTGTATTCAGCACAGTGCTGGAAACACCAGTCATGTAGACACTAAAGAAAGGTATAAAACTGCTTCTACTTGCAGATGACATGATGATCTGTGTAGAAAGTCCCAAGGAAAAGACAAAACCAAAAAACTCAAACTCTTGAAACTAATAAATGAGTTTAACAACTCATTTATAAGCAGGATATAAGGGCAACTGTAAAAAAAGTCAGTTTTACTTTTATATACTAGCAATGAACATGTATAAAACAAAATTTAAAATACAATGCCAGTTATAATCACTCAGAGAATAATAAAATACTTGGGCATAAGTCAAAGAAAACATGTATGGGACATGTATGCTAAAAACTACAGAGTACTGGTTGAAAATCTAAATTAATGGAGACAGAATTTGAGTTCATGGATTGGAAGATTCAACATAGTGAGAATGTCAATTCTCTCCAAATTAACAGACAGGTTTAGCACCATTCCTATCAAATCCTAGAAAGATTTTTTTAATAGATATAGGCAAGACTATTCTAAAAATCTATATGAAAAACAAAGGAACTAGAATAACTAAAATAATTCTGGAAAAAAGAAAAAAGTGGAAGCAATCACTTTACCCAATTTCAAGACTTACTATGTGGTTACAATAATCAGTACTGTGGTGCTGGCAGAGGGATAGACATACAGGTCACCGGAACAGAATAGGGGACCCACTGGTAGTTTCACAAGTATGGCCAATTGATTTTTGACAGAGTTGCAAAAATAATTTGATGGAGAAATGATAGGCTTTTCAACAGATAGTGCTGGAGCCATTGGATATCCACAGGCAAGAATGGAATGGAATAGAATAGAATAGAATAGACCTAAACCTCACACCTAGTGTAGAGGTTTACTCAAAATGGATCATAGATTTTAAAATAAACCACAAAACTTATAGAAAAAAACACAGAAGAAAATATTTGGGTCCTAGGGCTTGGTAAAGAGTTTTCAGTCATGCCATCAAAACACATTCCATATAACCAGCTTAGAGAGGAACATAAATGAGCTGAAAAACACAGCATGAGAACTTCGTGAAGCATACACAAATATCAATAGCCAAATCAACCAAGCAGAAGAAAGAATATCAGAGTTTGAAGACCATCTTGCTGAAATAAGTTAGGCAGACAAGATTAGAGAAAAAAGAATGCAAAGGAAAGAATGAAACCTTCGAGAATTATGGGACTATGTAAAAAGACTGAAGTTATGATTAATTGGAATACCTGAAAGAGACAAGGAGAATGGAACCAAGTTGGAAAACACACTTCAGGATATTGTCCAGGAGAACCTCCCAACCTAGCAAGATAGGCCAACATTCAAATTCAGGAAATACAGGGAACACCACTAAGATACTCCACAAGAAGATCAATCCCAAGACACATAATTGTCAGATTCTCCAAGATCAAAAAGAAGGAAAAAATGTTAAGGGCAGCCAGAAAGAAAGGCCAGGCCACCTACAAAGGGAAGCCCATCAGACTAACAGTGAATCTTTCGGTAGAAACCCTACAAGCCAGAAGAGAGGGGGGGCCAATATTCAACATTGTTAAAGAAAAAAATTTTCAACCTAGAACTTCATATCCAGCCAAACTAAGCTTCATAAGTGAAGAAGAAATAAAATCACTTTCAGAAAAGCAAATACTGAGTGATTTCATCACCACCAGGCCTGCCTTGCAAGAGCTCCTGAAGGAAGCACTAAATATAGGAAGAAAAAAACAGTACCAGCCACTGCAAAAACACCAAAATATAAAGACCAATGGCACTATGAAGAAACTGCATCAACTAGTGGGCAAAATAACCAGCTAGCATCATGATGACAGGACCAAACTCACACATAACAATATTAACCTTAAATGTAAATGGGCTAAATGTCCCAATTGAAAGACACAGACCGGCAAATTGCATAGAGTCAAGACCCTTTGGTGTGCTGTATTCAGGAGACACATCTCACGTGCAGTGACACACATAGGCTCAAAATAAAGGGATGGAGGAAAATTTATCAAGCAAACAGAAAGCAAAAAAAAAGGTAGGGGTTTCAATTTTAGTCTGTGACAAAACAGAATGTAAACCAACAAAGATCAAAGAAGACAAAGAAGGGCATTGCATAAAGCGATCAATTCAACAAGAAGAGCCAACTATACTAAGTATATATGTACCCAATAGAGGAGCTCCCGGATGCATAAAACAAGTTCTTAGAGACCTACAAAGAGACTTAGACTCCCACACAATAATAGTGGAAGACTTGTACACCCCTCTGTCAATATCAGACAGACCAACAAGAGAGAAAATTAACAAGGATATTCAGGACTTGAACTCGGCTCTGGATCAAGTGGACCTAATAGATATCTACAGAACTCTCCACCCCAAATCAACAGAATATGCATTCTTCTCAGTGCCACATATCACTTATTCTAAAATCGACCACATAACTGGAAGTAAAACACCCCTCAGCAAATGCAAAAGAACCAAAATCATAACAAACAGTCTCAGATCACAGTGCAATCAAATTGGAACTCAGGATTAAGAAACTCACTCAAAGCCACACAACAACATGAAAATTGAACAACCTGCTCCTGAATGACTCCTGGGTAAATAATGAAATTAAGGCAGAAATCAAGAAGTTCTTTGAAACCAATGAGAACAAAGAGACAATGTACCAGAATCTCTGGGACACAGCTAAAGCAGTGTGTAGAGGGAAATTTATAACATTAAATGCCCACAAAAGAAAGCAGGAAAGATCTAAAATCACTCTCTAACTTCACAATTAAAAGAACTAGAGAAGCAAGAGAAAGCAAATTCAAAAGCTAGCAGAAGACAAGAAATAACTAAGGTCAGAGCAGAACTGAAGGAGATTAGAGACATGAGAAACCCTTCAGAAAATTAATGAATCCAGGAACTGGTTTTTGCAAAAGTTAAGAAAATAGATAGACCTCTAGCTAGACTAATAAAGAAGAAAAGAGAGAGGAATCAAATAGACACAATACAAAATGATAAAGAGGATATCACCACTGACCCCACTAAGTACCAGCTACCATCAGAGAATAATATAAACGCCTCTATGCAAATAAACTAGAAAATCTAGAAGAAATGGATAAATTCCTGGACACATACACCCTCCCAAGACTAAACCAGGAAGAAGTCAAATCCCTGAATAGACTAATAACAAGTTCTGAAATCGAGGCAGCAATTCATAGCTTACCAATAAAAAAAAAAAAACCCCAAGACCAGATGGATTCACAACTGAATTCTACCAGAGGTACAGAGAGGAGCTGGTACCATTCCTTCTGAAACTATTCCAAACAGTTGAAAAGGAAGGACTCCTCCCTAATTCATTTTATGAGGCCAACATCATCCTGATACCAAAACCTGGCAGAGACACAACAAAAAAAAGTAAACTTCAGGCCAATATCCCTGATGAACATCAATGCAAAAATCCTCAATAAAAATATTGGGAAACCAAATTGAGCAGCACATCAAAAGCTTACCCACCATGATCAAGGCTTCATCCCTGGGATGCAAGTCTGGCTCAACATATGCAATTCAATAAACATATTCAATCACATAAACAGAACCAGTGACAAAACCCACATGATTATCTCAATAGATGCAGAAAAGGCCTTCAATAAAATTCAACATCCCTTCATATTAAAAACTCTCAATAAACTAGGTATTGATGGAACATTATCTCAAAATAATAGGAACTGTTTATGACAAACCCACAGTCAATATTATACTGAATGGGCAAAAACTGGAAGCATTCCCTTTGCAAACCTTCTGCACAGCAAAAGAAACTATCATCAGAGTGAACAGGCAACCTACAGAATGGGAGAAAATTTCGGCAATCTACCCATCTGACAAAGATCTAATATCCAGCATCTACAAGGAGCTTAAACAAATTTACAAGAAAATAACAACCCCATCAAAAAGTGGGCAAAGGAAATGAACAGATACTTCTCAAAAGAAGACGTTTATGCAGCCAACAAACATATGAAAAAAAGCTCAACATCGTTGATCATTAGAGAAGTACAAATGAAAATCACAATGAGATACCATCTCATGCCAGTCAGAATGACGATTATTAAAAAGTCAACACACAATAGATGCTGACGAGGCTGTGGAGAAATAGTGCTTTTACACTGTTGGTGGGAATGTAAATTAGTTCAACCATCGTGGAAGACAGTGTGGTGATTCCTCAAGGATCTAGAACCAGAAATACCATTTGACCCAGAAATCCCATTACTGGGTATATACCCAAAGGAATATAAATCATTTTACTATGAAGGCACATGCACATATATGTTTATTCCAGCACTATTTATAATAGTAAAGACATGGAATCAACCCAAATGACCATCGATGATAGACTGGATAAAGAAAACGTGGCACATATACACTGTGGAATACCATGAAGCCATAAAAAGGAATGAGATCATGTCCTTTGCAGGGGCATGGATGAAGCTGGAAGCTATCATCCTCAGCAAACTAACACAGGAACAGAAAACCAAATACCGCATGTTCTCACTCATAAGTGGGAGTGGACAATGAGAACACATGGACACAGAGGAGAATAACACACACTGGGGTCTGTCAGGGGGTGGAGGCTGAGGGGAGGGACAAATAGCTAATGCATGTGGGGCTTAAAACCTAAATGACAGGGTGATAGGTGCAGCAAACCACCATGGCACACATATACCTATGTAACAAACTTGCACATTCTGCACATGTATCCCTGAACTTAAAGTAAAATAAATAAGTAAATAAATAAATAAACACATTCCGTAAAAGCAAAAAGTTAATATACTGGACTTTATCAAAAGTTAAAACTTTGTTCTGCAAAAGACCCTGCTAGGAACACGGAAAGACAAGCTACAGCTTGGGATAAAATATTTGCAAACCACATCTAGCACACAGGACTCATATCTACAGTAACAAAGAACTCTCAGAAATCAACATTAAAAGACAGCAATCCAACTGGAAAATGGGTGAAAGGCAAGAAGAGAATATGCAGATGGAAAATGAGTGTTTGAAAAGATATTCAACGTTGGTCCATTCCAAGATGGCTGAATAGGAACAGCTCTGGTCTGTAGCTCCAAGTGCGATCAATGCAGAAGATGGATGATTAATGCATTTCCAACTGAGGTACCTGGTTCATCTCATTGTGACTGGTTGGACAGTGGGTGCAGCCCACAGAGGGTGAGCTGAAGCAGGGTGGGGCATTGCCTAACCCAGAAAGTGCAAGGGATCAGGGGATTTCCCTTTCCTAGCCAAGGGAAGCTGTGACAGATTGTACCTGGAAAAATGGCTCACTCTTGCCCAAATACTGCACTTTTCCTACAGTCTTAGCAACCGGCAGACCAGGAAATTCTCTCCTGTGCCTGACTCAGTGGGTCCCACACCCACGGAGCCTTGCTCACTGCTAGTGCAGCAGTCTGAGATCAGCCTGTGAGGCCGCAGACTGGCGGGGGAGGAGGGTCCACCGTTGCTGAGGCTTGAGTAGGTAAACAAAGTGGCCAGGAAGCTCGAACTGGGTGGAGCCCACTGCAGCTCAGCAAGGCCTACTGCCTCTATAGACTCCACCTCTATGGGCAGGGCATAGCTGAACAAAAGGCAGCAGAAACTTCTGCAGATTTAAATGTCCTGTTGACAGCTCTGAAGAGAGAGGTGGTTCTCCCAAAATGGCGTTTGAGCTCTGAGAACAGACAGACTACCTCCTCAAGTGGGTCCCTGAACCCTGTGTAACCTAACTGGGAGACACCTCCTAGTAGGGGCTGACAGACACCTTATACAGGTGGGTGCCCCTCTGGGATGAAGCTTCCAGAGGAAGGATCAGGCAGCAATATTTGCTGTTCTGTAATATTTGCTGTTCTGCAGCCTCCACTGGTGATACCCAGGCAAAAAGCATCTGGAGTGAACCTCCAGCAAACCTCAACAGACCTGCAGCTGAGGGACCTGAGTGTTAGAAGGAAAACTAACAAACAGAAAGGAATAGCATCAAAATCAACAAAAGGGACATCCGCACCAAAACCCCATCTGTAGGTCACCAACATCAAAGACCAAAGGCAGATAAAACCACAAAGATGGGGAGAAACCAGAGCAGAAAAGCTGAAAATTCTAAAAACCAGGGCACCTCTTCTCCTCCAAAGGATCACAGCTCCTTGCCAGCAATGGAACAAAGCTGGATGGAGAATGACTTTGATGAGTTGACAGAAGTAGGCTTCAGAAGGTCGGTAATAACAAACTTCTCCGAGCTAAAGGAGGATGTTCGATCCCATCACAAGGAAGCTATAAACCTTGAAAAAAGATTAGACGAATGCCTAACTAGAAAAAATAGTGTAGAGAAGACCTTAAAGACCTGATGGAGCTGAAAACCATGGCACAAGAACTTCGTGATGCATGCACAAACTTCAATAGCTGATTCGATCAAGTGGAAGAAAGGATATCAGCAATTGAAGATCAAATTAATGAAATAAAGCAAGAAGGCAAGATTAGAGAAAAAAGAGTAAAAAGAAATGAAAAAAGCCTCCAAGAAATATGGGCCTATGTGAAAAGACCAAATCTACATTTGACTGGTGTACCTAAAAGTGACAGGGAGAATGGAACCAAGCTGGGAAACACTCTGCAGGATATTATCCAGGAGAACTTCCCCAACCTAGCAAGACAGGCCAACATTCAAATTCAGGAAATACCGAGAACACCACAAAGATACTCCTTGAGAAGAGCAACCCCAAGACACATAATTGTCAGATTCACCAAAGTTGAAATGAAGGAAAAAATGTTAAGGGCAGCCAGAGAGAAAGGTCGGGTTGCCTACAAAGGG
>NW_012104154.1:1527935-1540405 GCF_000951045.1 Mandrillus leucophaeus | reverse complement strand
AAGAAAATGTGGCACATATACACCATGGAATACTATGCAGTCATAAAAAAGGATGAGTTCATGTCCTTTTCAGGGACATGGATGAAGCTGGAAACCATCATTCTGAGCAAACTATCACAAGTACAGAAAACCAAACACTGCATGTTGTCACTCATAGATGTGAACTGAACAATGAGAACACTTGGACACAGGGCAGGGAACATCACACACCAGGGCCTGTCAGGGGCTGGGGGACTGGGGGATGGATAGCATTGGGAGAAATATCTAATATAAATGACAAGTTGATGGGTGCAGCAAACCAGCATGGGCACATGTATACCTATGTAGGAAACCTGCACGTTGTGCAAGTGTACCCTAGAACTTAAAGTATAATAATAATAAAAAAAGATATTCAATGTCAAACCATATTGGGATACCACTATACGTTTATTAGGCCAGCAAAACTTTAAAAATAGTGATAACCCTAAATGCTGGCAAAGAAGCAGAAAAACGGTATTTTTCATACATTGCTGGTGAGGATGTAACATGATACAGCATTCTTTTTTTTTTTTTTTGAGATGGAGTCCCGTTCTTTCACCTAGGCTGGAGTGCAGTGGTGCAAACTCAGCTCACTGCAACCTCTGCCTCACGAGTTCAAGCGACTTCCTGCCTCAGCCTCCTGAGTAGCTGGGATTACAGGTGCACGCCACCATGCCTGGCTAATTTTTGTAGTTTTAGTAGAGATGAGGTTTCACCATGTTGGTCAGGCTGGACTCGAACTCCTGACCTTGTGATCTGCCCACCTCGGCCTCCCAAAGTGCTGAGATTACAGGTGTGAGCCACTGTGCCTGGCCGATACAGGCATTCTTAAAAGTCATTTGGCAATTTCTTAGAAAACTAAGCTTGCACTAACCATACAATCTAGCCACTGATTTCCTGGGCTTTTATCTCACTCAGATCAATGAAAACTTATATCTGCACAAAGCCTATAAATAATTGTTTATAGCAGCTCTATTTGTATTACCAAAAGGTGGGATCGATGACAGGATTCCTCCATGGATAAATGGTTAAGCAAACTACGATACATCATACATGGAATACTACTCAGCAATAAAAAAGAAAACAAGTTATTGATGTATACAATACTTGGATGGGTCTCAAGAGCATTATGCTGAGCAAAAACGTCCACATCAAAAGGGCAAATACTGCATGATTTCATGTATATATAAATATATATATTTTGTTAATTCAAGAATGCTCTCTCTGTGTGTGTGTGTATATATATATATATATACAATTTTGTTAAAAATTCAATAATTAACAAAATTGTGTACATATAGATATATAGATACACAGACTTTCTTATTAATCCAAGAATTGAGTTAACAAAAATTGTAGAAATAGGAAGCAGATTAGTGATTGCTAGGGATTAGGAATGATGAGGTGGGAATGGAAGTGGGTGTGACCAGGGAGATCTTTGTGGTGATGGAATACTTTTGTATCTTAATTGCAGTGGTACTTACACAAATTTGCACATGTGATAAAATGACACAGAGCTATAAGCACACTGTACAATGTCAAGGTCCTTGTTTCGCTATTGTACTATAGTCATGTAAGATATAAGTAACCAGTAGGGGAAACTGGGGAAGGGTACTTGGGACTTCCATGTACTATCTTTGCAGCTTCTTATCATCTATAATTGTATTTTTAAAAGCACCAACCCTAACATAATATAAAGTTACAACAATTAAAGCAATGTGGTAACAACAGAGACCAATGTATCAGTGTAACAGAACAGAGTCCAAAGTTCAAACAATTAAATATGGAAATTTCACATATAATAATAGTGGCATTTCAAATCCAAAAGTATGAATTATTTAATTGAGAAAATAGGCAAGCCAAAACAAGTTAGTAACATGTATAAATTCATAAATATGTCAAGTCACTTACACAAATTCCAGAAGGTTTCAATAAGTAAAATCCTAATTATCAGTGGCAGAACACATATATTATTTTTATCATATCCAGGTGGTAGGAGTCTTTCTAAGCATCATATAGAATTCGGAAGCCTGAAGGAGGAGAATAACAGAGCTGATATTTAGAAATAACACATTGTGATTCTGGAAGTCATACCATAAATAAAGCAAGACCTATGACAAATTTTGAGGATATATTTGGGACACCGTAATGAATAATACATAAAACACCTAATGAGAAAGAAAATAGATAATAGAAAAATAGACCAAAGGAATGAACAGAGAAAAAAATTAAAATGCCAAAGAAGCTCACTGTTACCCATAATTAATGAAATCCGAATGAATATACTGAGACATCATAAAACATTTATCACAGTGGCAATGATTTAAAATGACTCACTATACCTTGTATTCTGAGGATGTGAGGAAATGGGCACTCATAGAAAGTTCAAGGGTAGCATCACTATTTGGATAACAATTTGGCAATAGCTAGAAAAATTTAAACATAATGACCCTTGGATTCAGTAGTTTAAATTCTAGAAATTTGTCTCATAAAATTATTTGGGCAAGGGTGTCAACATATCTGGAAGAGGAAATTATTTGCAGCATGGTTTCTAATTTTCCAAAGTTAAAATCACTATAGACTCTTTCACTCGACAGTTAATTTGTACATAAAATGTGTTGTCTCCATTCATTAGAATATTGTGCAAGTTTTGAGAATTGTAAAACAAAACTACATATACTATAAATACTTGCAAATGCAGGGAGTATCAGTTCAAGTGAAACTTGAATTTAAAGAATGAGGATGCAATTTAAGCTTCTATCATACATTAGCAATTGTACATGAGTGTGTGTCTATATATAGATACACCTGTGTACACACACACACATATTTATACGTACTTATGTAATCATAGAATATTTATAAAAGGATCCAGAATAATTATCATTTATTATATATAGAAAGATTTATTATCTAATAATCTAATAATTATTATCTATAAATCTAATAATCTAGAAAGATTTATTATATCTTTCCAGAGAGAACTGAGGGATGGGAAATTTGGGGGGGATTATTTATTTTCTTTAATATACTTTTAATCTTTATTAAAGTGATGTAAATACATTGCTTAAAATGTGAAATGAGACCGGATGTGGTGGCTCACGCCTATAATCCCAGCACTTTGGGAGGCCGAGGCAGGTGAATCATGAGGTCAGGAGTTCAAGACCAGCCTGGCCAAGATGGTGAAACTCTACTAAAAATACAAAACAATTAGCTGGGTGTGGCGGCGGGTGCCTGTAGTCCCAGTTACTCAGGAGGCTGAGGCAGAGAATTGCTTGAACCCAGGAGGCGGAGGTTGCAGTGAGCTGAGATCACGCCATTGCACTCTAGCCTGGGTGACAGAGTGAGACTCCGTCTAAAAACAAAAAAAAGTGAAATGGTACCACAAAGTTTAAAATGAAAACTGACCTTAGCTGTTAGATGTGGGTTAAAAGTCTTCAGGTGGTGGCTCTGGCCTGTAATCCCAGCACTTTGGGAGGCTGAGGCGGGTGGATCACTGAGGTCAGGGGTTCAAGACCACCCTGGCCAGAATGGTAAAACTCCATCTCTACTAAAAAAATACAAAAATTTAGCCAGATGTGGTGGCAGGCGCCTGTAATCTCAGCTACGTGGGAGGATAAGGCAGAAGAATTGCTTGAACTGGGGAGGCGGAGGTTGCAGTGAGCCGAGATCGTGCCATTGCACTCCAGTGTGGGTGACAAGAGTGAGACTCCATGTAGAAAAAAAAAAAAGGATCCAGTTAAAGATAATTTGACAAGGGAAAAAGCCACTATTGAAATAAAGTAAGTAACACTGGAAATAAAAAAGAAGAAAATATGAATTAGGCCAACACAGGGATCTACACATCAGCATAGACCTACAATTACCTTCCTGTTTTGTGACTCTGTGGCACAGCACTGTCGAGAGGTTACGGAAAGTTCCAAAGGAACGAAACCTCTTCATGTGGTTATGAGACAACATGGCCAGGAAGTGGGACCACAGGACCTGGCAGCAGGCCGTGATCCTCTCCCTGGTGTATGAAGGGCAGTGATCAGACAGACGCCATCAATGGGAGAGTGTGCTTGTTCAGCTGTTGTAGTCAATGGGAGTAACTGTTGTGTCTTCCTTGGTTGGGGACAGGGAACGAAGGAGGTGTCCAGAGTATAATGTCACCAACAATTTCTCCAAGACACCAACAGCCTGCTAGAACTTCCACCTTGTTTCCCCTGTTTCACAAAGAGGCCATACAAAATGGTGGCACTTGGAATGCTTTTTCCCTAGAGCAACACGATGGACCTAGTAAAGGTCTTCAAGGGTCTGTTTTGCATCAGCTTCAGACTTTCCATGGCAAGCCACAAAAAGAATCTAAAATATGCTTATTCCTGACAGACCCTAGTCTCTAAATTTCAGAATTCACTCATCATTCAAATTATTAATCTTCTTTTCAAATGGTTCTGGGGACTGCCAAGCATGCGATTTTTTCTTAGTGTTTTATGTCTTTCTTTTTTACGTTAACAAGCAGCAGTGTTTTCTTTGTGGAATTAAACTCCACAAAAATATCTTTGCAAGCAGATTTGTGTCTTGATAACAATCTGTTGATTAATTTGGCGACAGAATGCTGATGGAGTACATGAATCTCTGGGAAGACTTCCAGCAGATACACATCAGTGTAATTAAACGCTTCCAGCATTTTACAACTGTCAGGTTGATGTTTTACCATTCTGACACCCAGCCTGGCTTCAGCTTGAAGGGGAGTGCCTGTGTGTCTTTCACCGCAGTTCATGTGCTAGTTCACACTGCCCACCGCTGCCCCCCTCCCCCGGCTCCCCAGTTTCTTTCCTGGGTTCCTTGAAGATGCAAGAGGGTTGAAGATACAGGAGGTTGAAGATACAGGCGGGATACAGAAGTATCCGAGGGTTGCAGCTTCATCTTTTCTTTCACCTTTCCCCAAAGATCCTTCTCTGCTTTGTCCAAAGGTGATGCTGATAATCAGGAAAGCAGCCCAGGAGGTGGGGAAGAGGGGAAGAGCATAGGTTTTGGAATGAAACAGAATCGTATTTAAATCCTGGTGCTATTTACAAGTTTTGGAACAGAATCTGTTTCCTCTTGTGTCTAATGGAGTAGGAACATTTTAATAGGAGACTTTTGGGAATTAGAAGGCAATGTTTGGGAAGTGCTCATTAGTCCAGGAACATGGATATATGGGACTTAGAAGTCCTTAGTAGTTACTAAAGTACAAAAGGGTTTTACACTTTCTGAAACAGCTTTACTTACACTGAATCTTGTAATCCCTCCACCAAGCCAGGGAGGTGGGTGGGGCAGAGGTGTTTACATCCTCTGAGAGAGGAGGAATATGAGGCATTAGTCGATTGCACAACTTGGCCAGGGCTTTCCAGACCAAACCACCCCTTGGTGCCTTTGGGGTGAGGCGGAGAGGGATCAGACACACGAACGCAAAGACTGAGTGTGAGGGTGAGATGACAATGTGGAGCACAATTCTGGGACCTGCTGAAACCTTTGGGACTACCTTTTGGCCCAGTTGATGGGACAGCCCAGGAACTCTTTACTGTTCGTCTTTTTGTGAGTGAGTCTGAGCGTTGACTCCTCAGCGTGGTAAATCCTCTTCATGACAGGAGTGGTCGCACCCAGGGGATTCATTTCTGGGAAGTAGAAAAGAAACGGGGATTATTTAGATTCCATGTCTTAAAATTCGTGGTAATTCTACCTGCTTTTAACTTTGCTCTGTCTCGTGCACCGTAGAATCCTAAAAGCTAGTACAGTTGAACCCTTTTCTGTTATTCCATAGCCACGTGGTAATGCCTGACATGACAGTGTTTTGAGGTTCAGGCAGTGCTCTCCATATGTCATTTACAGTGAGCAGAACGCTCATCAGGACAGGGGTTTCTGAGTCATGTGGCCACAGCCTTGCAGCTACTTATAGAGAGTTAGGATGGGGCTCCAATGGCTTTCTCATCTCTGCTTAAGCCTTCTGGAGATGGGTAACGTCTATAGTCCACACATTGCAGCCCGTGATAAAAGATACCTCCTTGTGTTGAAATTGTTTCTGCTTGATTCTCATCCATCAACTATGCGTTCTTTATTTCAAATATGTGTTTATGTAGCTTCTGTTGGTAACTTATGAAATAGAGCCAAATCCCTCTTCTAGAGGATATGTCTTCACCAATTTAGTGACAGTCCTCATTCACCCCCCATGCCTTCCTTTGTGCTCCTTTTTTCAGGCCATGACCCCCAGCCTGTGTGTCCTCTACACAGTGACGAGGGTTTTAGACCCTTCCCATTCTAGTTGCATTGCTTGAGAGACACCCCAGTCTGTCCTTGTATTCTTGGATTCTTCCCACCCACGCCACGGTGCTCCAGTATGGTCTAAACTTTCAAAGCAGAGCGTGTGTTCATCCTTGGGTCTCCAGCCCCAGGTCCTGGCAGACTAAAATACCCAAACAAAGAACAAGCAGTCACAGCATCCTAACCTCCACTTGCTCCTTGGTCTATATATGGCAACTTTTTAACAAACCTATGGCCACATTAGCTTTGTGAGAAGCTACTGAATGAGTTTTTGGTTAACTAAACCCCACCTCCTAGTCTTGTTTTGCCCCAGGTGTCTTGTTTTGTACGTGCTGTTAATTTCTTGGATTCAAGTAGAGGACTTCATGTTTATTCCTCTTATACTTTCCTTTGTAATACGTACCCTTCATCTTGCAGTTCTAGGTATTTTTGGACTCCACCCTGTCATCATGAGTACTTATCCTTCTTCAAAGCTTCCAATCATTCATTAAGCTTAGTTAAATTTAATTAATTAATTTTAACATTTTGCTTTTAATTCTTTTTTATTTTAATAGCTTTCGGTGCACAAAAGGGTTTTTGGTTACATGAGTGAATTGTATAGTGGTGGAGTCTGGACTTTTTGTGTACGCAACCCCCAAATAGTGTACAGTGTAACCGATAGGTCGTTTCAAAAGGTTTCCCAGAGTCCTTTCTTCTTTTCCACTTTTGCAGTGTTTCCTCATTTCCCCCTTCTTTCTTGCCTAATAGAGAAGTGACATTTCGCTTCTCTTTTATACACACACACACACACACACACACACACACACACACACACACGTTTTCTTCACTTGGGATATGAGTCAATGTTAAACCAAGAGTAACTTCACCAAGAAATTCGGCAACTAGCTAAGGACCATAAAGCCCTACAGGAGAACTACCAGGGGCTCACAAACCTCTAAGGTGTGGTCCATGTGAGAAATCTCAGAGGAGTAGGAAGGCCCTGGGAACTCCACTGTGAGAAAATGCAACTCAAAATCAAGGAATGCTGCTCCAAGTCAATCCATCAAAAATATGATGGAGACGAAGTAGAAGTAAAAAGTTTCCACTAAATGTCAAGGATATTACACAGGGGATTAAGAAAGCATTTACCATTTGAGTTCCTGAGGAATCCATCAAAGGAGGCAATGTATGCACAAACTCTGCTTGAAGTATGTTTGGGAGCTGGGACCGAGACAGTGGCAGGAGACAGGAGAGGAATGTGGCGCACTCCAGGACTCCGGACAAAGTGCCTGCTAGTTTCTAATATGAGTGAAACAGGTTTATCCAGCATTTCAACACTCATTTTAAATGCATTTAAATTCAGTGTTAATGTTGGAACATTTCAGTGATGCATCTTAACACTGTAGTGTTGTCTTCACCACCTCAGATGGCTCCTGGAAGTTCCTGCTGCCCATAGAGTGAATCTAAGCTCTGTTACTGGGACATCCAGTCCACATATATGAAACATTTCTAGTATTTAGTATACAACCATATTTAGAAATATATAATATATAAAATGTATCAGAGATTGACAACCTATGACTCATGAGCCCACTACCTGTTTTTGTAAATAAACTTTTATTGCCACACAGCTACACTCATTCATTTACATATTGTTTATGGCTGCTTTTGCTGCGATGGCAGAGTTCAGCAGTTGCAACACAGGCCATATGTCCCGCAAGGCTGAAATATTTACTATCTCCCTCTTTAAGATAAAGTTTTCCCAACCTGTAGTATATAATATAACAACATGACATCTAACACGTAATATATCACACATGCTATATTTATAAAAAATAATATACTAAATTGTGTATAATATGCAATATATGATAATATATCATATTAGGTCATAATTCATCTATAATTCTCATACTTGTCTAAAGTTTGGGGGTAAGGTGTTTGCTGGTTTGCACAATTTAACCATTAGAGCATTTCTCTGGAGAAATTGTTGTGTTAGAACATCTAAAAATCGTGGGTTTGGTTAGAATATATGGAAACTGTTCTGCAAAAATAATGATTGATACAGCAATTAAAAAACACAACTCTAGTTATGTTTTCCAAATAAATGGTTAACAGATGGAGTAACTTTTAAGGCTGGTTCGCTTCAAGGACTGTGGTTCAAATTGGGGTTGAGTGATTGATTCTCTCAGCCATTTAGAGAACACACACATTGGCTCAAAGTCAGTAGATTTGAATCTCATGGCCCAGGCAGAGAAACAGCTTTGGGGTCTAGAGCATTCAAAAGCTAATTTGGGGGGAAATGGTATAAAAATCCAAATGTGTTGAACAGATGTATGGAGATTTTTCACTGTGTGCTTCTCTGACCCATTCAGTTTGCTACGCTTCGCTCTTTGGCTAAGTCTTTACTACAAAGTACCAGGGTAGAGCTGTTCTGTGATATTACGCAGGCTTTATCCCACCAGATGACATGAGAAATCAGACCATTTATTTCATGGAGAGCCTGCAATGTGTATTTGAGCCTTTATTTTCTGCCCTGTGATTGCAGCAGACAGGTAGGCCTCGGTTGCTTTGTAAGTAATAACAAAGCTGTCTCATTCTAACCTACGCAGATGCAGTAGGACTTCGGTTCACAGGCATTAATGAAGAGTACATAAACTTTTGGCAGAATTGCACACCTCTTTCTGTCTGTTCACAAAGAGACATTGCATAATCTTACTGGAGCCAAACAATTCTCATCTAATGCATATGAATATTCACTGAATGCACAGGAATTAAATTATGAAGGCGTCTGTTACACCACGAGGGACTTACCGCTAAGCTGGGCACTTCTTGTTTATTTGGAATATCAACTAAGAACATTTCATCCGAATGAGACAATAAACTTTTTAGTGTCCCTCTGCTAAACTCAGACAAACTATTAAGTGTGTGTATGATGTGGCAGGTGGCGTGGCCAGTGGTCCGCATACTCCCTCTGGAGTCGGATCAGCGGTATGACACTGGTGGTGTTTGCTGCGGTCTCTTGTTACCAACTCCCCGCCAGTGGCATCCCTCCCTAGTTTTGTTTCCCTCCCTTTTATAACCTGCTTCTTTTAGGGCATGAATTCACGGCGGGTTAGTGACCAGCAACAGTGGATTGGTCATGTGGGGGATTTGCCTGTCAACAGAGGGGCAAAGCTTTAGAAAGCTTCAATTGGGAAAGATTTCTCTGAGCATCTCAGCTTTGCTTGACAGAACGCCACCTGCAAGAGGAACCATGTTCACTCTGCCTCCATAGGCCACAGACTGCTTTGCAAAAATGCCTCTCTCAGGACTTTGGCAGCACGGTCTAAAAAGAGGGGTCTCTGGGGTCCAGCACACTTTAGCCCTATCATAAGCAATGTGCTGGGAACTGGTGGACATGAGGAGCTAGTTACATATTTCCATGGTCCAGCACACTTTAGACCCATCCTAAGCAATACGCTGTGAACTGGTGGGTGCGAGGAGCTAGTTATATATTTCTTTCTTTCTTTTTTTTTTTTTTTAAGATGGAGTTTCGCTCTTGTCGCCCAGGCTGGAGTGCAATAACGCGATCTCGGCTCACTGCAACCTCAGCCTCCTAGGTTTAAGCGATTCTCCTGCTTCACCCTTCCGAGTAGCTGGGCGCACGCCACCATGGCCGGCTAATTTTTATATATTTTTAGTATAGACGGGGTTGTGCCATGTTGGCCAGACTGGTCTCGAACTCCTGATCTCAGGTGATCCACCCGCCTTGGCCTCCCAAAGTGCTGGGATTACAGGCATGAGCCACCATGCCCGGTCTAGTCATATATTTCTAAAGCAGCCTCATCTCCTATCAATGGCAGTAGGATCCTGGATTGGGAATTGCTGCCATTGGGTGCCCTCTGTGAAATTGGCCCCTGGGTCCTAACAAGTTCAAGGCTGAGAAGGAGCGGTTGTGAGATGAACAGGTACTTGTGTTCTGACTGTGGGTGGAACGGGCGCTGTCTGGTTAGTGGGGAGAAGAGTTCTCTAATTACCAGCAGGCTTTTCTCTCTATGACTAATTAATTCTGCTTTGGATGCAGCAGCCCTGCTCTTGTTGGGAGAGATAGCATCTGCACTCGCGAAGCCGGGCGCCCTCGCACTGCCTCATCAGCTGCCTAAGCAGAGGCCTCGGCCTTGCAGAGTGATTTTGGCACAGCGTATGTATCTTGTGAGGCTTAGAAAGCCACTGACATTTCGAAATCCTCCGGGACTTTATTGCTCTGCTATTACTCCGCCGTCGCTCAGGGGCAGTGTGTCATCTGCTCATTATTCCCTGAGCTCATTAGCCTGGCCCTCTGTGATGTGGAGAGGGAGAGGCCGCCCCCAGTAGCTGCGTGGAGTCTGGTGTGATCCAACCTGTTGGCCTCGTCATCTCACCTGGTTTTCATATCCAGCATGTGCTACGTGTTTATTGACTGGGAGGGTTTGGAAATGACTTTTCTTTCCACAAGTACTGAGAGTCCCAGCTGTGTGGACATGAGCGTCTTGTGTGCGGAGAACTTAGTTCTCATCTCCCAGTGCTGGAACACAATGGAGGTTTTGCCAAGATTAGAGGGATGATGGGATTGACAGTCCCTAGACTTTGTTAGGCCCTGCTCAAGGGGGCTGGGTTTGAGCACCACATCCTATGGTTGTCCTGCTAACAGGTAGTCATCTGAATGGGCTTAAGTAGGTGAGACAGGAAGGGAAAACAAAAGACCTCACCCGTCCACAAGTGCAAGATCTTCCCTGACATTCCAGCGCTCAGTTCACTCCTGGGATGGGGAAGCTTCAGGTTTTGAGGAGCGTCTATTGAAACAGGTAGATGAAGAAGCTGAATTCGTGGATGGCTGATGTCTAGCTGACTATATAGGATGTGAATTTGTTTAGTTCTCAAAGGAATACTGGGGATATTTTCTTTCCCAGTTTGCCATTGAGATGAGCCATGAAGAGGTTTTCCCAATGGTACAAAGTGAGTATAAGGCCGGGATTTGAACAGTCCTGTCCACTGTGTCACGCTCCCCACGAGGATGGGGTGCACATGCTGGCCAACCTCAGCCAAACCTTAGAGGATCATCACCGGGGAAGGAAAAAACCACTTCTTCCAGTGTCCAAGTATTGCAGGAAAACAAGGAGATGGAGGAGGGAAGGACCCAGAGATCAACATCTCAGAGAAGAAAGGCAGTGGAAGAGCCTAAGAAGTGAATGAGAAGTAGCCTCTGGGGCTGTGCCCTGACCCCACACTCCACTCTCTGCACTGACCTAGGTGGGAAACAGAGGTGAACAAGTAGGGTGGCCGGGGGGCAGTCCCAGCAGAGAGGACGGGGGCCCCTGTGCTACTGGGTGGGATGTGGCTGTGGTTTTGGTGTCTGACTGGGGACCTTGTGGAGGGGATGTCACTGCAACAGGGGTGAAGTGACCCTGGGTACCAACAGTGGGGTAGGTTCCCGGGCTCCAGGACCAAACGGCCTGGGTTGGGGACAAGACCATGCTGTCTTGCAGAGGATGGACATAAGAAAGAAAAGCACTCCTGCACAAAACCGAGGCTCTGTTAGAAAAGAAGGAGGAGGCCGGGCACGGTGGCTCACGCCTGTAATCCCAGCACTTTGTGAGGCCGAGGCAGGCGGATCACGAGGTCAGGAGATCGAGACCATCCTAGCTTATGACGATAAAACTCCCATCTCTACTACAAATACAAAAAAAGTAGCCGGGCGTGGTGGCCGGCGCCTGTAGTCCCAGCTACTCAGGAGGCTGAGGCAGGAGAATGGCATGAACCTGGGAGGTGGAGCTTACAGTGAGCGGAGATCACGCCACTGCACTCCAGCCTGGGCTACATAGCCAGACTCCATCTCAAAAAAAAAAAAAGAAAGGAAAGAGGAAATATTGACATTAGATTGACATTGGAAAAGGGTTACTGATGTTAGGAAGGGAAAATTGACAATGGGAAAGGGAAATTGACAATGGGAAGGGGAAATTGATACTAGAAAAGGAGAAATTGATGTTGGGAGGGAAAAACTGATGAAGGGAAAACAGACCCTACAGCGTCTTCCCTGCATCCAGGTGAGTGATGCCAGCCTGTCGGGAAGGCTTAGGCTACTGATAAAGCTCATGCTCAGGCTTGGTGGCACACAGAGGGCAGTGTCTCCACAGCCCTTAGCGCTGTGATGAGTAGCTGATGAAGTACCA
>NW_012104154.1:1523060-1524030 GCF_000951045.1 Mandrillus leucophaeus | reverse complement strand
TCAAAAAAAAAAAAAAAAAAAGAGATGTGTCATTTAATTTCCAAGTGCTCAGAGATTTTCCTGTTATCTTTATGTTACTCATCTCTGGCTCAATTCCATTGTGTTCAGGGAACATACTTTGTATTATTTACATTGTTTTCAATTAGTTAAATTTTATTTTATGGATCGGGATCTTTTATCTATAATATTAGTGTGAGAAAATAGTGTGTATCCTGCTTATGTTGGGTGAAGTGTTTTATAAATGTTAATTGGATTTCATTGGTTGATGGTTATTCAGTTCTTCAATAGCCTTGATTATTTTCTGCCTAGATCTTGTATCTATTAGGAGACACCGAAGTCCCTGATAACAATTGTGGATTTTTCCATTTCTCTTTCCAGATCGTTCAGTTTTGGCTTCATGTTGTTTGGTGCATACACATTTAGATTGTTATATTTTCTTGGTGAGGTAATCCTTTTATCATTATGTAATGCCCCTCTTTATCCTTGGTAACTTTTATTGGTCTGAAGGCTACTTGGTCAGACATTAATACAGACACTCCTGCTTTCTTTCTATCAGCATTTGCAAGTTGTATATTTTCTACCCGTTTGCTTTTTTCGTGTCATAGACTGTTGAATAGCTGTTGAAATGTAGAACCTTACCACCATTTGCGTCCCTTTATCCACCTCCCTTCTTATGACACGTCTAAATATTACCTCTATGTACATTAAGTCCCATATTAGACAGTATTATATTTTTTGCTTTCTACCTTCAAACATGTGTTTGAAATTTTAAGAGAATAAAAATAATCTATTTAACACAATGCTTACCTTTTCATTGTTTTTTATTCCTGATTTTCCAAGTTTTAATTAATTAATTAATTAATTAATTTTTTGAGACAGAATTTCACTCTTGTTGCCCAGGCTGGAGTGTAATGGCGCAATCTCGGTTCACTGCAATCTCTGCCTCCCAGGTTAAAGCGATTCTTCCGCA
>NW_012104154.1:1518165-1521940 GCF_000951045.1 Mandrillus leucophaeus | reverse complement strand
GGCTACTGATAAAGCTCATGCTCAGGCTTGGTGGCACACAGAGGGCAGTGTCTCCACAGCCCTTAGCGCTGTGATGAGTAGCTGATGAAGTACCAGCCTGTGCTTCATGGTGTCATGCATTTCTGCTTCCCTGCAATTCAAGAATGCAGGGCATCGTCTAGTGGGAATAGCTGGCCCTGCTTCTGGCAAGGCCCCTCACCTTCCTTCTGCATATCCTCACTCACCACTGGCCAGCAGCGTCTCCTCCAGGAATTTTGCTTTCTCATCTCAGACTCTGAGAGCATTGGAGTTTATATTTTCTTTTAGCTTAAAATTCCCCTCTAGCTCCACCCCCTCACCCCCAACTGGAGTCAACTGACCTCGCCTTTCACTGAGAAATAAATGTGCCCTGGGGAAAACCCCATTGTCTTCTGGAGTCAAATCCTCGCTCGCCTGAGTCTCTGTCTTCTGAGCCCCAGCTCCCATCTTCTCTCCCTTATGTCTCCTTCTCTTTCCTGGACCATCTGTCCTCTCTCTTTTTTGATTTTTCCCATCAGCCCACCACCCCATTCTCTATCTCCCATCTCCGACAGAAGACTTTGGACACGGAACCTCTGATGTCCTCACTCCCTCGTCCCCTGCCCAGAGCTGGCCACAAGTTCATCCTCAGGCACCATCTCCTATAAGTATATTTTGTCCCTATAATTTAGTGTGAATTCATTCACTTCTCCCCATTATTACCAGCCCGCCCAAGCCTCTGACACCTCTCATCAGCCTGGCTAAGAGCCTCCTGATGGATTGACCTACTTCCATTACATTACTTTTCCAACCTGTTCTTCTTAAAGGAATTATTATTTTTTAAAAATATAAATCAGATTACATCATGCTCTGGTGGAAAACTCTTCCGTTTTTTGCAGTCACTCAGATTCACATGAAAATCCCAATCCCTTTCCAAGGCCTGAAAAGCCCTGGGAAGTCTGGGGTTGGCCAACACCCTGAGCTGGTCTCAGCCCGGGTTCCTCTCCCAAGCTCTGTCACAGCCGATGTTCTCTTCCCCATGTGTGAAAAGCCCTTTCCCATCTCTGGGCCTTTGTCTCTTGCTGTTTCCCCTGCTCTTCTTCTTTTTTTTTCTTTTTTTGAGACAGAGTCTTGCTCTGTCGCCCAGGTTGGAGTGCAATGGCGCCGTTTTAGCTCACTGCAACCTCCGCCACCCAGATTCAAGTGATTCTCCTGCCTCAGCCCTCCAGAGTAGCCGGGATTACGGGTGTGCACCACTATGCCCAGCTACTTTTTGTATTTTCGTAGAGATGGGGTTTCACCATGTTGGCCAGGCTGGTCTTAAACTCCTGACCTTAGGTGATCCCCCCGCCTCAGCCTCCCAAAGTGCTGGGATTACAGGCGCCACCGCACCTGGCCTCCCTTGCTCTTCTAACAAGTGCCTTCCTGTCACCTCCGAGCCCCTAAGGGGCTCCCCCAGCCCCACCTGGAGCAGCGCCTCCAGCCCTGCTGGCCTTTTTGTCACATGAATCACCGTTTCTGCTTATTTCCTCTGTTCCAGTGCTCACTGCTTTTTTATTCATTAGTCTGCCTTGTCCACTAGAATGAGCTCAGTGTGCTGCTCTACCTCTTGTACCTGGAGCAGTGCCTGCAATTTACAGATTATTTGATGGTCAGAGTCCTCCACATCTTCATTGTCCTCCCTTGCCTCATCAGGCTTGCCTGTCATTTACTTTTTTAAAAAGGTTTTTATTTTGAAATAATTTTATATTCACAAGAAGTTGCAAAAATACTACGGAGTGCATTTATAGCTTTCTCTGGTAATATCTTACATAGTAACCATGGAACAATCCTCCATCACCAAAAACAGGAAAATTACATTGGTATGGCACTGTTAACTAAACTGCAGACTTTACTTGGACTTCATAAGATGTTACATGCACTCATTTTTAAATTATTATTAACATTATTGGTGTATATTTCTATAAAATTTTATCACATGTCATGCAGTAAAGGGTTAACTCCACAGGCTTGGGATTTTTAAACCTCGCACATTCCAGAGGAAGGGCTGGCCCTTGGCTGGCTCCTGGCAGAAAAACTCTAAACCCTTAGACTACCCTTCCTGATAAGAGGGTGCTTGTATACCTGTCCACCTTGGGCCACTCCAGATAACTTCTGCTAACAATGTGATTTATGGTGGAGGCCTTGGGCCATGCAGTATCAATCTGACCTCTGGAGGAGGTGGAGACTAACTAAGGAGTCACATGGGCCATGCATGTCTACAGGACTGATGCCCTGTAAGAAGCCTGGCCACCCAGGCTGGTGTGAGCATCTGTGGATGGCTATACTGCCTGCATGCTGAAATACATTGTTGCTGGGAGAATTTCTATATTATTCTGTTCTTGCATTGCTATAAAGAAATACCTGAGACTGGGTTATTTATTTATTTATTTTGAGATGGAGTTTTGCTCTTGCTGCCCAGGCTGGAGTATAGTGGTATGATTTTGGCTCACTCCAACCTCTGCCTCCTGGTTCAAGTGATTCTCCTGCCTCGGCCTCCTGAGGATTACAGGTGCCTGCCACCATGCTCAGCAAATTTTTTTTTGTATTTTTAGTAGAGACATGGTTTTGCCATGTGGCCCAGACTGGTCTTGAGCTCCTGATCTAAAGTGATCCACCTGCCTCGGCCTCCCAAAGTGCTGGAATTATAGGCTTGAGTCACCATGCCCAGCCTATTTTGTTTTCTTGACTTATTTCACTAGCTAGGACTTCTAGTATTGTGTTGAATATAGGAGTGTGTCATTAGTCAGGGTTCTCTAGAGGGACAAACTAATAGGAAATATATATATATATATGTATATATATATATAGAGAGAGAGAGAGAGAGAGCGCAAGAGAGAGTTTATTAAGTATTAACTTACACGATCACAGGGTCCCACAACAGGCTCTCTGCAAGCTTAGGAGCTAGGAGAGCCAGTCCGAGTCCCAAAACTGAAGAACTTGGAGTCTGATGTTTGAGGGCAGGAAGCATCCAGCACGGGAGAAAGATGTAGGCTGAGAGGCTAGGCCAGTCTTTCCTTTTCACGTTTTTCTACCTGCTTTATATTCACTGGCAGCTGATTAGATGGTGCCCACCAGATGAAGGGTGGATCTGCCTTTCCCAGCCCACTGACTCAAATGTTAATCTCTTTTGGCAGCACCCTCACAGACACAGCCAGGATCAATACTTTGTATCCTTCAATCCAATCAAGTCGACACTTAGTATTAACCGTCACAGAGTGGCAGGAGTGCATCCCTTGCCTAACTCCTAAACTTAGGAGGTGAGTGTTCAATCTTTTACATTAAGTATGCTGTTAGCTGTAGGTTTTGTGACTGTGTGTATGCATGCACTTCATCATATTAAGGAAATTCCCTTCCATTCCTAGTTTGCTGAGAGTTTATCGTGAATAGGTGCTTTTAGCTCAATGTTCTCCATTATTATTTTGTTTTCAATTTTACTCATTTCTGCTCTATCTTCATTATTTCCTTCCTTCTACTTGCTTAGGATTTATTTGGCTCATCTTTTTCTGGTTTCTGGAGGTGAAACCTTAGATTGCTCATTGAGAACTGTGTTCTTTTCTAATATAAGCATTTAGTGTTATAAACTTCCTTCTAGGCACTGCTTTAGCTGTATCCTACAGATTTTATTTTATGTTGTCATTTTGTCTTCATTCAGTTCAATGTATTTTTCAATTTCTCTTGCAACTTTCTCTCAGAACCATGTGTTATTTAGAAATGTGTCATTTAGGCCGACCGCGGC
>NW_012104154.1:1499382-1517135 GCF_000951045.1 Mandrillus leucophaeus | reverse complement strand
AAAAATAATCTATTTAACACAATGCTTACCTTTTCATTGTTTTTTATTCCTGATTTTCCAAGTTTTAATTAATTAATTAATTAATTAATTTTTTGAGACAGAATTTCACTCTTGTTGCCCAGGCTGGAGTGTAATGGCGCAATCTCGGCTCACTGCAACCTCTGCCTCCCAGGTTAAAGCGATTCTTCTGCTTCAGCCTCCTGAGTGTCTGGAATTACAGGCATGCACCACCATGCCCAGCTAATTTTGTATTTTTAGTAGAGACGGGGTTGCTCCATGTTGGTCAGGCTGGTCTCAAACTCCTGACCTCGGGTCATACTCTTGCCTTGGCCTCCCAAACTGCTGGGATTATAGGTGTGAACCACTGCACCCGACCTATTATTTATTTTCTCTCTGTAGAACTGTCTTTAGCAATTATTTGTTTTATAGCAAGTCTGTTGGCTGAATTTTAAAAAAAGTTTTCTTTCATCTGAGACTATCTTTATTTCACTTTCATTCCTGAAGGATATTTTCCTGGTTATAAGTTATTAGACTCTTATAGAAAAAAAACCTATTAGGAAAAAAACTATTCTTTTTTTTCAGTACTTGAAATATGTTGTGCCACATTTTTTTCATGTTCATGAATTCTCATCACCAATCTAGAATCATTTGGGTTTTAAAAAATAGTTTTCTCTTTTAATTGCCTTCAAATAACATGATTTTTATCTTTATTTTTTACTAATATCTTAAATTAACATATATTTGACCATTAAAGATTGTATATATTTAAGGTGCATAATTTGATGATTTGATACACATATACATTGTGAAATTAAGCACTTCAAACTAATTAACATATCAATCACCTCAGATAGTTATCGCTTTTTCTGGTGTTGAGAGCACTAAAGATGTGCTTTCTTAGCAAATTTCAAGTATACAATAAACTCTTGTTAATTATAGTTTCATTGCTGTATATTAGATCTGCAGAACTTATCATCTTGCATAACTAAAACTTTGTACCCTTTGACCAATATCTCCTCATTTCCCTCTCCCCCCAGCCTCTGGTAACCATCATTTCTACTCTTTGTGAGTTCTATTATTTTAGATACCAGATAGAAGTGAGATCATACAGTACTTGTCTTTTTGTATCGGCTTTTTAAAGTTAACATGATGTTGTCTAGGTTCATCCATGTTGTTGGAAATGGTAGAATTTTCTTATTTTTAAGGTGAAATAATATTCCATTATGTGTGTATATCACATTTTCTTTTTCCATTCTTCTATTGATGGACACTTGTGTTTCTATATCTTGGCTATTGTAAATAACAGTAAAAGGAACATGGGAATGCAGTTACTTCTTTGAGATCCTGATTTTATTTCCTTTGGGTATATATTTAGAAGTGGGACTGCTGGATCAGGTGATAGTTTTATTTTTAATTTTTTGAGGAACCTCTCTGCTGTTTTCCATAATGGCTATTGTGGTATCATATGAGTTTTAAAACTGTTTTATTCTGTTTCTACTAAGAATGCCACTGGGATTTCGATAGAGATCATGTTAAACCTGTAGGTCACTTTGGATGTATGGACACTTTAACCATATTAATTATTCCAATCCAAGAACACAGGATATCTTTTCAGTTATCTGTATCTTCTTTAATTTCCTTTATCAATGTTTTATGGTTTTCAGTGTACAAGTCTTTCACCTCTTTGGTTAAGTTATTCCTAAATATTTTATTCTCTTTGTTGTTATTGTGAATGAAGTGGTTCTCTTGATTTTCTTTCTGGATAGCTTGTTGTTTGTGAATAGAAACATTATTTTTTTTTTCATGTCGAGTTTGTATCCTGCAACTTTAATGAATTGTTTTTTGTTGTTGGTTTTTGAGTCTTTAGGGTTTTGTACATGTATGATCATGCCATCGTTTCAGCATCTTCCTTTCTGATTAAGAGGTCTTTTATTTCTTTTTATTGCCTAAGTGGTCTGGCTAGGACTTCCAATATTATGCTGAAAAGAAGTGGCAAGAGTGGGCATCCTTGTCTTGTACCAGATCTTAGAAAAGAAGCTTTCGACTTTTCCCCATTGATTATGATGTTAGCGGTGGACTTTTTATATACAACCCTTATTGTGTTGAGGAAAGATCCTTTTGTGCCTGTTTTGTTGAGAGGTTTTTTTTTTTTTTTTGAGATGGAGTCTTGCTTTGTTGCCCAGGCTGGAGTGTAGTGGCATGATCTCGGCTCACTGCAACCTCCGCCTCCTAGGTTCAAGCGATTCTCCTGCCTCAGCCTCCCGAGTAGCTGGGACTACAGGCACACACCACCACGCCCAGCTAATTTTTGTATTTTTAATAGAGACGGGGTTTCACTATGTTGGCCAGGCTGGTCTCGATCTCTTGACCTTGTGATCCGCCTGCCTCGGCCTCCAAAGTGCTGGGATTACAGATGTGAGTCACTGTGCCTGACTGAGAGTTTTGATTATAAGTTGAGGTTACATTTTGATCAAATGCTTTTTCTGCGTGGTTTGAAATGATCATGTAGTTTTTTTCTTTCATGCTGTTAATGTATCACATTGGTTAATTTGTGTTTGTTGAACAATCCTTGCCTTTCTGAAATAAATCCCACTTGGTCATGGTATAGAGATTTTCTAACGTACTGCTGAATTTGGTTTGTTAGCATTTTAACAAGATTTTTGGTAGCTGCGTTCATCAAGGCAATTGCCCTGTAGCTTTCTTTTCTTGTTGTGTCTTTACCTGGCTTTGATATCAGGGTAATACCAGCCTCATAAAATGAGTTTGAAAGTGCTCCCTCTTCTTTTATTCTTTAAATCCAGACACACTTGAATCATGTTCTCTTGAAAATAATGCTTTATTTATCTCTGGTTGCTTTAAAAATTGTTTCTTTGTCTTATGTTTTCAAAAATTTATTGTTATGTATTGGGGTGTGGATTTCTTTGGATTTATTCTAGTTGGAACTCTCTAAACTTCTCGAATTTGTAGGTTAAGTTATAACTTGTAACCAAGTTTTGGAATTTTTCAGGCACTACTTTTTCAAATACGTTTTCACCCTCACATTCTTTCTCCTCTTCTTCTGAAACTCCTACAACATGAACGTCAGATCTTCTGCTATTGCCACACAACTCTCTGAGGCTCGGTTCAGGTTTTCAGTCTACTTTCTCTCTTTTGTTCAGGTTGGTTCACTTCTGTGTATCTTTTCTACTTTACTAATTCTTCCCTCTGTCACCTTCATTTTACACACGAGCCCATCCAGTGAGTTTGAAAATTTTGGTTAGTGTGTTTTCAGTTTTACAATTTCCATTTGGTTCTGCCTTATATTTTGTATTTGCTGAGATTTTCTATTTTTCCATTTGTTTGAAAGGTGTAATTCCTAGTTGGAGCATTTTTATAATCACTATTTTAAAATACTTGCCAGATAATTTCAACCTGTATACTATCTTGCTGTTCGTGTCTATTGATTGTTTTTTTCTTATTCAAGTTGAGGTTTTTGATATGACAGGTACATTTGGATTGTATCCTGGACATTTTGAATATTATGCCATGCAGTCTTGGTTCCTATTTAAGTTTTCCATTTTATCAGGGAGTCAACCCATTTAACTTTAGAATGCATATCCTGGCTTAATTCTGTGAACTGTGGCTCCAATGTCAATAGTTTCAAGTGTTCACAGCAGTGTTGTGGATGACCCAGAGTTAATCTGGAACCTGGGCAACATTCCACACCATAGTTCAGTTCTCAAAGTCATTTCACACACGGACTACTTGGGGGTATTCCCAGAGCTTTATACCTAGACTAAAAGATACCTTTCTTGGCTGAGTGCGGTGGTTCACCTCTGTAATCCCAGCACTGTGGGAGGCGGAGGCGGGCAGATCACGAGGTCAGGAGATCCCGACCATCCTGGCTAACACGGTGAAACCCCGTCTCTACTGAAAATACAAAAAGTTAGCCGGGTGTGGTGGCAGGTGCCTGTAGTCCCAGCTACTCAGGAGGCTGAGGCAGGAGAATTGCTTGAACCCGGGAGGTGGAGGTTGCAGTGAACTGAGATGGCACCACTGCACTCCAGCCTGGACTACAGAGGGAGATTTCATCTCAAAAAAAAAAAAACCAAAAACCAGGCATGGTGGCTCACGCCTGTAATCCCAGCACTTTGGGAGGCCAAGGCAGGCGGATTACAAGGTCAGGAGATCGAGACCATTGTGGCTAACACAGTGAAATCCCATCTCTCCTAAAAATACAAAAAAAATTAGCCAGGCGAGGTGGCGGGCGCCTGTAGTCCCAGCTCCTTGGGAGACTGAGGCAGGAGAATGGCGTGAACCCGGAGGTGGAGCTTGTGGTGAGCCGAGATCACGCCACTCACTCCAGCCTGGGAGACAGAGCTAGACTCCGTCTCAAAAAAACAAAACAAAAC
Source organism: Mandrillus leucophaeus (assembly GCF_000951045.1). NCBI lineage: Eukaryota > Metazoa > Chordata > Mammalia > Primates > Cercopithecidae > Mandrillus > Mandrillus leucophaeus. Next base: position 1,512,744 of record NW_012104154.1, on the reverse strand, counting down.
AACAACAACAACAAAAATACCTTTCTTTAGCCTCCTCTTCTCTGTAACTTCCCCTTCCCACTGTCCCACACCTTTGCTGCTGTTCACCTCCTGCGGGCCAGGGATATTGGACAGCGTTCCCCCGAACAGTCTTTGTGGCCACTGTGTCTGGTGGGAGGGGTTGAGAGGCACTGCCTTGGCGTGCTCCCTTGGCTAGGAAGGAGGGTGTTCGCACAGCTGCACTCCACTGCCTCTGTGGCTGATGCATCAAGTGTGTGTAGGGGACACAACCTGCCTTTGCTGATGTTCGCTCCCTGTAGGGTGGGAATGGTCACCAGAACTGTCTTCCACTGTCTCTACTGCACCTAGTGGTGAAGAGGAGGGAGGCTACTATTGCTTGCATTTGTGCAGGGGCTGGGGCAGGGGAATGGTTGACAACCCAAAGAGTCTCTGCAGATACGGTGTAGGTGGGGAAAGGCACAGCTTCTTTCACGGTTTTGCCTTGAGTAAGCCTGTGTGGTTTCATCCTGTGGGGCTGTTCTCTGTAAAGTTTTGGCTAGAGATAGTGGGTTTTCTTTGGGTTTTCTCTACCTTTTTGACAGGGCCTATTGGGGATTCTGGATTGCAGGCGGATGTAGGAACCAGGGCAAGAGATACAGGAAGCCGAAAATCCCCGAAGAGCTACTATCAGGTTCTACATGGAGTCCTGAAGTCCCCAGTCAGTCTCTTTTCTCCGCCTTTCAGGGACTTCTAATAGTTGCGTTATGCATTTCATCTAGGTCTTCAGTTATAATTAGCAGGAGGGATAGGGCAGAATGTGCTTATTTCCTCTTGCCTGGAACCAAAAACTCTCCCCTTTTGCTTTTATTGATAAAATATTAACTCATTTAGACCGCCACTTTGAGCCCAAAACTATACCACTTTTCACTGATGTTCCTTCTCTTTAACTCTTACAGTCTTTTACTATGTGTCATGTAATTTAGGACATAATTATATACCATAATTATATACCAACTTGTAATTCTTGCTGATTCGTTCATGTTTATTATTCGTATCTCTTTAACTAAATCTTAAGCCTCACGTGGAAATACATGAGATGTCTTCTCTAGCCCCGTAGTGCTTGTCACAGTTCTGGGCTCAAGGTAGGCACTTACTGTTTCTTGGCTGAATTAATTAGAACTCTAGTACCAATGTGCTTCCGAAGCCAGACTGACCTGCTTTCAAACCCTATCTCTACATAACAGTAGTTGTAGTATCTTAAATAAGTTACTTAATCTCTTTGAGCTCTGGATTCCTCTTTTGTAAAATGGTTTTCATAATACCTTTATCACAGAAGGTAATGTTGTGAGAATTATAAGTCAAAATACGCCTTAAGTATACACTGCAGTGAAACAGTTGCTCACCGTTTTTTCCTTTTTCTTCCCTCCTCATTAGCTTTGTGAGAACCTATCCTCACTTCATAAGAATAATAGGAGTTAAAAGACAAAAAGGGAAGTTGTGGCAGATTCCAAAGATGCCTTTTTTTTCCTACTTTTGTTGGGCTGATTTGGATCCAGAACATTGCACACTCCTAACTTGTGCCACAGCAAGAATGAGCTCTTTTCTCTCTGCTCCTCCTTGAACCTCTTTCAATATTGAAGTGCCAACATTCGAACCTTCAGAAGGCTCCATGCAGCAGCTGGCTCAAACATAGCAGCTCAGGGCACCCACCTTTTAGAACACTCAGGCTGTCTCTCCCTCAAGAACTCCACAACAATGATCTTGGCTGATTCTGTAAGCTGAAGAGGCTCCAAAAATGAAAGTAGCCAGATTCTGAGGATAAGGCAGAAATTGGGGTGTGGGGGGGCGCGGGGCGGGGGGAAAGTCCAGGACTGTGAACAGTGCAAGCTGCTGACATTTGCTGCCTGGTCATCTTGGGAGTCCTGTGTGTTTCTCCTGGGGACTAGCACTTGGTAAATGTGACTCCATCACCTTCCAAGCAGCCTGTGTCCCCAGAGGGCACGGTGCTTTTATGCTGGCAAAGCTGTGTGGGGAAAGGGAGAGGGTGGCAGGGTCTAAGAGGAGCACTGTGACTTCATGTCACCTGAGAAATGTTTGAGGCAGGGGGACACAAAAGGAGGAAAGGAAAACTTGCCAAAGGAGGACATTTAATATAACTGGTTGATGAATTTTGTTGAGAATATTCAGAGAGGGGTCCTTGGGAGGTGATGCTAATCTGGAAAGACTTTGAAGAAACTGTGAGGACTTGGGGGTGGTGGGGATGGAGACTGTCTTTTAAGGAGGAGGGCTTCAGATTGTTAAGAAGAAAATCAAAGGGGTATACTTGCATAATGGTGGGGGAGACAGAGTGACGGTGCAGTTAATCATCAGATAAACCTATAGGTGTAAAATGAAAAGTGAGCCTGGCTTGAGAGTTAAGACTCCATGAGTGCCTCTTAGAAGGAGAGTCGGTGCCCTCTGTTGATGCAGACAAGGCCAGCAGGTGCGCCATCTTCCCCCATTAGGAAGGAAGCCGTAGGCTTTCATTTGGTACCAGCCTGAAACCTGTGGAAGGCAAGGCCAGAACAAACATGGTACCTTTCCAGCTGGGAGTCTTTGAGTAACACTTGACGTCGATCTGGAGACGCAGAGTGCTCCTTGGAGCGTGAGAAAAGAGGTCCTGGATGACACCTCTGCCTCACCCATCTCTTTCCCTGAGCGGTTCAGTTCTGGCCCCGAATTTGCATAACCAGCTCAGAAGAAATGTCTTTAGGCCGGGCGTGGTGGCTCACGCCTGTAATTCCAACACTCTGGGAGGCCGAGACGGGCGGATCACGAGGTCAGGAGATCAAGACCATCCTGGTTAACACGGTGAAACCCCGTCTCTACTAAAAATACAAAAAATTAGCCGGGCATGATGGTGCATGCCTGTAGTCCCAGCTACTCGGGAGTCTGAGGCAGGAGAATGGCGTGAACCCAGGAGGCGGAGCTTGCAGTGAGCCGAGATCGCACTACTGCACTGCAGCCTGGGCAACAGAGTGAGACTCCATCTCAGAAAAAAAGAAAAAAAAGAAATGTCTTTCAAAGACATTTGAACACTGGGATGGCTTCCCAGTGTTTTCTTCTCAAGCCACATATCTGGGGGAAGTTCTGGCCAATGCCATCTCTTCTACCCCTTACACTTCCAGAGGTGCCTCGCTTCCCAGAGTGGTGTTTATGTCTGGGTTTTATCAGGGTCCTGTCCACATCCCTGGCTGGCCCCTCCCTTGGTCTGGCTCTGTCGGCATGGAGGTAAGAGTCCATCAGATGGCAGGTGATGGCAGGTGAAGAGGGGAGATAGCATTGGACAGGGTGAATGCTTCAGGCAAATGGCCCTGGGCTGAGCATGCTGAGGCCTACCTCTCCTCCCCAGGCCTTTAGCCCTCCGTGTCCCTCCATTCTAGAAAGCGCCATGTACGTAAGTCCCACTCTCAGAACTCAATGTGCTTTCACATGAGTGCACAAGTGCGCAAACACTTTAGAAGCTCGTGGAGATGTGACTGGAAAAATGCTCAGCAAACCTTGATGGCCTTGAAGAAGGTGTTGAGGGGCAGATTCGGTGCACCAGTGTGAAGGAAGAAGAGGTGGGTCTGCCTGAGGTGGGCAGCACAGGCAGCCGGACCAGTGTGCATCTGGCGTCTGGAGCCCAGGAGTCCACCACAGTCCCGCAGCCTCCACTGAGTCAACTTCTGGATAACACTCACCTCTCCAACTTTGCCTCTTTTCTTTCCTATAAAATTAGGATATTAACTTTAGAAATTAAGATGCAGGTGGTTTAAAAATATACAAATTTTGGCATGGGTATGTAATAATTATACTCCCTTGTACCTGAAATGTCCCTAAAATGAAAGAGACCCCCTCCCACTTCTGCCAATTATTGCTACGGCTCATGGCTATAGGTGAGTGAGTCTGAAGGGCTAGAGCCTACGTAGCAGAAAGTAATGAAGGACCAGAGTAACCGCGAGGGAAGGAAGTGAACACGTGGACACATGGGGTCTGTGGGCTGGAGCGTTTCTGTTCAGCTCTACGAACTGGTCCTTAAGGTAGATGTTTAGATTTCCAAATGGTTTGTTGCCATTTCTTTCCATTCAATGATTTTTTTTTTTTTTCCTGGAGAAAAAGATAGTTCTTTCTCTCTGGGAAATGCCTCATGCACACACTTACAGGAAAACACACGCACACATGTTCACACATGCTCACACACATGCACACAAACACATACACACACTACAGAAAATTTAAAGCAATGGTTCCTGTAGCTGCTACAACCTTCACATTTACAACCAGCTCACACGTGTGTTATCATTGATGAGGAGCAAATACTCTGCTTCCTCACGTCCCTGTGCAAGTGTGCAATGTGTGTGCTTTATTTATAACTGCTGGGGGAATTCCCGATTTGTTATTTGTAGGCATGTATGATTCTAGTGCAACACTAAAGTGATGTAATTTTCTTTGCTTAATTTCCCCAGTGTGCTTGTAATTATTGATTTACCAAATGAAAGAATTCTCATTTCAGCAGGCAGTCATTACTTCAGCCACTCCCGTCTTGGCTCTCTACCTAGATGGAGGAACCTGCCAAGCTTTGTGCTATCCTGCGTAGCATCAAAGGCCCACTGAACTTCTTGGGGCCATGTTACTTCCCTCCCAGGCACTGTCCCTAGGAGGAGCAGTGTTTGCTTAGGGCCTACGGGCTGATGATGGCATATATAGCACATTATCTATTTGTTTACTTTCTGCAGTATTTTCATTAATCTTCAATTTCTACTAAAGCTGTACACTACCTTACGCTGTCCATGCCGGCGTTTAAAATAAGCTAGTGTGATCCCTAGGCACGAGGTGAGCCCCTTGCTGCTGCGCCACACCGTAATCAGTGTTCCTTCATGCCAGCAGTTCTTAAACTCTGGTCCCTGGTCCAACCGCTTCAGCTACATCCGGGGATGACATGCAAATTATCAGGTCCAGCTCAGACTTACTGAGTTTGGGACTCAGTGATCTGTGTTTGAACAGGCAGCCCTGAGCAGCTGCCACCGTGTTGGTTCTGAACCTGGGTAGGGAGCCTGAAGAACTCTGGTGTAAGATGCTCAACTGCGAAGGCCTGCAAACCTCCCTGGGCGCCTTCTTTCCTCCCAGGCAGGGTTCTGATACTTGCTCAAGTCTGAGAGGGGCTGCCCTGGGAGCACCTTCCTCTTAGTGAATGTCACTTCTTCTCTGCTTACTTCTTTCTCTCTTTCTTTCTTTTCATCCAGCCAGCTGTTTCAGCCCTCTAGCACCTCTGGGCAGCCTGCCCTGTGACCCATACATGGAATTCCCTGAGGCCACGCCCAGCCTGTTCCACAAGAATGTCCCAGTTTGACTTTTATGTTCCACTGCACTTTGTGATTTATTTCATGGGGGCAACCTTGCCTGTCCCAGAGAACGTAGGCAGGCCTTGTGACCTTTCCACCCACTCTTGCCTTGGCTTGGCAATTGGGATGTCCTTTCTGAGACAAGAATAAACTCCAGGACCTGGACGTGGGGTCAGACCCTCTGCCCACTGCAGCTGGGCACACTGAGGGGAGGCAGTGGGAGTGGAAAAGGCACCATCAGTCTCTCTTTTTTGTACAACCCATGTTTCACCAGTGGCCAAAGCTGTCTCCTACAGGCGGGCAGCACAGGGGGCTCCCAGGGAGTTACACTTGAGATAGAGGGATCTTAATCTGTCTTTGCATCCTCCAGGCCTGGCAGGTGCTTAAAGTGCTGCCACTAACTACTTGCGACCCTGGGTGAGTTACTTAACCCTTAGGTCCTTTCTTCTGTGAGCTCCATGGAAACCTCTGGAAGGGGGCTCAGAGGCCCCTGCTTGGAGTCGCTTGGAGGCCACCACACACCCAGGCCTTGTTCTCCTGCTGTTCACCTCACGTGGCCTGGGATTTTCAGGGCCCATGACCTGCTCCGGCAGGTTCTTCTAGGCAGAACTGATAAAATGCCTGACCACTACTTCAACTTTGAATTCTGCTCCAAGTCTCGAAAATCATGCCCCCAGGACCCAGCATCCCCTCTGCTGGTTGAACGTGGGGCATTTCCTCCCAAGCGTAGCAGGAGCTTGCCTTTCTCCCAACCGTGCTACTGCTTCAACACGGCTCTCTCGTCTCATCCAGGCTTCCCTGGGTGGGAGTCAGACTCCCCTCCAGGGTCTTCCCCAAGCCTCTCATGCTCATGCTTCCCCTGGCTGAAGCCCCTCAGGAGACAGGAGTGAAAGAGACAGGGCCCACCTCTCCCCCAAGCTCTCTCCAAAACCCTTCCCCTAAAATCTTCTTTTCTCCAGTGCTCCTCCCTTGCTGAAGTAGAGGGGCTCAGGACTTGTCAAACTGGCTGGCTCTGAGCCATCTCTTTTGAAGATCTGAATTTGTAATTTTGTTTCTATTGTGTCTTGGTGCTTAGGTTTTAACCTCCTGTCATAGCAGTCTGAGATTTGCAGATTGCCTTTTCCATGATGACACCTGTAAGTTTACCTATGGGCAGGCTGTATTTTCCAAAGACAGCTACATCCTCATCACACCTGCTCTTCTGCAAGGTGACCTTGCCATTCCCCCAATGCTGAGCAGTATCTATGTTTCCTGAGCTCAAATCCAGGCAGGCAAGAGAATCCCTGTGATTTTTGAGGTTAGGTCATGAAAGGTGATACAGCCTCCACCTGGTTCTCTTGAAGCTCCGACTGACGTGTAAGAAATCCAAGGCTGCCATGTTGTGAGCAAGCCCAAGCCACATGGAGAAACCACATGTGCTCGAGATTCCTGACCCTAGCCATGGAGTCACCCCCAGCTTTCTGGTTCTTCCAGTTGAAGCCCCCAAAATGATTGACAGAGTCACCTTAATCGTGTTCTTTCTAAAGTGCCCACAGAATCCATGAGTATGGTAAAAACAAATTTCAAAGACACTAAGTTTTGTGAGACTTTCTTACACTGATATAGAGAATTGACATACTTATCATCTGTATGGCAATGTCCCTGACTGTCCCTTTTGAGCTCAGATTCCTCAGAGGTCTGGGGCCTAGGTCCATGGGGATCCACCTCAAGGTTTCTAAGTTTTAACAATTCCACTTTTTTTCTTTTATTTCCCTAGCCCTAGGAGTGGTAGCTGCTTTTTGCAAATGCAATATTTGTGGTACTTCAGAGTTCTTTGATTGCCATTTCAGTCACCTAGTTAATAATGTTTTACTTATTTGCCAGTTCTTTGTATGAAATTCTATTTAAGTAGCTGTTACAGTTTCTGTCTCCTGACTGGACTTTGACTGATATTAAAAATAGATACCATTTGTTATTCTGGGTAAAGACTATCAGTATTATTAATTTCATTAATTAAAAAAACTCAGACATTAGAGAAGTTGTAAATACAATGCAAATACATTATTTTATTTTCCTAAACCATCTAAGAGTATTTTGCTCATTTGATGCCCCCATGACAGCTGAACCCTTCAGTATGTATTTCCTACAAGCAAAGACATTTTCCTGCATAATCACAATACATCCATCAGAATCAGGAAATTAATATTGATTTCCTACAAGCTTATAATCCACAGACCCATTCACATTTCATCAGTTGTGCAAATAATGTCTCTTATAGCAAAAGAATCCAAGCCAGGGCATGTGTCACATGACTCATAGCTTCGGTTAATCTGGAACGGTTCCCCTTTCCTTGTCTTTCTTTGATTTTCATGACCTTGGCACTTCTGAAGATTACACACAAGTTATTTTCAGAATGTCCTTCGGTTTGGATTTGCCTGATTTTTTTTTTTTTTTTTTGTAATCTGATTCAGGTTCTGCATTTTGGGCAAGAATACCACAGAAGTGATGCCATGTCCTCATAAGGCACTAGCAGGTGCCACCTGAGCTTGATTTGCCCCGTTACTTACAATGTTCACTTTGATCTCTTGATTAAGCTGGTGTCTGCCAGCCTCCTTCACTATCAAGGTACTCTTTTTTATTTTGTAATTAATAAGCATTTTGGGGGGATCTACTTTGGAACTATGGAAATCTCCTCAATTTTTAATTTATTTACTTATTTATTTCTATCACTGTGGACTTGTGCTTTCCTCTTTTACTCAATGGGGTATAGTCTGTTATTTTCAGCATGTATTTTGACGACCAAATTGTTTCAGATTTGATCAATGGGAGCCCCTTTAGGCTGGCCTCCGTGGCCTTTTGTTAAGCTTTCAGTATGCTGTGATTGCTTTATTCTTTCCTTATAGCACAAGACATTCCAGGCTCTTCTTACTCTTTCCCTGCCCTAGCACTAGAATCAGCCATCTCTCGAAGGAGCCAAGTCTTCTTTTAGTGGAGAATGGTATGTATTTATTTATTTATTTATTTATTTTTATTTATTTCTTTTTTGAGACGGAGTCTCGCTCTGTCGCCCAGGCTGGAGTGCAGTGGCCGGATCTCAGCTCACTGCAAGCTCCGCCTCCCAGGTTTACGCCATTCTCCTGCCTCAGCCTCCCGAGTAGCTGGGACTACAGGCGCCCGCCACCTCGCCCGGCTAGTTTTTTGTATTTTTTAGTAGAGACGGAGTTTCACCGTGTTAGCCAGGATGGTCTCGATCTCCTGACCTCGTGATCTGCCCATCTCAGCCTCCCAAAGTGCTGGGATTACAGGTGTGAGCCACCGCGCCCGGCCGAGAATGGTATTTAAATACCAAGATCTGGCTTCTAGATGTGCTCATGGCTTTTGAGGTATTGCCCCTTCCAGACTCTTTCAGTGAAGAGAGAGCTCAGGAATATTTGTATACAAGCATTTACATGTCTGTACCCTACTCTGTGTGTGTATGTATGTATCTATCAACCTACTTATATATTGAAAAGCATAGATTTGTCCTAATGTCTCCATTTCCAATGCAAAACTGGAAGGTTCATTCTAATTTTCTTTTTCTGTGTATTGATTTCCTTCTCTGACCATGGGAAACTTGGCTTTCATTATCTTGAATACATTTGTTTGGTCAATTCCACCGTATGTAACCAATCTCCCATCGCCACTGCAACCTCTGTGCCGTGTGGACATGCTTTCCACTCCACAAAAATCACCTACCGTATTCGTTTGCTAGGGCTGCCATTACAAAGTGCCACCGACTGGGTGACTAAAATAACAGAAAATAATTTTGTCACAGTTCTGGAGGCCAGAAGTCTGAGATCAAGATGTTGGCAGGATGGTTTTTTTTCCTGAAGCCTTTCTCCTTGTCATGTAGATAGCATCTTTTCTCTATGTCTTCTCATGATAGTATGGTTTAAATCTAACCCTCCAAAATTCAGGTGTTGCCAATGTGAAAGTATTAAGAGATGGGACCTTTAAGAAGAGATTAGGTCATGATGTCTCCTCCCTTGTGATTTGGCTTAATGGCCTCATACAAGAGGCTTCAAGCAGTGCTAAGCTTGCTTGCCCTTCTGCCTTCAGCCACATAAGGACAAACGTTCCTCCCTTCTGGAGGATGCAGTGTCCAAGGTGTCACCTTGAAAGCAAAGAGTGGACCCTCTCCAGACACTAAACCTGCTAGCACTGTGACCTTGGACTTCCCAGCCTCCAGAACTGTGACAAAATAAATTTCTGTTCTTTATAAATTACCCAGTTGGTGGTATTCTATTATAGCAACACAAAATGAACTAAGACACATGGTCTTCTTCCTGTGTGTATGGGTACTAATGTCCTCTTCTTATAAAGATACTGGACTATGGCCACCCCAATGACATTATTTTAATTACCTCTTTAAATACCCTACTTTCAAATATAGACCCATTTGAAAGTATCAGGGGTTATGATGTCAACATAGGAATTTGGGAGGACAAAATTCAGCCCATAATACCCACCGTTTCTCACAGGTGAAAGTAACTGTGTTAGTTAATTACGGAGGCAATGTCATCCCAGTACACCACTCTCTCCCCCATCTTGTAGCTGTCACTTACCTTTGGGCTACTCCCCTACATTTACTGGGAACATTTCCTTTGTCTCCCTCATGAGTCCAACTCATGTTACCTTTTCTCTAGATGAGCTAACTGCTATCTTAGTAGGAATTCTGTGGCACGTTAACGTTGACTACAAATTCTTTGACATCCTTTCCATATGAGAGTGGGATCTTTCTTTCCTCTCCTCGAATCTGGATTGTCCCATAACTGTTTTGATGAATCAAGTATGGAGGAAATGATGTTATGCAATTCTAGGTTTAGTCTTTAAAGCTTTTGTTTTGGTCTCTGAAAGTGCTGAGCTACCATGTCTGACTAGATTACAAGAGCATGTACATGGAGATTCTGAGAATATATGGCATGGAAGAGGAGCCCAGCTGAGCCTAGCTGGCTCAAACAAGGCACCAGGTGTGTGAGAGAAGCAGTCTTGAGCTCCCTCAGCCAGACCAGCCACTAGTTGAATATAAACAAGTGGCTGACACATAGACCAGAGGAATTGCCCAGTTTAATCATTCTCAAATTCTTGACCCACAAAATTGCAAAATGTAATCAAATGGTTGTCATTTGAAGCCACTAAATTTTTAAGTAGAGCAATGTCCTTGTCTTTACTGGCCTTCGTGTCAATCTCAACTCTCATTCCACAGCTTTGATCCTGTCATTTCCTTTACTGCTTCAACGCTGAACTGTCCATAGGCTGCAAGCACCTTTCCTTACTCTCACCATGCCAGAATTTAATATTCAGCAAACCTCATTAGTCTCAACTCCTGAAGTTTTCTCCAGTCTGTCAGCTGACTCTTGGCTTTGATTTAGTTCTTTTCTATCCTGTTCAAGCCCACATAATCTATCTATCTATCTATCTATCAGCCCAATACTCTCTATCATGTTAAACTTCTGTGATCAATTTCTGCTCCCAGCCTGCAAATTCGTATCTCTGGATTAGTCTACTTCCTCACTTCTTTCACTTCCATACATGGGAAGCTGGAAGTTACTTGAGTATTTGTTCTTTGGTTCTCTGCATCAGTTCCCTACAATGGCATTTAAAAGATAAGACAGCACTGTCTTGTTAAATAGGAATAAAGTTTATCGGGTAATTGAAAGGAAACGAAGAGAACTCTAAGTATTATGGAAGTAACAACTGCGGGAAGCAGCTACCACCCTTAGAACTTGAAAAACAAAGGAAAGAAGTTGCACTTCTTAAAACTTAAAATCTCAGAGGAGGGGGCCGCTTGAGTCTGGGGCCTAGACCTCTGAGGAGAGGTGTCTGCTGAGCTTATCGTTTAAATGCCATTGTAGGGACATAATGCAGAAAACCAAAGAACAAATGCTGGCATTTCAAAGTGTGTGTGTGTGCGTGTGTGCATGTGTGTGTGTGTGTGCATGTGTGCACGCACGTGTTTCTGTGTTTTATGGGGAAGTGAGACTGGTTTGGGGAATATTGGGAGAACGTTTGGGAGCAAACTACTTATGGTGGAACGAATTACAGTCAGGATGAAAAAGTAAAACATTTTTTTCTTTCTCCTCCAGGCTTCAGTCATCCCTTTAGTGCCTTCTACTGATAGAGCATGAATGTGTTTGCAGAGCTCCTGCCCCAGCCTCATATACTGAAGGTAAAAGGATGGGCTTGAAGCTGGGAGACAGTAGCCTAACAGATAGTATAGTAAGTTTAAAGTAAAATGCTTGTAGACAAATTTTGGTTTTGAACCCAAGATGGATAATTCTAAAATTGTTCTGAATCATGTTAGATGAATTTAACCTGTTGATAATTGTTACGATAACTCATATGTGTTATCTATTTCTTCAGTCTTATTTTGCGTATTCTGTTTATGTTGCTTTATTTTAAAATTTCATTTTCTTTCATATGCTTTTGATATGTTTCCTTTTAAAAAATATATTATTCACCGGGCGTGGTGGCTCAAACCTGTAATCCCAGCACTTTGGAAGGCCGAGATGGGTGGATCACGAGGTCAGGAGATTGAGACCATCCTGGCTAACACAGTGAAACCCCGTCTCTACTAAAAAATACAAAAAATTAGCTGGGCGCTGTGGCGGGCACCTGTAGTCCCAGCTACTCGGGAGGCTGAGGCAGGAGAATGGCGGGAACCCGAGAGGCGGAGCTTGCAGTGAGCCAAGATCACAGCCACTGCACTCCAGACTAGGGGACAGAGGGAGACTCCGTCTCATAAAAAAAAAAAAAAAAAAAAAGTGTATTATTCAGTGACTTGTAAATTAGTTAATTCTGTTATACTGTGTTACCTAATTAAAATAACAACGATAACTACTTATTTGAAACTATATTTCTTTTCAATGGCAGTAATAAAATTGGATAGGATACTACTTCCCACCAAAGAACAGAGGGCTCTGTTTTAAAGAAATTATGCTAAAACATAACTGGAAATAATATATATTCCAGTCTGGGAGTCTGTGTCCCATGCCTTTCTCATTTTGACTCTTGGTGAGCCCAGTGTCAGTGCCAGTTCCTTTTCTGCTTACCCAAAGCAAAACCTGCCAGTCTGTCTGCCCGGTCATGCCCCCCCCTGCCCAGAGCATCCAGCAAGAATTCCCACTCAGTGGTGAGACTGGTGGAAAACAGACTAATGTTCTCAACAGCAGAGGAAACCACACCAGCCACCCTGGTCTTCTGATTTAACTGGAACTGAGCAACTGAAGACCAACTGGCACAGAAGGAGAAACTCCTGTGATCAATCCTTTTTCTGTTGCTTCTCTTGGTTTTATGCCTTTTATGTGCCTTGATATAAAAGGCATAAAATCAAGATAAACAACAAACAGAAAAACTGACAGCAAAGAAGAAGAGACTCAGAAGACATTAAAAATCCCCTTAATTAATAAATTTAAAGAGATTTTGGAAATATATCTAGATAACAAGTACGAGATGTTACGACAATGTGACACAAAACCGAGACCTTTAATAAAATAAAATCAGGATTTAAAAAAAATTTCAGTGGAAGGCCTGGAAAATCCAATGAGCTCCTTAGAGTCAGGGCAAAAAGAAGGAAAATGTTAAAGAACCAAAGGAAGTATAGAAAACCCGCTCAGCAGGCCTTTCAGAAAGCGCGAACAGAGAAAATTAAGAGAACAAAATTATGTTCATTTATTTATTTTTTGTTGAGACGGAGTTTTGCTTCTGTTGCCCAGGCTGGAGTGCAATGGCGCGATCTCGGCTCACTGCAACCTCCGCCTCCTGGGTTCAAGCAATTCTCCTGCCTCAGCCTTCCAAGTAACTAGGATTACAGGTGCACACCACCACGCCCAGCTAATTTTTTTGTATTTTAGTAGAGAAAATACAAAAAATAGTATTTTCACCGTGTTGCCCAGGCTGGTCTCAAACTCCTGAGCTCAGGCAGTCCACCCACCTCGGCCTCCCAAAGTGCTAGGATTACAGGCGTGAAATCTCTTTCTCCTCCTCCCCCTCCTCTTCCTCC
>NW_012104154.1:1480458-1498190 GCF_000951045.1 Mandrillus leucophaeus | reverse complement strand
TCTCCTCCTCCTCTCCTCCTCCTCCCTCCTTCTCATCCTCCTCCTCCTCCTTCTTCTTCCTCTCTCTCTTTCTCTCTCATTATTTCCCTACATTTTCCACTCCAACAACTTTAGAGAGCACTTTTATTTCTCAAACGCAGGCTTTCATCTCATTTAACAGATTATCTGTTGAACATTTTTACCAAATATCCTCTGGAATTAGTGACCAAATGATCAAGTAACATTAAAGAGTGTTGCTTTACTGCATGCTTTATTATTCTGTTGCCCAGAGTTTTCATTTGGGTAATATTTTTTCTAATGAGCCTGCCTGCCTTTTTCTAGCCTGACAGCCTGTGGTAAATTTAGTCTTTAATATGTTTATGGGATGAAATAGACTGCATATTTAAGAGTTTAAAAATAAAAATAGAATAGAACCCTAAGGATATACCTATAGCTATTAGGGAATAAAGAAGTATGGTATCTATCCTTGATAAACTCTGTCTCTGACTTCTTTGTAGAAAGTGCAGTGTATTTTGGGAGCATACGGCTGCATGCTAATGCTTATTAGCAAATGCCATAGCTTATATTGTTCTATGCCTTATAACCATTTCAAACGGCATTTGAAAGATACAATTTTTAAAAAGCATTGGATGACATTCTTCAAGAGAAGGCAAAATAAATTCACATAATAAAGCCAGTCCTGTGGCTCTTACTGATGTGTGAGAGAGATTGGGGAAGTCCTTGAGGGACTTCAGCCTTAGATAAGCCCAGCCATCAGATGCCATTCTAATAGAATGTAAGCACAATTACAACTATGGACTTAAAAGGACTGAGTGAACCAGCAATGAACAAGAATGGTGAGATTGGAAAACACAGAGCAGGATCACACTAGAATAGAAAAGAACATCAGGAAAAAGTTGGGGAAAGATTCCTCTACCTCTATTTTTATTCTAAGCTCTTGTGGAAGTGAGTGATTTACAGGGATTATTTGTTAGCACTTGAGAATGCCTGAGCGTTCTGGGATACGGTCTGATGCTCCTGGCCAGTTGAAATGAATGAATCAACCTTAATGAAATGTCCATAGCAGTCTCTGCCTGTTACAGTAACCTGTTCCGCGTATGTAACACAGAGAGCAATTAGCCTGTATCAGACAGACACAAAAAGGTGGCACAGCCCTGAGGTGGAGAGGGAGTGCCAGGATAATGGCAAATGTAGGTGAAACCCTCAGACTAGTTCTACAATAGGTCACTTGTTCCGTACTTTGCCCTTTGGAAAGGAAGTGACTCTCAAGCTACATCTCTTCAGGAAACCTGGAAGCTCCTCAGTGAGAAGCCTTTGACTGACCTTCAGATGGTCATCTTGGCTTTTCACCACCCAGCACAGCACCCCCTTTCTATCCACTCTCATTGAAGCTCCGACTGGCTGCAATTTCTTGTTTGCCACCAACACGGAGCAGAGAAGCCTCAAGAGAGGTCCACTGACTCCCCGCATTCCGGATCTTCTCCTCCCATCCACACCTGTGGCAGCACCATCTTCTCATGACAGTCAGGGTCACTTAGTCCACCATGCAGTTAGTCTTTTCACACACGCTGGCCCACAGGTAAGAGCAGCCCAAAGTGTCCAGGTGGCATTTGCAGCAGCCAGTGCGGCAGAATCCTTACCTGGCTCCTGGACAGAAGCACTGCCCAGTGGGAACCAGGATTTCTAATACAGCAAGCCTATGTTTACAGAAGTGGGAGGATTCTTTTTCCCTCCCCTCCCCTTTCCTCACCCCCTCTCTTTCCCTCTCCCTTCCCTTCCTTTTCCTTTCTGTTCGTTTCTTTTCCCTCCTTCTCTCTTTCCTTCTTTCCTTCCTTCCTTTCTTCCTTTCTTCCTTCCCTCCCTCCCTTCCCTCCCCTCCCCTCCCCTCCCCTCTTTCCATCAGCCATATTAAGGTAAAATTTACCTGCAGTAAAATGTACAGATCTTAAGTGTACAGTCTGATGACTTGATAGCTAAATATCTGTGTAAACACCACCTCTATCAAGATATAGAATATCTCCCAGCATTTTGGGAGGCGGAGGTGGGCAGATCACCAGGTCAGGAGATCGAGACCTTCCTGGCTAACACAGTGAAACCCTGTCTCTATGAAAAATAATAATAATAATAACAATAACAGCCAGGTGTGGTGGCGGGCTCCTGTAGTCCCAGCTATTCAGGAGGCTGAGGTAGGAGAATGGCGTGAACCCGGGAGGTGGAGCTTGCAGTGAGCTGAGATCGCGCCACTGCACTCCAGCCTGGGTGACAGAGCAAGACTCCATCTCAAAAAAAAAAAAGATATAGAACATCACCCTCATCCTTAGAAAGTTCTCCTGGCCTCTTCTGCAGATTCAGGAAGTAAAGATTTTCAAAGCACTTCTTTTCCTCAAGTGGTTCACCAGCTAAGTGCAGCCACAGGGCATAAATGCTTTAACCACCTTTGCTGGTCCAAAGGTCCCACTGGATTCGGTTTTTTGAAATTTGATTAACAGAGTGTGCATTTCCTCTGCTACTCCAAATCAGAGGCTCATAGCTAAAGATCGTCTCTTGAAAGCATGATGGATGATGGCAAATTATTTTTAGTTTAATTAACAAAATGGACAAAGAAATCAGTAATTCCACAGCTGTGTGAAGCAGAGGCTAAGGAAATTGACTGGCACCCTCCATTCCCGCCCTACAAAGCCTGGATTCTGGTCCTGGTGAGTGCTGATGCCATTTCTGGGTGAAGGAGAATCTTCCACCCAACACCTTTCCTTCCTCTGCTTGTCCATCTTCCTTACCTGCTCTCAAAAGTGACATCAGGCTACAGCATTCTGAAGGGCGCAGGAGACAGAATTTCATCTCCTTTTCTTGAAGTTGGCTCTTCATCTCCTACTCCTCACCCTCCTGACTTTCCTAATGGTTTTACTTCCTTTTTTTTTTTTTGGGGGGGGGGGATATGGAGTCTCGCTCTGTCACTCAGGCTGGAGTGCAGTGGCGCCATCTCAGCTCATTGCAACCTCCACTTTCTGGGTTGAAGTGATTTTCCTGCCTCAGCCTCCCTAGTAGCTGGGAATACGGGTATGTACCACCATGACCGGCTAATTTTTGTATTTTTAGTAGAGACAGGGTTTTCCAAGTTGCCCAGGTTGGTCTCGAACTTCTGATCTCAGGTGATTTTCTGCCCACCTCAACCCCCCAAAGTGCTGGGATTATAGGTGTGAGCTAATATGCCTGGCACCTAATGGCTTTACTTATGATCCCCATTTCTATCTCTCTCTACCACTTTCTCTCTCTCTCCCTCCTTTTTCCTTCCCAGACAAGGAATTGGCAAGTTGTACTTGGAGGAGCCTGGGGCCTGGACTGTTGGAGAAGGGTTTGTACTGAAGGCAGCACCTTGAAGGAAAGAGAGAAAGGAAGATCCAAACTGAGGAAATGACAGGAGGGAAAAGGCAGAGACAAAAATCTGAACATCAGACAGAGAGAGAGCCCGATGGTATACGTTTGGAGGGTCAGACAGAAACTTTTTACTTCTTGAGTTTGGACAAGTTATTTAATTTCTCTATCAATTTTCACATCTGTAAAATGAGAAATAACTAATGCCTTTGAGGGTGGATGTGAGGATTCTTGCTGACGGATGTGAAGTGTGTATGATGTGCATGGTGTTCATCAGATGATGTGAAATGACGGTTATTACTATAATGAGGCATGGCTAGAGCAACATGGAGACCAGCCATGAACAGACGCATGGAGAATTGAAAGGCTCCAGTAGGAGCCAAGTCATGGACAATTATTAACTAATGTAATTTCTTTAAAAATTATTATCTACTTCTTAGAGCTTCTTAAAACTGGAAATACATGGAAGGTGTGTGGAACCTATCACCTCCATTTTGAGATGGTCAGATTTAAAAAAAAAGATAAGGATCTAAATGTGATTGCTGTCATTGTGTCTGTGTAATGGGTCAGCATTCTTCGTTATTATGATGAAGGCAATGTAAGGAAGATGTGCTGAATGACTCTTGAGTCTAATGCAGTATGACTTCCTGTTATGATCAAAGGCTGTTTATCATGGTGGTGTTAGAGGGAAACTGACCTTAGGGGAGTGATGGGTGTGAAAGTAACTTCCCAAGGGCAACATACTCAACAAACATTTACTCAATAAACATTAACAAAGTACATAGTGAATGCTAAGCTCTCTGCCAGGCATCCTGCCATTATTCTACCTCCTCTGCAACCAAGATTTCTATCTAGAGATACAGATGGAAGATACCTGAGTTCATGACTGAATTTATTCCTTTTAGTATCTTGTTTCTCCCTTCCTTTTGTATGAACTTTGCTTGTACTAACTCTTTATTATATTACGCTTTCCAATTTTGGCAGTTTTATTGATATATAGGATTTTTGTTAAGTTTTAGTATACATCTATTAAACCATCACCACAATGGACATAATCATCCAAAGTTTTCCTCTTGTCCCCTTGCAATCTTCTCCTGTTACCCCTTTCCAAGTTCTAAGCAAGTGCCATTAGGTAATGGGGGCTCCATTCTTTCACCCAGCTCCTACTTGTGGAGTGGAGACTCTACTTTGGCATGGCCTGCTGAGAAGGGTGGGCCATAATCACCCTTGTTCCAGCTGATTGATTGGAAGTTTTTCCATATCAGGAAATTTAAGGTCCAAGAGGACCCCAGGCTTCTGCTCTGCCTCCACTGGGCATTCAGATCCTGAAATGAAAATGTCACTGGGAGAGAAGCTAGCCATTGTCCTATCCCCCAGAGTCAAAGCTCTGGCTGGAAGGCAAAAGCAAGCCATAAAACAGATAGTTCCTAATCTCTTCCTAAAGGAACTTACCTCATTTGCAAAAGAGGATAAAGAAGTTCAAGCTCAAGGGTGCTCTCAAGAACAGTGAAAATTGTGGTGAAAGATGATTGGGAGGCAGGTCAAGATCCAGGCTAAACTGTAGGCCTTCTAGTTTGCAGGAAAGAACTGGGGAAGAAGACATCTGGGAAGGGCCCTCATAGTGTCAGAACACATATCAAACAGTAACTTCAGAAACTGTTTCTTCAAAGGAGACAGAATTTGATTGGGTTAGTTTGTAGAGCAATTTATGCCTAAGGGGATTGTTAATAATGGATTAACAAACTGGAAATTAGTGGGGTTTAACAGTTGGGTGTGGTCAGGGGGAAGAGAACTCTACCAAAACCACTGCCATCCCAGGTTTGTAAAGCTAAAGCTGAACCTTCCTGAGGAGCAACATCAGAAGTGGGTGTGTGTGTGTGTGGAAAGCGGGTGGTGGCATAGACTTCATTAAAATAATACAGTCAATCACTAAACAAATAAACCAGGAAGTTAGAATAAGCCTGGGGTGGGGGGAGGACACTAGTATTCAAAGTTGCTACAATATATTATCCAAAATGTCCCATTTCCAATATAAAATTACGAGGTGTTCAAAGCCAAGACTGTGTGACTCATACATTGAAAAAAAGCATGCAGCAGAAATTACCCATGACAATGATCAGATATTGTATTTATCAGACAAAGACTTCAAGGTAGACAGTATAAACGTATTTACAAAACTAAATGAAATGATAATTAAAGGAGTAAAGGAAGGTATGATGACAATTTTGCATTAAATAGAAAATATCAGTAAAGATATAGGTATTATAAAAAAAATAAAAATTTTGGAACTGAAAAGTACAATAACCAAAATAAAAACTCACTGGACAGGTTCAGTAGTAGATTTGAGCCAGTATAAGAAAGAATAAGCAAGCTTGAAGATGGATTGATAAAAATTATGCAAGCCAAAAGAACAAAGAATAAAGAAAAATGAAGAGAACCTAAGAAAATTGTGGGACACCAGTAAATGTGGCAACATAGGCATAATAAGACTACCAGAAGGTGAAAAGAGAGAGAGAGAACAGAACATATATTTAGGGAAATAACCCCTGAAGACTTTCCATATTTACTGAAAAACAATAACCTACACATCCAGGAAACACAATGAACTCCAACAGGTTAAATCCACAAACAGTTCCACAGACACATCATAGTAAAAGTGCTGAAAGTCAAAGGCAAGAAGAAAATCTGGAAAGCAGTGAGAGAAAAATAACAGTTCACTTAGAAGGAAACCCCAGTAAGACTAACAGCTTACTTTTCAGCAGAAGCAATAGAGGTCAGAAGACAGTGGGATAACATAGTCAAAGTTCTTAAAGGAAAAAAAAAACCTGTCAAATGAGAATCTTATATTCAGAAATGTATCTTTCAAAAATCAGGGAAAAGTGAAGACTCTCCAAGATAAACAAAAAGAATTTTTGCTAGCAGATTGTACTTTACAAGAAATTCTGAAGGAAATTTTTCAGATTGAAAGCAAGTGCCTCAGGACTGTCATTCAAGCCCACGTGAGCAAACAAAGAACACTAGTAAAGATAATTATGTAATTATAAAAAGTAGCATAGATGCATATTTTTGTCCTTTCATCTCTTAACTGATTTAAATAACGATGTAAATAATATTTATATGATGTATTATTGGGACTGGACCATATAGAAATAAAACATATGCATCATATACTTGCCAATAGCAGCACAAAGGAGGTGTTTGAGAGCAAAGCTGATTGAGTTAAAACCATAACTACAGGCTACCCTCTTTGGGTCCCCTCCCTTTGTATGGGAGCTCTGTTTTCACTCTATTTCACTCTATTACATCTTACAAGTGCACTCTTCTGGTCCGTGTTTGTTATGGCTTGAGCTGAGCTTTCGCTCGCCATCCACCATTGCTGTTTGTCACCATTGCAGACCCGCCACTGACTTCCATCCCTCTGGATCTGGCGGGGTGTCCGCCATGCTCCTGATTCAGCAAGGCGTCCATTGCCACTCCTGATCAGGCTAAAGGTTTGCCATTGTTCCTGCATGGCTAAGTGCCTGAGTTCATCCTAATCGAGCTGAACACTAGTCACTGGGTTCCACGGTTCTCTTCCGTGACCCATGGCTTCTAATAAAGCTATAACACTCACCGCATGACCCAAGATTCCATTCCTTGGAATTCATGAGGCCAAGAACCCCAGGTCAGAGAACACGAGGCTTGCCACCATCTTGGAAGTGGCCCACCGCCATTTTGGAAGCAGCCTGCCACCATCTTGGGAGCTCTGGGAGCAAGGACCCCCCGGTAACATTTTGGCAACCACGAAGGGATCTCCAAAGCTGTGAGTAATGTTGGACCACTTTTGCTTGCTATTCTGTCCTACGCTTCCTTAGAATTGGAGGAAAATACTGGGCACCTGTCAGCCAGTTAAAAACGATTAGCATGGCTGCCGGACTTAAGACTCAGGTGTGAGGCTATCTGGGGAAGGGCTTCCTAACAACCCCCAACCCTTCTGGGTTGCGGACATTGGTCTGCCTGGAGCCAGCTTCCACTTTCAATTTTCTTGGCGAAGCTGAGGGCCAACTAGAGGCAGAAAGCTGTCGTCCCGAACTCCCGGCAGTAGCTGGTTGAGATCATGGCACAGCCAGAAGTTTCTACTCAACAGTTGCCCATGCGTGCCCCCCTACCTTTCCTTCTGACCCATACCTCCTGGGTCCTGACCATGACTTTCTTGAAAGTATAGCCCCCAAATTCTCCTTACCTCTGAATCTACTTCCTCTGATCCCTGCCTCCTAGGTACTAATGATTCACTTTCATTTCCTCTAGCAAGTTGTATCTCCAAAGGGATCTAAGGAAGCTCTATACTACGTCCTTAGGCACCTAGGCTATAACCCAGGGAGTCTTATCCCTGGTGTCCCTCCCGATTTAGGTATACAGCTCTCGACATGGGCAGTTAGGTGGGACCCGTTCCCCACAACCCTTGCCAGGGCACCAAGTTTGTAATGGCTAAGAGAGAGAGAGAGGCAGAGAGAGAGAGAGAGAGACAGAGAGACAAAGAGGGAGTCAAAGAGAGAAAGAAGTAGTAAAGAAAAAACAGTGTGCCCTATTCCTTTAAAAGTCAGGGTAAATTTAAAACCTATAATTGATAATTGAAGGTCTTCTCCCTGACCCTGTAACACTCCAATACTACCCTGTTGTCAGTGTAAACAAGGTCGTAGCCTGAGAACACTGAGACCACTGACAACCCATAGCCTTCCTATCAAAAATCCTTAATCCAGTAACCCGCGGATGGGCCAAATGTATTCAGTCGGTAGTGGCAACTGCTTTGCTAAAAGTAGAAAAGTAACTTTTAGGGGAAATCTCATTGCGAGCATACCTCACCAGTTCAGAATTATTCTAAGTCAAAAAAGCAAAAAGGTAGCTTACTAACTCAAAAATCTTAAAGTATGGGGCTATTCTGTTAGAAAAGGGTAATGTAACTCCAACCACTGACAATTCCCTTAACCCAGCAGATTTCCTAACAGGGGATTTAAATCTTAATTACCATACAAAGGTCCGACCAGACCTAGGAGGGATTCCCTTCAGGAAGGACGATAGATGGTTCCTCCCAGGTGATTGAGGAAAAAACCACAGTGGTTATTGAGGAAAAAATACAATGGGTGTTCAGTAATTGATAGGGAGACTCCTGTGGAAGCAGAGTTAGAAAAAGTGCCTAATAATTGGGCTCCTCAAACGCGGGAGCTGTTTGCACTCAGCCAAGCCTTAAAGTACTTACAGAATCAAAAGACTATCTCAATCCTGACCCAAAAGGTTAGCTACACCCTCTCTGAAATGAATTTGCCTAAGAACTGTTCTTTACGGGAATGCATCTTGATGGGGCAGCTGGGTTGTTATGAAATACACAGGAACCCAGCCCAGCTCTAGGACTCACCCCTGAGCCCAAAGGCAATGTTGGGCATGTTGGTAAAGGACCACTAGAATCCAGCAGCCCGGACCCCTTTCTTTGTGGTCAAGAAAGGCGGGAAAAGGGGTACAGGACTGCTACATCAGTGAGTGTAACTAATCCGATAAGCAGAGGTCCATGGGTGGTTATGCACCCTGGAAAGGAATAAACATTAGAACTATAGAGGACGCTCTAGGACTAATGCTCATCGGAAAATGACTAGGGGTGCTGGCATCCCTGTGTTCTTTTTTCAGATGGGAAATGTGCCCCCTCCACAAGGCAAAAATGCCCCTAAGATGCATTCTGGAGAATTGGGACCAATTTGACCCTCAGACGCTAAGAAAGAACTATATTCTTCTGCAGTACTGCCTGGCCACGATGTCCGCTTCAAGGGGGAGAAACCTGGCCTCCTGAGGGAAGTATAAATTATAACACCATCTTACAGCTAGACCTCTTCTGTAGAAAGGAGGGCAAATGGAGTGAAGTGCCATATGTGGGAACTTTCTTTTCATTAAGAGACAACTAGCAATTATGTAAAAAGTGTGGTTTATGCCCTACAGGAAGCCCTCAGAGTCTACCTCCTTATCCCAGTGTCCCCCGACTCCTTCCCCAGCTAATAAGGACCCCCCTTTAACCCAAACATCCAAAAGGAGATAGACAAAGGGGTAAACAGTGAACCAAGGAGTGCCAATATTCCCCGATTACGCCACCTCCAAGCAGTGGGAGGAGGAGAATTTGCCTCAGCCAGAGTGCATGTACCTTTTTCTCTCTCAGACTTAAAGCAAATTAAAATAGACTTAGGTAAATTCTCAGATAACCCTGATGGCTATACTGATGTTTTACAAGGGTTAAGACAATCCTTTGATCTGACATGGAGAGATATAATGTTACTGCTAGATCAGACACTAACCCCAAATGAGAGAAGTGCTGCCATAACTGCAGCCCGAGAGTATGGCGATCTCTGGTATCTCAGTCAGGTCAATGACAGGATGACAACAGAGGAAAGAGAACGATTCCCCCAGGCCAGCAGGCAGTTCCCAGTGTAGACCCTCACTGGGACGCAGAATCAGAACATGGAGATTGGTGCCACAGACATTTGCTAACTTGTGTGCTAGAAGGACAAAGGAAAACTAGGAAGAAGCCCGTGAATTATTCAGTGATGTCCACTATAGCACAGAGAATGGAAGAAAATCCTACTGCCTTTCTGGAGAGACTAAGGGAGGCAGTGAGGAAGCACACCTCCCTGTCACCTGACTCTAAGCATACCTCCCTGTCACCTGACTCTACTGAAGGCCAACTAATCTTAAAGGATAAGTTTATCACTCAGTCAGCTGCAGACGTTAAAAAAAACCTTCAAAAGTCCACCTTAAGCCTGGAGAAAAACTTAGAAACCCTATTGAACTTGGCAACCTCGGTTTTTTATAATAGAGATCAGGAGGAGCAGGTGGAACGGGACAAACAATTAAAAAAAAGGCCACCGCTTTAGTCATGGCCCTCAGGCAAGTGGCCTTTGGAGGCTCTGAAAAAGGAAAAGCTGGGCAAATCGCATGCCTAATAGGGTTTGCTTCCAGTGCGTTCTACAAGGACACTTTAGAAAAGATTGTCCAACTAAAAGTAAGCTGCCCCCTCGTCCATGCCCCTTATATCAAGGGAATCACTGGAGGGCCCACTGCCCCAGGGGACGAAGGTCCTTTGAGTCAGAAGCCACTAACCAGACCATCCAGCAGCAGGACTGAGGGTGCCCAGGGCAAGCATCAGCCCATGCCATCACCCTCACAGAGCCCCAGGTATGCTTGACCATTGAGGGCCAGGAGGTTAACCATCTCCTGGACACTGGTACGGCCTTCTCAGTCTTACTCTCCTGTCCCGGACAACTGCCCTCCAGATCTGTCATTATCCGAGGGGTCCTAGGACAGCCAGTCACTAGATACTTCTCCCAGCCACTAAGTTGTGACTGGGGAACTTTACTCTTTTCACATGCTTTTCTAATTATGCCTGAAAGCCCCACTCCCTTGTTAGGGAGAGACATTCTAGCAAAAGCAGGGGCCATTATACACCTGAACATAGGAGAAGGAACACTTGTTTGTTGTCCCCTGCTTGAGGAAGGAATTAATCCTGAAGTCTGGGCAACAGAAGGACAATATGGACAAGCAAAGAATGCCTGTCCTGTTCAAGTTAAACTAAAGGATTCCACCTCCTTTCCCTACCAAAGGTTGTACCCGCTTAGACCCGAGGCCCAACAAGGATTCCAAAAGATTGTTAAGGACCTAAAAGCCCAAGGCTTAGTAAAACCATGCAGTAGCCCCTGCAATACTCCAATTTTAGGAGTACGAAAACTCAATGGACAGTGGAGATTAGTGCAAGATCTCAGGATTATCAGTGAGGCTGTTGTTCCTCTATACCCAGCTGTACCTAACCCTTATACTGTGCTTTCCCAAATACCAGGGGAAGCAGAGTGGTTTCTAGTCCTGGACCTTAAGGATGCCTTTTTCTGCATCCCTGTACAGCCTTACTCTCAATTCCTGTTTGCCTTTAAAGATCCTTCAAACTCAATGTCTCAACTCACCTGGACTCTTTTACCCCAAGGGCTCAGGGATAGCCCCCATCTCTTTGTCCAGGCATTAGCCCAAGACTTGAGCCAGTTTTCATACCTGGACACTCTTGTCCTTCGGTACATGGATGATTTACTTTTAGCCGCCCATTCGGAAATCTTGTGCCATCAAGCCACCCAAACGCTCTTAAATTTCCTCGCTACCTGTGGCTACAAGGTTTCTAAACCAAAGGCTCAGCTCTGCTCACAGCAGGTTAAATACTTAGGGCCAAAGTTATCCAAAGGCACCAAGGCCCTCAGTGAGGAACGTATCCAGCCTATACTGGCTTATCCTCATCCCAAAACCCTAAAGCAACTAAGAGGATTCCTTGGCATAACAGGTTTCTGCCAAATATGGATTCCCAGGTAAGGTGAAATAGCCAGACCATTACATACACTAATTAAGGAAACTCAGAAAGCCAATACCCATTTAGTAAGATGGACACCTGAAGCAGAAGTGGCTTTCCAGGCCCTAAAGAAGGCCCTACCCAAGCCCCAGTGTTAAACTTGCCAATGGGGCAAAACTTTTCTTTATATGTCACAGAAAAAACAGGAACCGCTCTGGGAGTCCTTACACAGGTCCGAGGGACGAGCTTGCAACCCATGGCATACCTGAGTAAGGAAATAGATATAGTGGCAAAGGGTTGGCCTCATTGTTTACAGGTAGTGGCAGCAGTAGCAGTCTTAGTATCTGAAGCAGTTAAAATGATACGGGGAAGAGATCTTACTGTGTGGACATCTCATGATGTGAATGGCATACTGACTGCTAAAGGAGACTTGTGGCTGTCAGATAAGCTTAAATATCAGGCTCTATTACTTGACGGGTCAGAGCTGTGACTGCGCACTTGTTCAACTGTTAACCCAACCACATTTCTTCCAGACAATGAAGAAAAGATAGAACATAATTGTCAACAAGTAATTGCTCAAGCCTACACCGCTCAAGGGGACCTTCTAGAGGTTCCCCTGACTGATCCCGACCTCAACTTGTACACTGATGGAAGTTCCTTGGTAGAAAAAGGACTTTGAAAAGTGGAGTATGCAGTGATCAGTGATAATGGAATACTTGAAAGTAATCCCCTCACTCCAGGAACTAGTGCTCAGCTGGCAGAACTAATAGCCCTCACTCAGGCACTAGAATTAGGAGAAGGAAAAAGGGTAAATATATTTACAGACTCTAGGTGTGCTTACCTAGTCCTCCATGCCCATGCAGCAATATGGAGAGAAAGGGAATTCCTAACTTCTGAGGGAACACCTATCAAACATCAGGAAGCCATTAGGAGATTATTATTGGTTGTACAGAAACTTAAAAAGGTGACAGTCTTACACAGCTGGGGTCATCAAAGAGGAAAAAAAAGAAAAATAAAAGAGAACCACCAAGTAGATATTGAAGCCAAAAGATCTGCAAGGCAGGATCCTGCATTAGAAATGCTTATAGAAGGACCCCTAGTATGGGGTAATCCTCTCCAGGAAACCAAGCCCCAGTACTCAGCAGGAGAAATAGAATAGGGAACCTCACAAGGACATACTTTCCTCCCCTGAGGATGGCTAGCCACCGAAGAAGGAAAAAATACTTTTGCCTGCAGTTAACCAATGTAAATTGCTTAAAACCCTTCACCAAACCTTCCACTTAGGCATTGAGAGCTTAAGATCTCAGATGGCCAAATTATTATTTACTGGACCAGGCCTTTTCAAAACTATCAAGCAGATAGTCAGGGCCTGTGAAGTGTGCCAAATAAATAATCCCCTGCACTGCAGGCCATACATTTCAATCCCTGTAAGTTTAACATTCTTGTTAAGTTTGTCTCTTCCAGAATCAAAGCTGTAAAACTACAAATCATTCTTCAAATGGAGCGTCAGGTGCAGTCCATGACTAAGATCTGCCGTGGACCCCTGGACTGGGTCTGCTAGCCCATGCGCTGAGGTTAATGACATCGAAGTCACCCCTCCTGAGGAAATCCCAACTGCACAACCCCTACTACACCCCAGTTCAGCAGGAAGCAGTTAGAGCGGTCATCGGCCAACCTCCCCAACAGAACTTGGGTTTTCCTGTTGAGGGGGGCTACTGAGAGACAGGACTAGCTGGATTTCCTAGGCTGACTAAAAATCCCTAAGCCTAGCTGGGAAGGTGACCAATTCCACCTTTAAACACAGGGCTTGCAACTTAGCTCACATCTGACCAATCAGATAGTAAAGAGAGCTCACTAAAATGCTAGTTAGGCAAAAACAGGGAGTAAAGAAATAGCCAATCATCTATCGCCTGAGAGCACAGTGGGAGGGACAATGATCTGGATATAAACCCAGGCATTCAAGCCAGCAACGGCTACCCTCTTTGGGTCCCCTCCCTTTGTATGGGAGCTCTGTTTTCACTCTATTAAATCTTAAAACTGCAAACAAACAAACAAACAAACACAACTGTTAAAGCACTAATTATAATAACTTATTGTTGGGCTTATCACATTAAGATAAATAATATGCACAACCATAGTACCACAAAAATAGACTAACATTTCTCTGTATTACTGGAAATAAGCTGGTATCCATCTAAAGCTGATTCTTATATTTTGAGATGTATATTGCAATCCCTAGAGCAATCACCAAAACATCCCTCAAAATATAGTGAAAAAAGCATTAAATAAAGATGCAGCATTAAAATATATTTACCTAATTCAAATAAAGTGATAAACAAGAAATTGAATAAAAATAACATGACATATAAAAAAAATAAAATGGCAGACATAAATTCAACTATATCAATAATAAGTTTAAATATGACTAAACACAATCCACATCAAAGGGGGAGATTGTCTGACTGGTTCTAAAAATTATCCAAGTATGTGCTACCTAAAGGAGACACTTTTTTTATTTATTTATTTATTTATTCGAGATGGACTCTCCCTCTGTTGCCCAGGCTGGAGTGCAATGGCAGGATTTCTAAAGGAGACACATTTTAGATTCAAATATACAAATACATTGAAAGTAAAAGATAAAAAAGATACATTATGTAAACCGAAACCCCAAGAAAGCTAAAGTATCTTATAGTTATATCAAAGTAGACTTTGTAACAAAAGAAGATACTAGAGATAAAAAGGGATATTTTATAAAGATAAAGGGGTCAACACATCAATAAGTTATAACAATTATGCAAACATAAGCACCTAACAACAGAGCACTAAAATACATGAAGCAAAACTGGCAGAAATGAAAAAAGAAATAGACAAATCAAGAAAAGCAGCTGAAGACTTCAGTGCCCTACTTTCAATACTGAAAAGAATGACTAGACAGATGATCAACAAGGAAACAGAAGACTTGAATGACACTATAAACCAACTAGAACTAACAGACACCTATAGAACTCCACCCAACAACACGGAATATGTATTCCTCTCAGGTGCACATTGAATATTCTCCATAATAGACCATATACTAACCTGTAAAACAAACCTCAATAAATCTGAAAATATATAAAGAATACAAAGTATGGTTTCTGACTGCAGTAAAATGCAATTTGAAATAAATAACAGAAAAAAAATTGGAAACTCAAAAATAAATATAACATAAACAACACACTTCTAAATAGTCAATGGGTCAAACAATAAATCAAAAGGGAAATTGGAAAATACTAAGAGATGAATGAATATAAAGACATAACACACAAAAATTTATGAGATGCACCTAAAGCAGTGTTTAGAGAGAAATTTATGGCTATAAATGCCTGTATTAAGAAAGAAGAAAGATCTCAAATGAATAACCTAAACTTCCACCTAAGACACTGGGACAAAAGGCAAAATAAATCTAAAGCAAAAAAAGAGAGGAAATAAAAAAATATTAGAGAGGAAATTAGTGAAAGCATAAATAAAAAAGCAATAGAGCTTGTTCTTTGGAAAAATCAACAGGTTTGATAAATCTTTAGCTAGATTGGGCAAGAAAAAAAAGAAGCAAAAACTTACTGAAACAAAAGAGGAGACATTATTACCAGTCTAACATAAATAAAAAGGATTATAAAGGAATGCTATGAACAATTGTATGCCAACAAATTAGATAACTTAGATAAAGTGAACAAATGGTTAGAAAAACACAAGCTACTAAAACTGACTAAAAAAGAAATGGCAATCCGAATAGAACTATAGCAAGGGAGGAGATTGAATTAATAATAATAAAAAATCTATTCACAAAGGAAAATCCAGACCCAGATGGCTTCCCTGCCAACTCTACCAAGCATTCAGTGAAGAATTAATACGATTTTCCCACAAACTCTTCCAAAAATAGAAGAGTTGGGAAAAGTTCCAAACTCATTTTGTGAGCCCAAACATCTCAGGAAAACTATAAACCAGTATCTTTTATGAATACAAATGCAAAAATCCTCAACAAAGTTGTAGCAAACCAAATCCAGCAACATATAAAAATAATTATACATCACACTAAGTGTGATTTATAATGCAAGATTGGCTTAACATCTGAAAATCAATTAACGTAATACATTGTTTCAATGAATAAAAAACAAAACTCATATGACTATCTCAATAGACACAGAGAAAGCATTTGATAAAATCCAACACCCATCCATGAGAAAAAGAAACCTCTCAACAAGTTAGGAATAGAAATGAACTTCCTTAACTTGATAAAATGCATCAACCGAAAATCCACTGACAATGTCATACTTAACAGTGAAAAACTTAATGCTTTTCTCCTAAGATCATGAAGATAAGTCTGCTCTAGCAACTTCTATTCAACACTGTTCTGGAGAGTCTAGTCAGGGCAATTAGGCAAGGGAAAGAAGTAAAAGGCATTCCAATTGGGAAGGAAGATGTAAAACTCTGTATTTGTAGATAACATGATCTTGTATCTAGAAAGTTCTAAGAAACCCACTAAAAAATTATTACAACTAATAACTGAGTTAAGCAAGGTTGTGTGGTACAAGATCTGTGTACAAAAATCAATTGTATTTCTATATTGTGGCAATGAACAATATGAAAATAAAATTAAGGTAAGCATAAAATACATAAGATTAAATTTAACAAAAGTGTGTCTTAGCACTTTTTTGTTAAATTTGATCTTACATATTTAAGATTAGCATCATCGACTGGGTGGTTTAGACAATAGACATTTATTTCTCACAGTTATGGAGGCTGTGAACTCCAAGATCAGGACGTCAGCATGTTTAGGTTCTGGTGAGGGGCTTCTTCCTAGTTTGCAGAAGGCTGTCTTCTTGTTGTATCTTCACATGGTCTTTCCTTGGAGTGTGTACATGGAGAGAGAGAAAGAAAGGTCCAGTGTCTCTTTCTCTTCTTGTAAGAGCATATCCATCATGGTGGCCTCACCCTCATGAGCTCATGTAAATGTAATTCACTTTTTTTTTTTTTTTTTTTGAGACGGAGTCTTGCTCTGTCTCCCAGGCCAGAGTGCAGTGGCATGATCTCAGCTCACTGCAACGTCCGCCTCCCACGTTCAAGCCATTCTCTTGCCTCAGCCTCCTGAGTAGCTGGGATTACAGATGCGTGCCACCATGCCCAGCTAATTTTTGTATTTTTAGTAGAGACAGGTTTCACCATGTTGGTCAGGCTGGTCTCGAACTCCTGACCTCGTGGTCCACCTGCCTCAGTCTCCCAAAGTGCCGGGATTACAGGCATGAGCCACTGCACTCAGCCTCTTTTTTTAAAATTTCTTTTGTTCCTTATAACACTGGTTCAACTCTCCTGTAAAAAGTTGAATGGGATTGGTGGAGCAAACATTTTAATCTTGTTTCTTATGTTTGGGGAAAAAGAATCAATCATTCATTATTAAGTATATGTAAACTGCAGGGTTTTCAGAGATTCCCTGTAACAGGTTGACGAAATTTACTTCTATTCTTAGTTTTCTGTGAGTTTTTATCAGGAAGAGTTGATATTTTCAAATGCCTCTTCTGTATCTATTGAGATCATCATATGTTTTTATTTCTTTTTTTAGTGTGTTAATATGGTGAATTTTACATTGAATTTTGGATGTTAAATATTTCTTGTTATGCAGGCCTGCTTGTGATAAATTCTTTCAGATTTTCTGTGTCTGAAAGCATCTTCATATTTGAAAGATATTTTTAGTGAGTATAGAATTCTGGATAAATTAAAGGATTTACTCTTTCACTACTTTCAAGCTGTCCTTGTGCTTTCTTAGCGTCTCATGAGACGCTAGCTTCTGTTTGTCTATTGTGTGTCTTTATTCCCCACTGGCTTCTAAGATTTTCTGTCTGTCACTGGTCTTGAGCATTTTAATTATGACATACTTCTGTATGGTTTTTCTTTATGTTTCTTTTCCTTGGGCTTTCATGATTTTTAAAATCTGTGGCTATAAAATTTATACCAAATTTGGAAAATTTTAATTTTTTCAAAGATA
>NW_012104154.1:1465012-1480408 GCF_000951045.1 Mandrillus leucophaeus | reverse complement strand
ACAAAGTTGTAGCAAACCAAATCCAGCAACATATAAAAATAATTATACATCACACTAAGTGTGATTTATAATGCAAGATTGGCTTAACATCTGAAAATCAATTAACGTAATACATTGTTTCAATGAATAAAAAACAAAACTCATATGACTATCTCAATAGACACAGAGAAAGCATTTGATAAAATCCAACACCCATCCATGAGAAAAAGAAACCTCTCAACAAGTTAGGAATAGAAATGAACTTCCTTAACTTGATAAAATGCATCAACCGAAAATCCACTGACAATGTCATACTTAACAGTGAAAAACTTAATGCTTTTCTCCTAAGATCATGAAGATAAGTCTGCTCTAGCAACTTCTATTCAACACTGTTCTGGAGAGTCTAGTCAGGGCAATTAGGCAAGGGAAAGAAGTAAAAGGCATTCCAATTGGGAAGGAAGATGTAAAACTCTGTATTTGTAGA
This sequence comes from Mandrillus leucophaeus, assembly GCF_000951045.1. Classification (NCBI taxonomy): domain Eukaryota; kingdom Metazoa; phylum Chordata; class Mammalia; order Primates; family Cercopithecidae; genus Mandrillus; species Mandrillus leucophaeus. The sequence goes on along the minus strand of NW_012104154.1, from coordinate 1,479,945 downwards.
TAACATGATCTTGTATCTAGAAAGTTCTAAGAAACCCACTGAAAAATTATTACAACTAATAACTGAGTTAAGCAAGGTTGTGTGGTACAAGATCTGTGTACAAAAATCAATTGTATTTCTATATTGTGGCAATGAACAATATGAAAATAAAATTAAGGTAAGCATAAAATACATAAGATTAAATTTAACAAAAGTGTGTCTTAGCACTTTTTTGTTAAATTTGATCTTACATATTTAAGATTAGCATCATCGACTGGGTGGTTTAGACAATAGACATTTATTTCTCACAGTTATGGAGGCTGTGAACTCCAAGATCAGGACGTCAGCATGTTTAGGTTCTGGTGAGGGGCTTCTTCCTAGTTTGCAGAAGGCTGTCTTCTTGTTGTATCTTCACATGGTCTTTCCTTGGAGTGTGTACATGGAGAGAGAGAAAGAAAGGTCCAGTGTCTCTTTCTCTTCTTGTAAGAGCATATCCATCATGGTGGCCTCACCCTCATGAGCTCATGTAAATGTAATTCACTTTTTTTTTTTTTTTTTTTGAGACGGAGTCTTGCTCTGTCTCCCAGGCCAGAGTGCAGTGGCATGATCTCAGCTCACTGCAACGTCCGCCTCCCACGTTCAAGCCATTCTCTTGCCTCAGCCTCCTGAGTAGCTGGGATTACAGATGCGTGCCACCATGCCCAGCTAATTTTTGTATTTTTAGTAGAGACAGGTTTCACCATGTTGGTCAGGCTGGTCTCGAACTCCTGACCTCGTGGTCCACCTGCCTCAGTCTCCCAAAGTGCCGGGATTACAGGCATGAGCCACTGCACTCAGCCTCTTTTTTTAAAATTTCTTTTGTTCCTTATAACACTGGTTCAACTCTCCTGTAAAAAGTTGAATGGGATTGGTGGAGCAAACATTTTAATCTTGTTTCTTATGTTTGGGGAAAAAGAATCAATCATTCATTATTAAGTATATGTAAACTGCAGGGTTTTCAGAGATTCCCTGTAACAGGTTGACGAAATTTACTTCTATTCTTAGTTTTCTGTGAGTTTTTATCAGGAAGAGTTGATATTTTCAAATGCCTCTTCTGTATCTATTGAGATCATCATATGTTTTTATTTCTTTTTTTAGTGTGTTAATATGGTGAATTTTACATTGAATTTTGGATGTTAAATATTTCTTGTTATGCAGGCCTGCTTGTGATAAATTCTTTCAGATTTTCTGTGTCTGAAAGCATCTTCATATTTGAAAGATATTTTTAGTGAGTATAGAATTCTGGATAAATTAAAGGATTTACTCTTTCACTACTTTCAAGCTGTCCTTGTGCTTTCTTAGCGTCTCATGAGACGCTAGCTTCTGTTTGTCTATTGTGTGTCTTTATTCCCCACTGGCTTCTAAGATTTTCTGTCTGTCACTGGTCTTGAGCATTTTAATTATGACATACTTCTGTATGGTTTTTCTTTATGTTTCTTTTCCTTGGGCTTTCATGATTTTTAAAATCTGTGGCTATAAAATTTATACCAAATTTGGAAAATTTTAATTTTTTCAAAGATATATTTGTGATCCCTATTCTCTCTTCTTAGTAAAATCCACTTACACGTACATTATCCCACAATTACAATAAGAATATCAAAGATCACTGATCTTTATGTTACAACAGATATGAAAATAATGAAAAGGTTTGAAGTATTGCAAGAATTACCAATCTGTGACACAGAGATATGAAGTAAACAGGTGGAGTTGGAAAAATGGCACTGATATACTTACTGGACATGGGGTTGCCACAGACCTTCAGTTTACAAAATGCAGTATCTGTGGAGCACAATAAAATGAGGTCTGCCTGTATTTCGTCTGTCTTCCAGGGTGATTTCAGTCTGGAGGGTAAATCTGGTTCCTTTTCCTCCTTCTTCACTGGAAACGCAAGTCCGTTTCAGATAGTAATGATGAGACTCTGTGCAGAGCTGGGTGGCTTGAGTTAAGACAACCAACAAGAAATGCTCTCAGAGATTCACCCCAATCTGAACCTGAAGAGACAAGGAGGAGGGAGAAGTTTCTGGAATCTGGCAGCGCCTAACTGCAGAAGAGGACAACTGGGACTGCCAGGAAAATAGCCGCTGCCAGAACCTCGGTGCAGAAAAGTGTTAGCACAGAAGGCCTGGCCGCTGTCCTTTGAAAGGCCAGCTTACGAGGGTGGCCCTTCGCTGGAGTCTGTAAACTTAAGATTTCTGGAGGGTTCCTATTACCTTTACTGATAAGAGTGGCTACACCGACTGAACTGTACAAATAATATGGTTTAACTTGAGCACTTGCTTTCCTTCTTGGAGTTTGGATTTTTTTTTTTTTTTTTTTGAGACATTGTCTCTCTCTGTTGCCCAGGTTAGAGTGAAGCGACATGATCTAAGCTCACTGCAACCTCCACCTCCTGGGTTCAAGCAATTCTCGTGCCTCAGCCTCCCAAGTAGCTGGGATTACAGGCATGTGCCACCACACCTGGCTAGATTTTGTATTTTTAACTGAGACAGGGATTCACACGTTGGCCAGGCTGGTCTCAAACTCCTGACCTCAAGCAACGCGCCTGCCTCTGCCTCCCAAAGTGCTGGGATTACAGGCATGAGCTGCCACGCCCAGCCCGGGAGTTTGAAATTTTGATATGGAAAAATAGAGTGTCACATGACCAGCCCCCAGTAAAAATCCTACTGAGCTTCCCGGGGTTGCAACATTTTACAAGTGTTGCCACAGTTCCTTGTTGAGGGAATTAAACACACCTTGTGTGACTCTACCGGGAGAGGACATGGAATTTTGTGCCTGGGTTTCCTCCAAACATTTTCCTTTTCTGATTTTGCTTTGTATCTTTTCGTTGGAATAAATTATAATCATGAACAAGACTATACACTGAGTCCTGTCCATCGTCCTAGCAAATCATCAAGCCTGGGGGTTTTGGGGACCCCTGACACAGTTGGAGAGGTGAGGAATGAGAAGGAAAAATAAATAATCCAACTTCTCCCTCCTGTAGCTACTTTGCTGATAGTGCACAGGATTCACCTGGAAGCTAGAAGGCATGGAGCATGGATGGTGCCAAACATAGAGGTGAACCTCCCAGATCTTGGCAGGGCAGAAAAGCGGGGAAAGTGGATGCCAGGGCTTGGGAGTCAAATGCCGAACAGTCGGCGCAGATGCAGAGCATGTGCCTGGTGCGTCCCCTGCTCACCAGCAAAGACCTGGAGCCCACAGCCTCTAATGCCAGAGTGAACAGGGCAAAAATAATTTTAATTTAAATTTTAAAAGTTCAAAAGACAATTTAACCCACCTGACAAGGGATGAATAACCAGAATACACAAGGAGCTCAAATAACCCTATAAGAAAAAAAAAAATCTAATAATCCAATCAAAAGATGGGCAAAAGATCTGAATAGACATATCTCAAAAGACATGCAAATGGCAAACAGGCATATGAAAAAGGTGCTCAACATTGCTGATCATTAGAGAAATGCAAATGAGGCTGGGCGCAGTGGCTCACACCCGTGATCCCAGCACTTTGGGAGGCCAAAGCAGGTGGATTGCTTGAGGTCAGGAATTCAAGACCAGCCTGAGCAACATGGCAAAACCTCGTCTCTACTTAAAATACAAAAATTAGCCAGGCATGGTGGCATGTGCCTGTAAGCCCAGCTACTTGAGAGGCTGAGGCAGGAGAATGTCTTGAACCTGGGGAGGTGGAGGTTGCAGTTAGCCGAGATGGTGCCACTACACTCCAACCTGGGCAACAGAGTGAGACCTTGTCTCTAACAAACAAAAACAAAACAAACAAAGAAATGCAAACCAAAACTACAATGAGATATCATCTCACCCCAGTTTAAATGGCTTATATCCAAAAGACAGGCAATAACAAATGCTGGTGAGAATATGGAGTAAAGGGAACCCTTGTACACTGTTGGAGGAATGTAAATTAGTACAACCACCATGGAGAACAGTTTGGAGTTTCCTCAGAAAACTAAAAATTGAGCTACAGTATGATCTGGCAATCTTACCCACTAGGCATATACCCAAAAGAAAGGAAATCAGTATATCGAAGAGATATCTACACTCCTATGTTTGTTGCAGCACTGTTTATAATAGCTATGATTTGGAAGCAAGCTAAGTGCCCATTAGCAGATGAGTGGATAAAGAAAATGTGGTACATATACACAATGGAGTACTACTCAGCTGTAAAAAAGAATGAGATCCAGTCATTTGTAACAACATGGATGGAACTGGAGATCATTATGTTAAGTGAAATAGGACAGGCACAGAAAGACAAACATCACATGTCCTCATTTATTTGTGGGATCTAAAAATCAAAACGACTGAACTCATGGGCATAGAGAGTAGAAAAACAGTTATCAGAGGCTAGTGAGGGTAGTGAGGGGCTGAGAGGGAGGTGGGGATGAGTATTAAAAAATAGAAATAGGCCGGGCACGGTGACTCACGCCTGTAATCCCAGCACTTTGGGAGGCTGAGGTGGGCGGATCACGAGGTCAGGAGATTGAGACCATCCTGGCTAACACGGTGAAACCCCATCTCTACTAAAAATGCAAAAAATTAGCCGGGCGTGGCAGCGGGCGCCTGTAGTCCCAGCTACTTGGGAGGCTGAGGCAGGAGAATGGTGTGAACCCAGGAGGCGGAGCTTGCAGTGAGCTGAGATCGTGCCACTGCACTCCAGACTGGGCGACTGAGCAAGACTCCGTCTCAAAAAAATAAATAAATAAATAATGAATAAGACCTACTATTTGATAGCACAACAAGGTGACGATAGTCAATAATAACTGTACATTTTAAAATAACTTAAAGATTGTAATTGGATTGTTTGAAACTCAATGGATAAATCCACCCTTGAGGGGATGGCTACCCCATTCTTCATGATGTACTTATTTCACATTGCATGCCTGCATCAAAACATCTCATGTACCCCATAAATATGTACACCTTCTATGTACCCACAAACATTTCTAAAAAAGACAATTTAAAATTTTGAAAATAGAAATACAACATTGAAAGCTATAATTTGATCTAAAATGTTCTATGTATTCTTTTCCTGAAGAAGGTTTTACACTTTCAACTTCAAAATACCTTTGTTAATGAAAAGTGCTTTCAATATCAATAAATTAAATATCACTGTTGAAGAAGGTTAGCAAAATGACACTCATAGGATTAATTTAGGAACTTTCCTAAAGAAAATCCTGTGTTTTAAATTTAATTACAAAGAACTTTCCTTTTGATCAAGCCAGTGCATGACCATTTGAGTGATGATGGCAATTTTCTCAGCTCTTGATATCAACACTAATTTATCCATATAATAAATTGTTATTGCATATCTGCTTTGTGATAAGGACTGAATTAAATATTTTTAAAAAGAGCTAATGTCCATTTCAAAAGCAGTGATTGCTTTTTCTTTGGAGGAAACAAATATTAGATCTTACAGCATTTGATATATATATTTTTTGGTCTGGGCAGTACATCCTCAGACACTCTTTTAAACTGTAAGTTTAAAAACTCTTGTATGCATTTGCAAAGATAAACTCTCATCATTCACATTCCAATACCTGGACTTGGTAAACAACAAAGTAAATTAAACGAGGTTCTTATGAGTCAGTATTCAATGTTGCTGAATCCTCAGCTCATTCAATGCCTTCTTAAATGACCCATACAAATTAGAAGTCATGAAAGATTTTCTAATTAACATGACGTTCCCAGAGAGGCCCAGAGCATTCTGAGGACATTCATTTTGTGTTGATCCGTCACTGAATATTGCTTTGGCTGTGCCAAAGGAAGGCCTTGGAAGAGCCCACGTCAGAAGCGAAGGGTGGAAAGTGAGATAAGGAAGATTCTGTCAACTGAGGACTTCCCTGGGGTCTTCAGGAAGCACTGGCTGGCAGCAAGGGGCGTGGACCCTCGATTGCTGCTGCAGAACAGGGCAATGGGTGATGATATTTATCCTAGGCATACTCCCTGGCTTTCCTCACCAGACAACTACCTCTAAATAGCCCTTTGGCTTTTAATTTACCACAAGAAAGATAAACCCTGCTAAAGGGCTGTCAAGCGCGTAGACTTTGGGGTCTTTACTCTAATTCCAGCTGGAATGTTTACGGTGTGATCTTGGCCAACTTCCTTCACCTTTCTGAGCTTCAATTTTTGCACCTGAAAAATGGCAACAGTGACAACTCACATTATAGGTTTGTGTAAACTGCTTAACTTGATTACTATGATCTGCCTTTCTCTCTCTCTTAGCTACTAAGGTTGACCTTATCGCTGCACAACCCCCTGCATGGTCATCTAAGGCCTAGAGATTGAAATATGCTTCAAGGTCTAAAGTTAAGGCTCATAAACGGTAGGGCACCAAGCTGTATAACAAGTTAGTAGAGATTTATCTGTTCTTGGTTCTTCACGGCACTATCTCAAGTAGATATATTTTTTTTTCAAAGTAATTTTATTATGAAATCCAAGCATCCAGAAAAGTTGCAAGTACTATACAAAGAGCTTTTTTGTTTTTTTTTTTTTTTTAACTGAATGATTTGAGGGCAAGTTGTCGCTGGGATTCCCATCACCCCCCAGTACTTCAGTATTTATAGTAATATAAATACTGAAGGGCCTTCTTCTGTGTTATCTCAGTATAATCATTAACACTGATGTATGGCTACCATCCGATCCTCAGACCCCCTTTGTGTTTCACCAGTAATGTCCTTTACAGCCAAAACATCCAATCTAGGATGCCACTTTGCATTTAGTTGTTGTTTCTCTAATCTCCTTCACTCCAGAATAGTTAACACCCCAACTTTTTGTCACACATTTTGTAGCATGCTCATTTGTTTGTTTTTGTCTGATAATTCCTCATAATGGGCAGAGGTGATGCACTTTTGGCAGGCAATTACAGAAATAATGCTGAGGTCTCACTGCCTTCTGTGAGGTGGCCTGTGATGTCAGCTTGTCCCATTACAGGTCATGTTAAGTTGGGTCACTGGGTTAAGTTCATCCAGCTTCTTCACGGTCATGTATTCTTGTTCTCTTTCTAAGTCGTATATTGTGGAAACGTATGTGGAAATTGTATGATTATCTAGTTTCTCATCAAACTTATACGCACTCACCCACCAGATTTAGCGCCTATTGATGTTTCTTGGCTGAATTTATTGTTACCATGATGTTTGGCATTTTCACTTATACATTTATTATTAACATTATATTATAAGGAAAACTTCCTTTTCTCTCTACTTGTATTTGTTTTTGTGTTTACATTTGTATGAACTCATGGTTCCCCGTTTTATTCAAAGGCTTGTAATCCTTTACTGTCATTATTTGATATTCAAATTATTCCAGATTTAGCCGGCAGAAGCCTTTTCAAATCTCTTTATTATGCCCTTTTGTCAAGTCTCCATCACTCTTGAGCATTTTCTTACACTCTGTAACTAACTGTTCCAGCTTCATCTTCTTTTTTCTGCCCTAGCCATAGAATCAACTATTTCTCCCAAAAGCCCTGGTTCTTTTTCCTTTGAGATGGAGTCTCACTCTGTCGTCCAGTCTGGAGTGCAGTGGTGTGATCTCAGCTCACTGCAACCTCCGCCTCCCAGGTTCAAGTGATTCTCCTGTCTCAGCCTCCTGAGTAGCTGGGATTATGGGCACTTGCCATCATGCCAGGCTAATTTTTATATTTTTGTAGAGACAGGGTTTCACCATATTGGCCAGGCTGGTGTTGAACTCCTGACCTCAGGTGATCCGCACGCCTTGGCCTCACAAAGTGCTGGGATTACAGGCGTGAGCCATTGAGCCCGGCCTCTGGTTCTTTTTAGTGGAGAAAGGTATTTAGAAACCGAGATGGGTTGCTGGATGTGCTCATTGCTATTGGAATTTCTTTTAAAAGACAGTTTCTGTATGGTAAAATTATAAGTGATTTTTGATTTATTTTTGGTTTCTGTTATTTTATTTTATTTTATTTTACCAATACCTTTAATTTGTCTTCTCTGATTTAAAATAATCTTTTTGGCTGGGTGTGGTGGCTCACACCTGTAATCCTAGCACTTTGGAAGGCTGAGGTGAGCAGATCATTTGAGGTCAGGAGTTTGAACCCTGTCTCTACTAAAAATACAAAAATCAGCCAGGCATGGTGGCACACACCTGTAGTCCCAGCTACTCTGGAGGCAGAGGCAGGAAAATTGCTTGAACCCAGTGGGTGGAGGTTGTAGTGAGCCGAGATGGTGCCCCTGCACTCCTGCCTGGGTGACAAAGCGAGACTCCATTTCAATAAATAAATAAATAAATAAAATCATCTTTTTATCTTGCTTTTGTTCCTGCAGCTAAATTAGAAATTTGAAGTGTTTTCCTTAAAAAATGCAATGGCATTGTTTTTCTTATAAATTACAACTCTGATTTTCTCTTCAATGAAATCCATGTGTTCAATATGCTTGTTCACAGTTTGCCCCCTACCAAATGATGGCTTAATCCAAATATCTGGGCATGATACTGAGCTGAGTCTTCTGCAGAAAGTATGATCCACTCCCTGAGACCCCTGTCAAGGGAAGCTCACACATCCTGAGCTCCCTGTCTGGTGTGAGGGGAGGACAGCTGATAACCACCTGGCTATGCAGTGTTCCCAGGCATCACCGGTCCCCAGCCATGGCCTCTGCCTGCCACTGCCACAAATACAGCAAGAATGCCATCCCTTCAGACTCAGCTTTAATCCTCAGAGTTTCATCTAGTCCTTTATGGGCAGATGTTATCCAAACCCTAAATTTCCACAGGCCCTCTTGATTTTTTCATGGTGATCTAGATCAGACATTGAGCCCATGCATACTAGACCCCTGTACTGACTTTCTGATTTTCAAAGCAATTCTACAATCTCTGCAACCCACTCAAAGTGGTTTTTTTTTGTTTTTTTTTTTGTTTGTTTGTTTGTTTTTTACCATCTGGAGCCCTTCCAGAGTTGCTTCTTTGAGGTCACAATAAGACTGTTTTTCTTTCTGTTAGCTTTGATCTCTTGATGGCCAGAGTCTCTGGGTATCACTATTGGTAATGGCAACAACAACAACTTCTCTGGTGATTACATCAACACCAAATTCAATCTTTGTATCAACTTGTACACAGTTCTGTGGCAACCAGGATTTCTCCAGTATTTTAAAAATAACCTGTGCGGCATGACTCATGCTAGCCACTTCACTTTGGCCTTTACCAAGTCCAGCATAGCAAAATCTCATAGCAATTCACTATTTCTCATTACTGGCAGCATCCTTGAAAACATCTCCATGTTAGGTGAGTAAAACTCACATCTGTCGATGACACCAGGATTTCTTTTAAGAAAACAACCAGTTGCCATTCTGCAAACCCCTTTAACTGGAATAATTTCACACTGGGGCACAATGAAAGCCATATCCCCACATTTTGTGGTGAAAGCAGTTTTGATACCTGCTTCCTGTAATGACTGAAAAATATTATACAACTGATGATTTTATTTGTGATTGCAGCTTTTCCTTCCAGGTGATTCTTTCTAGCTGCATTTCCTGCTATAATATGGTCCTTGGACTACAAGAGGGCTTTCCATGAACTACCAAACAATTCATAGACTTTTTTTTTTTATATGTATTTTTTCTTTTTTTAAACCAGTGTTCAGTACCTTAGCTGTTGCTGTTAGCCTGAGTGGGTTGGGGGTGGCAACCTATTTTATTTTTTATACTTTTTGTATTTCCTAAAATTTCTGTCCTGAACATCTATCAGTTCTATGGTGGTATATTTTATACCATAAAACAAACCCACATCAAACCCTAACTCCTCTTCCCCAAATCAAAGCATCATCTTGTATTGTTTCATTTAGCTCAGAGGAAATTGACATAGATTTGCTGTCGTTTCCCTCACTCCCAGTAACCAGCACAGGAGAGAGCCTAACTGAGTTTGCCTTCAACTAAGTATAATAAATCCTCCACCCTTTAACATCTCTCCTTTATCTGGTTTCCAACCTTGTGCAATACTCTTTCACATGGACCCCAGGGACCTTGTTGCACTCTTTTAAGAAAGGTTTTTTTTTTTTTTTTAATGTTGTAATACTTTATACACGTAATGTAATACATAAACAAATTCAAGCTAGGTGTCATAATCATAAACCTAGTATTTGTAAACTCACAACTCATCTTAAGTGACAGGATGTTACCAGTACACTTGGAGCTATCAGGTTGAACCATGTGAAATGCCATTTTTTAAGATTAAAAAATTTTTGAATAGAGGCGGTTTCATATGATTTCATCTCACACTTGTGTGTTTTCCCCGATCCTGTTATCCTGCCTTTTCCCCAGCAATAGCTCTCCTCCAACCTGAACTTAAGTGATTATTTCCCTGATACTTAAATATTTTAAACACATATTTGTATGTTGTATATCACTTAAAAATGTTATTTAACTTTGTTTTTGAGGTTCATATATGCTTTCTTGCTTTTTACAAATTCAGCATTCGTTTTATGGCTCGTCTGTGTTGCTGGGCTTAGATCTATGGTTCATTCCTACTGCTCTGCAGTGCTGTCCATGCTCCATCCCAGGAAGAGAGAACAATTTGTTCGTTTCCGACATGAATAATCTTGCTGTGAATATATTTGTACATTTCTCCAGAGGCCTATGTACAAAAGTTTCCTAGGTAGTGGTTTTGAAACATTTTTGACTGTGACTAATAAGAAATACATTTATATTGAGACTCATCGCTCACAAATATACATATATTAGGATGTTTATATCTAAAGCAAGTTTCTAGAAATGATACTTTTCTTCTTCAGTATGATGTGTTCTGATATTTTCTATTCCTTTCCAATCTGGTTTATTTTAGAGAAACATTTTGGTTATAACCCCCTACGTTTCTAAAAAATTTATGGAGCATTATTTTATAGTATGTGGTTATCAAATTTTGTTTATTCTAATAATGTACATTCTTTGAGATGTACGGGATTCTATATGCAGACATATGTATACACATATGTACACACATCTATGTATATTTATATATAGGTATATATATACACATATACACGTATATGTACACACATGTATATGTATATATGCAACATATATACACACATGTATATATGTGTACATATATGTGTATGTATGTATATATACACACATATATATAGTGTATATATACACACATGTACACATGTATACGTGTGTGTGTGTATTTCTGAGACGGGGTCTCGTTCTGTTGCCCAGGCTGAAGTGCAGTGGTACAGTCACGGCTCACTGCAGCCTTGACCTCCTGGGCTCAATCTGTTTTCCCACCTCAGCTTCCTAAGTAGCTGGGACTACAGATACATGCCACCTTGCCCAGCTAATTTTTGTATTTTTTAGTAACACCAGGTTTCACCATGCTGAGGCTGGTCCCGAATTCCTGGGGTCAAGCGATCCTCCCTCCTTCGCCTTCCAAAGTGCTGGGATTACAGGCGAGAGCCACTATACCTGGCTGGATTCTATATATTTTTATGAGTTCAAACTTGTTAGTAGCTGTTTGAATAACTGCTTGTATTCACCATTTTACAGTTGTTTAGATTGTTTCATGCATTGATAATTGAGAGAAGTGTATTAACATTTCCCACTGCAATTACAGATGTGCTGTTTCTTCCTATAGTTCTATCGAGTTTTGCTTTATATGTTTTTAGCTTATTTCATTAGATGAAAATAAGTTATACATTATTTTGCTTTCTGGTGAATTGATTCTTTTATTCTTTTTTGATTACCATCTTTACTCTAATAATGCTTCAAGACTTGACTCTTCTATTTGATGTGATAACCAGCCTTTTATTGATTATTTGCCTGGTTTATATTTTCCAACCTTTTCCTTTCAATCTTCCAGCCACTCTTTTGTTTCAGGTATGTTGCTTGTAAAAGTATTTTATTACTTTTAAAAATATTTGATCTGGTTTTTTTGAAGAGCAAGGTGAGTCACTTTATAGTAATTGTTATTACTGATGTTTTTAGATTTATTTCAATTATCTAACTGTTAATTTTTTTCTTGCTCCTTTTATCCTTCTTTTGTCTTGCTTTCTTTGAAAGGGGAGTAGGTTGAGTTTGATATATTTTTAATTTTGTCTTATTCCATACTTTCCCTGTATAATAATTTGGAAGTTATTGATCTATTTTCCTCTTTGAGCAACTACCTTTGAAATGTCACTGTGACGATTTAACAGAATCTAAAGTTGATAAATATCTTAATTATCTCTTTATTTGTACATGAACCTTAGAGCATAAAACTATCTATAGGCCAGGCACGGTGGCTCATGCCTGTAATCCCAGCACTTTGGGAGGCCGAGGCAGGTGGATTACTTGAGGTCAGGAGTTTGAGATCAGCCTGGCCAACATGGTGAAACCCTGTGTCTACTAAAAATACAAAAATTAGCCGGGCATGGTGGCACGTGCCTGTAATCCCAGCTACTCCGGAGGGTGAAGCACAAGAATCCCTTGATCCTGAGAGGCGGAGGTTGCAGTGAGCTGAGATCGTGGCACTGCACTCCAAAGCGAGGCTCTGTCTCAAAACAAAGCAAAACAAAACAGAACAAACAAAAAAATCCTCCTATCATCTCCTCCCCACTTATTCACATGCCATTGACGTCTAGTACTCTAGCTCTCTTCTTTCTTTTTTTAAAATCCCACAGGAGACATTTTTGTTTAACACTGCTAATATTTGTTTTTATTTACAAATGTTCTTTTGGTCATAATTCCTTTAAATATCCCAGGCTTTCATTCTAGATACTTTTTCTGGACTTCCTACTGAAACACATACATATTTTAGAATTTCCTTTAATGAAATGCATCTTTTAGAATATTTTAGATCAGAAGATGTCTAAAAGTAACTCCATTTTTATTCAAACGAAAATGTATTTATGCTGCCTTTCTTTTTGAAAGATACTTTTTATGAAAGATACTTTTGATAGCTTTACAATTCTAAGCTGGCAATAATTTTGTGGTCAGATGTGACTTCATTGTCTTCTGGTTTCCATGCTCACTGTTGAGAAGCCTCTGTCAGGATAATGATTGCTTGTTTGTAGCTGCTCTATTTTTCTCTTTGCCTGCTTTCAAGATCTTTTCTTTGACTTGGGATTCTACAACCATATTGCAAAATCTGTCTGTATATATATTGCTTTTTATTTATTTTGTTGGGTATTTGTTATGTTTCCTGCATGTGTGCACCATGAAATCAACTAACTCTGGAAATTCCTAAAAATCACCTCTTTTCTTGTCTCTCTATTCTCTCCTTCTGGGACTTTGATAGATATAACTTAAATATTTTATTCTATCCTCTGTGTCTTTATTCTCTTTTATATTTCCTATCTCCTTATCCCTGTATTAGACTTTGTTCAATTTCTTTAAGCCCATCTTTCAGTTCACCAATTCTCTCAGTCTCTACTTAATCCACGAGTTAGCTTATCATTAACATTTTAACTTTAATAATTACATTTTTATTTCTTAATGTTTCATTTGATCGTTTTCAAATCTGTCTTGTAATTTTTTACAGTATTTTACTCCATAATTTTGTGTGTGTGTGTGTTTGAGATGGAGTCTCACTCTGTTACTCAGGCTGGAGTGCAGTGTCTCAGTGTCTGCATCTCGGCTCACTGCAACCTCTGCCTCCCGGGTTTGAGTGATTCTCCTGCCTCAGTCTCCCAAATAGCTGGGATTACAGGTATGTGCCACCACGCCCAGCTAATTTTTGTATTTTTAGTAGAGACGAGGTTTTACCATGTTGGCCAGGCTGGTCTCAACCTCCTGACCTCAGGTGATCCACCAGCCTTGGCCTCCCAAAGTGCTGGGATTACAGGCATGAGCCACTGCGCCCAGCCTCCATAATGATTTTTAAGATCTGCCTTTTATTTCTTCAAATATTTCACACACTGTTACTTTATATACTATTTTATAATTACAATTTCTTGAGTGTTTTCGTGTCTGCTGGTATTCCCTAATGCTAGCTTGTTTGTCTGGATGTTGATAACTATAGATTGTGAGCTCATATTTTTTTTAACTTAATCTGAGAAAATCCTTGGGATTAAAATAGGTTACTTTGCAATATAGAGCATTTTTGTTGCTTCTGCTGGGAGCTCAAGGATACTACCAGACTACAACCACACTGCTTCTTTAGGAGCTTAAGTTCAGATATCCAGTCCTGCAGTGGGTCCAAAGTTTGACTTCATCTTTGCAGTGCAGTTCTAAGAATTTGCCTTCAGAGTTTGTTTTTATACACCTGCTCTATTCAGGCTTCAGCTCAACCTTTCTCCTCACTCCTCCTTGAAAATTTCCCTTGCTTTCCTGGGATCCTACCACGTATATTGTAGTGAGGGAGCCCTTCAGGGTACCTCAAGCCCTGTAATGTCAGAAGCCCTTGATAGCTCTCATAAGTATCTACATGTGGTTGTGGATACACAACAGCCAAAGGGACTTTTTAACAAGACGTAAATCAGATTACACTCCTCCCTGGTTGCAGACTCTCAAATGCACCTCTCAGCACACTGAGAACAAAACCCAAACACCTTACCTTGGCATCTCAGGCCTGCGGAATCTGGTTCGTGCCTGTTTCTTGGACTCTGTTTCCTACCGCTGCACGCATGGTCCAGAAGGACATTTTCTAGATTCTTTCCACAGACAGCCATTCCCATCGCACAGTTATAGACCCTCTGTTTGAAATTCTGCCTGTTTCCCTCAAGCATCCATTCTCTCTTTGGCCAGCCTTGGCATGCCGGGATCCTCGTCAGTAGGAACTCAGCAGTAGCCATGCTCCAGCCTGGTTTCTCAGCGCCATTCCAGCTAACGCAGCCACCCTCATCGCCAGTCACTCTGGATTACCCGTTTCCTTCCACCTAACGCAGCCACCCTCATCACCAGCCACTCTGGATTACCTGTTTCCTTCCACCTAACGCAGCCACCCTCATCGCCAGTCACTCTGGATTACCTGTTTCCTTCCACCTAA
>NW_012104154.1:1459958-1462084 GCF_000951045.1 Mandrillus leucophaeus | reverse complement strand
TGTTCCTGAAGGTCCCAACCAGGACAATGAGATGAGATGGAAAAGAGAGAAGTAACAATTGCAGAAAAGAACAAGACAAAATTTTGTCATTTGCAGACGATAGCATTGCCAATACAGGAAATGGAAGAGAAAATAGAGACAGACACAGACTAACAGAAGATTGGTGTTTTCATAATATAAGAACATTTATGCAAATCAAAAAGAAAAAGTGCAATATGGGCAAAAGAAGGGATAATTCACCAAAAAATCTGATTGGTTAATAAATGCATGTGAGAGGCTTAGCTTCACAAAAATCAGGAAATGCAAATAATAAATGAAATAGTTCACACCCATCAGACTGAAAAAATCATTAGGTCTGATAATTCTCAGAGCTGGTAAGATATGGGATAGTGAGGACTGTCGCTCTGTAGAGTCATTTTCAATGTTTAGGGAGAGACTCAGCAAACTCAGTACTAGAAGTATTTTAGAGAAATCGGTAAATTATTTCTCTTAAACACGACAATGTTAATTGTGTTAGGTAATTGTTAGAGACCTAATGACAATATATGATGGAAAATAACAGTCATTACTTAAGGACAGGGATACATTAAGAGAAATGTGTTGTTAGGTAATTTTTTTTTTTTTTTTTTGAGACTGAGTCTCACTCTGTCACCAGGCTGGAGTGCAGTGGCACAATCTCAACTCAGTGCAACCTCTGCCTCCCTGTTTCAAGTGGTTCTTCTGCCTCAGCCTCCTGAGTAGCTGGGACTACAGGTATGTACCACCACGCCTGGCTAAGTTTTGTATTTTTAGTAGAGATGGGGTATCACCATGTTGGCCAGGATGGTCTCGATATCTCGATCTCGTGATCTGCCTGCCTTGGGATTATAGGCGTGAGCCACCGTGCTTGGCCTTGTTAGGTAATTTCATCATTGTGCAACCATCACAGAGCACATTTACACAAACCTAACTAGTGGAACCTACCGCATTCCTAGGCTATGTGGTAGAGCCTATTGCTCCTGGGATACAGACCTATACAGCATGTTCCTGTACTGAACACTGTAGGCAGCTGTAGCACAATAAGTCTTTGTGTATCTAAACATGGAAAAGGTGCAGTAAAAACATGGTGTTATAATCTTATAGGACCACTGTCGTACGTGCAATCCATTGTTGACCAAAAGGTTATGTGGTGCATGATTGTATTTGTAACAGCAAAAATCTGAAAGCTGATTAGTTGTCCATCTGTAGGGACTTGGACAGATAAATTGTTGTATATTCATACAATAAAATAATGTTAATCAGTGAAAATGAATGCAACAACATAAACTAATCTTGAAAAAAGTTGTTAAATAAAAAATAGGCTGGCTGCGGTGGCTCACGCCTGTAATCCCAGCACTTTGGGAGGCCAAGGCAGGTCTATCACTTGATGCCAGGAGTTCGAGACCAGCCTGGGGAATGTGGTAAAGCCCCATCCCTACTAAAAATACAAAGATTAGCTGGGTGTGGTGGCACATGCCCTAGTTGGCACAGAAAATTCAGTACTCCTATACTGAATTTGCTGAGTCTTTCCCTAAACATTGCAAAATAACTCGACAGAGTGGCAGTCCCCCCAGTCACTCGGGAGGCCGAGGCACAACAATTGCTTGAACCCGTAGGGCAGAGGTTGCAGTGAGCCAAGATCGCGCCATTGCACTCCAGCCTGGGTGAACGAGCAAGACTCTGTCTCAAAAAAAAAAAAAAAAAAAAAGAAAGAGAAAAGAAAGAAAAGTAAACCATTGCAAGGGAATGCACACCTGTGTAAAAATTCAAAACACACAACAGAATGCTATACCTTGGCTTTGGAAACATAATAGTGAGGGAAAGGTATAAAAACATGGATCTGATAAATCCACACAAACTTCAGAAGGGCTCCAGGCCGGGCATGTGGTGCGGGATTTTCAGCCCTGCTTATGAAGCTCGACATAAGAAGCAGAAGCAACCGCAGCAGGTTAACGTGCTCTCTGCAGTGTGCAGGAGCTGTGCACTTTTTGCTTGATTTATTTTCTGTCAAAAAAGGAAGGAAGGAAGGAGGAAAGGAAGGAAGGGAGGAAGGGAGGAAAGAAGGAGAGAGGGAAGGAAGGAAGGAGGAAAGGAAGGAAGGGAGGAAG
>NW_012104154.1:1448512-1459061 GCF_000951045.1 Mandrillus leucophaeus | reverse complement strand
GCCACCCTCATCGCCAGTCACTCTGGATTACCTGTTTCCTTCCACCTAACGCAGCCACCCTCATCACCAGTCACTCTGGATTACCTGTTTCCTTCAAAGCATTTATCACCATTTGAAATGATCGTAATTGTTTTTGCATTTCCTCTGTTTATTTTTGCCTCTTTTCTAGGATATAATTCCAGGAGCACAAATTCTGTTGAATCCCAGTGCTAAGAAGTTCTGGCAGATAGTAGTCACTCATTAGATATTTATTGAGTAAATAAAAGAAAGTTGCAACTCAGAAGTACTGTATCAGAATCCTTGCAAAGTACATGGTTTCTCCTAAGAAAATATATGAAATATACAAGAAGAGAGATGGCTGAGGAAAACCAGGGCATGGGGAAGGCCTGGGCCTTTGCGTGGAGGGTTTTTAGTTAGTAATGGAACCCCATTATCTTGTTCATGAACTCAGCAGCCCTGGATTCAAAACATCTGGGCAAGGTCAACTTTTGACTTTGTCTCTTAACCCAGAGTTTATCCATTTATCCACTGAACAAAGTTGAATGTGCTCCCATTCTACCTCTTTTTTCTCATGAAACTTGCAAGACTTTGGACAAACACACACACACACAGTTTTTTGTTTTTTAAAAAACACTTCAAAAATAATCTGTCTCATTGACCTTTCATACGTGTTTTTACTAATTCTGCCTTTTATTTCTTCAACTATTTCACACATTGTTACTTTGTATTCTATTTCAGAATCACAGTTTCTTGAATGTTTTGTTTTAGTTTCTGCTGGCATTCCCTAACATTAGCTTATTTGTCTGGATGTTGATAACTGTAGAATGTGAGCTGATATTTTACTAGTGGTCCCATAGTCAAAATCACTCTCTCAGGATCTAATTCAGAAAATACTGATGCATACTGTATGCCCAGGAAATTAAAAATTAATAACACTTTTTGGTGTAAAGCAGGAATAAGTTCAACTGTTATTTTTTGTTCAACGTCAACTCTTTGAGTGGCGATGTTTAACTCTGAATCTTGCTGTGCACAGTATGCAGAAACAGCAGTCTAATCTCCTTTTGATTAATGAGAAAACATCTTTCTTTCTCTCTGGTTGTTTTCCTCTCAGTAATGCATACACTGAAAACTGAGAACACATATATACATGTTGCAAAAATTAAGAGTTTGGAAATGTCATTGTTTTGGCAGATGTGTTTAGTCTTTTAAGCATGGCCAAAATGGCCCCTTGATAACTTCATTTTAACTTTATGAGTGTTAATTATTACTGAAAGCTGGGGTTTTGCCAGGTCCTTCAGCTATGCGGGGCCAGAACTGGCCATGGGCTTTTTAGGATGTCTCTGATTTCAATGAAAGCTCCAGGCAACATTTCTCTTTTTTTTCCCCCAGACTTTTCTTAATTAAGTTTTTTTTTTCAAGCCTTACTGCATTCTTTATGCCAACCAACTGCATCTTATATTGTAAATTGGTTTTGACTCTGAGGCTTGCATTTTCACTCAAGCCTGACCCTAAGGATTTTGCAAACCTGGCTTTCCAACCTTTCTCATGTCTCTGTGCATGTGATTCGGGCTGAACGTACATGTATAGCCTTTATAAATTGTTTGCTTTTGGTGGAAATCAGTTTCAGGAAGCAAACTTTTAAAACGATTTTCTGAAGCCTAATTCTCTTATATTTGCTGCCTTTACCTAACTCATTGCCTTTTAAGTAGTGTACAGTATAGGCTCCAAAAGCAAGATCAGCAGTTGTCATTAGTCATCATGGTAGGAGAGGTAGCAGTAGCAATATTATCTTTTCCAAGTGAAGAAATTTGATCCATTGCCATCTTGCAATTTAAATTGCTCTCTTGGACAGATTTTGAGGAAGTCATACAAAGGAGTAGACGGTATTTGATTTATTATTGAGTAGGAAAATAAGATTCTGACATCCTTCCGTTCGTGAATACGAGTCTCATCATCTACCTGTGAACAAGCTAGAAAGGTTTTCTATAATAAGGGATTTGTCTGGTGTTTGTTCTGAGTTCCTGGCACGGGGCTTCTAAAGCCCTTGGATTTTTCTGAGTGGTGGAACTGTCTTTGTTATTCATGAGCCTCTTGGCTCACTCTTGAGTTGATGCTAATGAGGTGACACCCAGTGAGCCCTTAGACAGCTTCAGGAGTGGGGGCTGGACACAAGAAAGACGATCCATGAGATACTAGGATTGGGACTTTGGCGCAGCCCAAGCTCCAGAGAAGGGAGGGGAGGCTGGAGACCGAGTTCAACCCAGTGGTCAATCATACCTACGTAATGAACCCGTCAAAACTCCACACACTGAGCATCAGGAGCGATTGGGTTGATGAACACATGGGTTTGCCGGGAGGGAGGTGCACCTTATTTTCACAGGAAGCGCAAGGAAGCTCTGTGTTGGGGATCCTCCCAGGCCTTCCCTCTGTGTCTCTTCATCTGGGTGGCCCTGAGTTGTTCTCTTTATTGTAAAGCTATAATCCAAAGTGTAGCACTTTCTTGAGTTCTATGCATTGTTATAGCCAGTGATCAAACATGACAGGATTGTGGAAGTCCTTGAATTACTAGCCAGTTGGTCAAAAGTGTGAGTGGCCTGGGACACACTGAACTTGTGGCTGCTGTCTGGAGGGGGCTGTCTATGTGAATATTCATACACATACACTCGGGACTGACTGTGCTCTTCACCTGTGAGGTTCGTGCTAACTCCAGGTGGTTAGTGGCAGAAATGAACTGCAATATACCAATTGCTGTCAGAATTAAAGGTAAAATAAACATCTTTGAAACTGGCTAAAAGACAGACCTCGTATATACATCTGGGTGAAGCACAGAAAGTCATTCTGAATGAGAAAGGGTGATTGGTCAGGCTGAACACAATTTCTTTAGGCTTACGTACTGAGCATAGAGAAAACACCTTCTTGAAAAGCTGTTGAGTACTATGCTTAGAACCTGAGTGATGGGTCATTCATACCCCAAACCTCAGCATCACCTAATATACCCAGGTTACGAACCCTCACAGGCACCCCCTGAATCTAATATAAAATTTGAAAAAGAAAGAAACAAATATATATACACACACAAAGAACTCTTAAAACTCAGCAGTAAGAAAACAAGCTGATTAAAAAGTGGTCCAAAGACCTTAACAAACACACCGAAGAAGATACATGGATGGGAAAAAAATGTATGAAAAAAACGCTGTGTATCACATGTCACCAGAGAGTGCAAATTAAAACAGCAATGAGACACTACTACACATCTTTTAGGATGACCAAATGTGTAACACTGACAACACCAAACGCTGCTGAGGATATGGGACAACAGGAACGTGGCTGGTGGGAATGCAGAATGGTACAGCCACTTTGAAGGACAACTTGGTGGTTTCTTACGAAACTAAGAACCCTCTACCATAGGATCCAGCAATCATGCTCCTTACTATTTACCCAAAGGAGTTGAAAACATGTTCATCCACATACACACAAAAACCTGCACACAGATAGCAGCTTTCCAGCAGTTTAGTACATACCTGCCAAAACTTGGAGGCAACAAAGATGTCCTTCAGTAGGTAAACGGATAGATAAACCATGAGACATCCAAAGAAATGAGCTCGCAATCTGTGAAAAAATATGGAGGAACTTTAAATGCACATTACTAAATAAAAGGAACCAATCTGAAAAAGTCTGCACATTGTATGATTCTAACTATAAGATATTCTTATAGTGGTTGCAAGATCTGTGGTTGGTTGCAAGGGGTTGGGGATAGGGAGATAAATAGCACAGAGGAGTTTTAAGGCAGTGAGGATACCCTGTGTGATACTATAATGATGGATATGTGTCATTATACATTTGTTTAAACTGAGGATTTAAAACACTAAGAGTGAACCCCAGTGTAAACTATGAATTTCAGGTGACGATGATGTGTCGGTATAAGTTCATCAGTTGTAACCAGGGTATCACTCTGGTGGGGGATGTTGATAATGAGGGAGGTTATGCATGTGTGGAGGTAGGAAGTATATGGGAAACCTTATGCCTGCCTCTGAATTTTGCTGTGACCCTAAACATGCTTTAAAAAATAAAGTTGTGGCCAGGTGTGGTGGCTCAGGCCTGTAATCCCAGCACTTTGGGAAGCTGAGGCTGACAGATTGCTTGAGCCCAGGAGTTTGCAACCAGCTTGGGCAATATGGTAAAACTCCATCTCTACAAAAAATACAAAAGTTAGCTGGGCATGGTGGTGCATACCTGTGATCCCAGCTACTTGGGAGGCTGTGGTGGGAGAATTGTTTGAGCCCATGAGGTTGAGGCTGTAGTGAGCTGTGATCATGCCATTGCACTTCAGCCTGGGCAACAGAGTGAGACTCTTGAAAGCAAGCAAGCAAGCAAACAAGCAAGAGAAAAAGAAAGAAAAAGACAGGATAGAAGATAGAAGAAGGAAGGAAGGAGACAGGGAGAGAGAGAGAAAGAAAAGACAGGAAGGAACAAAGGAAGGAAAGGAAGAAGGAAGGGAGGAAGAATAAAAGACAGAGGCTGTTTTTCTGGGATACTCTGGGAACAAGCAGCGGCACTTGGGAACCAGGTCATAAGCTGCAGCAAAGAGTTGGGAAACTGTTCTTCCCGCATTGTATTGCATGCTTATTTGTAATAAATAAAAATAAAATAAAATAAATAAAAATAAATGTACTTACATTGGAATACACATTTGCGCTGGCTTCTTGGAATTTGGAAACTCAGCCAGCCTCAAGAGGCATAATAATAGTATCATCACGGCGAGTCCCATAGGCAGTGATGGATGAGCGTCCTTCAGTGTCTTCAGGACTGTGGGTGTATTGATTGATAGGTCGAGTAAAGCTGCAGCGGGGAGCAGGTGAAGCTGAGTGGGGATGGAGGTTGATGCCTTGGATGGGTAAGCAAGGCACGTTTTGGGGAAGCCCTGAAAGAGTTGGCTGAGGGGAGATTATATACGAGTGCCAAGAGAGGACCTGGCCTTGGCTGTCCACGTGGGGTCATGTGTGTGTAGATGCCCATGAGGCTGGTAGCATTTGGGCATAATGGGGTTTTCTGGATGCATGACATGGGGCTAGCATCCATTGAGACCATCGCTAGAAGAGGTTTATAAACAACACATTTTAAATTGTAGGCATGGTTAGGTGTACTGTCCAGCTGGCAACAGAAGACTCTGTGGGTTAGAGCAAAGGAAAGGCATGTGGACAGATGCACAGGGAAAACGAAATGCTGGAGAAAGTGACCTGACTTGTTTCATGCCAGTGCTCCCACCGAGAGCTAGAAAACATGGACAAAACTGTAGGAAGGAACCAGAAAGCTAGCAAAAGAGCAAGGACTTGGGGTCACAGAGCCCAGACAGAAGGTAAGCCAGGACCTGGAAACTCACCTTTGGGTGTCGTTTTTCCACAGAGACATCTGGTGATTTTCCAGTGGAAGCCGAGGGGCTGAGAGGTGGAGAGCAACCGAACGGTCATGTCTAAGACAGCCATCTGCTGTAAAAGGGTCTACTGGACATGCTGTGCAGGGGAAAGCACTGGCCGCCATAAGCCTTTGAGCACTTGAATTGGGGCTGGTGCAATCAAAGGATTAAACGTTTGATTCAATTTAATTTTAAATACTCTATAGTTAGTCTCAATAGCCTCATGTGGCTGGCAGATATTCTACTGCTTAGCACAGGTCTGGAGCCTCCCTTGGGTCCCGAGAAGGGCAAGGCAGCCACCTGGGAAGTGCGTGGGCTTTGCAGATGACCAAGGCTGGGTTCGAATCTTGCCTTGCTCCATAGTAACCGTGCAAACTTGGTGAATAATCCCTCCCTCTGTGTTCAGTTTCTTCATCTATAAAAGGAGAATAAATAAAGTAAAGCCTACCCCATAAAAAGGTTTCACATACTAGTGTCTGTACACAGCAGGCATTCAATAAAGATTAGATGGAATCGTCTATAGATTCTGGGCTCCAAAAAGCAGACATCATTTTTGAAAGCCGAGCTTTATTGTCTTCAAAAACAAATGTCAATATTCATGTTGCTGAACTTACATATTTTTTTTATTTTTTCTCAAAATCCCAGTGGCATGTTCTACTTGGGAAATAAAAATACATTTCACAATATAGACACTCTAGAGAAACTATTTCCGTAAGAAGCTACCAAAGGTTAATGACATTACCCTATATATCTCAACTTTACAATCAGATTAATTTATTTGGGACACACACAAAGGACTTGTTTTCCTACCAACTCGTTCTCATTTTTAATAATAAAAATGTTAAAGTGCAGTCATTTGCACAAAGAGATAGCCTGTTAGGGTACACAGTCTTAGGAAGCCACCTTCAGAGAGTGTATCGCTGCTAGAGGGAGCAACATGTTTACCATTCTTGGGCAGGAAAAGATGGGGCTTGTCAGGACCTTTTCTACCCACACATCAGGAGTCAGCTGATGGCTGTGATTTAGACTTGACGCCATCAGAGACAAGCAAAAATACTGTACAACTGCTTTTGACTACAAGAAAAGAATATCCCGTTGTATTATGGACTTCCGCAATACTGCAGCAAAGACTCCGCAGGTAAATTGCCACCTACCCTGATAACGTTCCCTGCACCAAACCAACATTATACATGACGTACCTTTTCTGTTAAGAAGGGAAAGAAATGCTGAGGGAAAACATGGAAAAGGATAAAGGTGAGGTTACTATGCCCCACCCAGCCATTGCACCATCAGGATATTAATAGTCGTTGTGAACTCCACTGTAGCCTGGCCACCGTCCTTGGGTGGATGTCTGCATTTATTTACCCTTGAGCTTCAGAGAACTGGGGTCTCAGAGCTGCTAGCAGCAGAATTTGGAGCCAAATCCAGGTCTTCTATCTCCAATGCCTATTATTTTCTCTGCTAACTGACTCCCTTACTGTCTTAGTCCATTAAGACTGCTATAAAAAATATGTCATAGATCAGGTGGCTGGTAAACAATAGAAATTTGTTTCTCCCTGTTCTGGTGGCTGGGAGTCCAAGATCAGGGTGCCAGCTTGGTTGGGTTCTGGTGAGGGTCGCGGACTGCACAGTTCTTGCTGTGACCTCATATAGGGGAAGGGCAAGGGTCTCTCTGTTGCTTCTCAGTCCCATTCATTAGGGCTCTACTCTCATGGCCTCATCACCTCCCAAAGGCCCCACTTCTTATGCCATCACCGTGGAGCCTAGGATTTCAACATACATTTTGAGGAAACACACACATTCAGATCATAACATTCCTCAATGGGTCTTACTAAAAACCAAAATTCTATACCTTGAACCACCTTTATCTCAAGAAAACAGTGTACGAGCTTGAGAATAAGTTTGTGCCAAGATATGTTTGTATTGCCCCATAAAAAAATCATAAAAATAAAAAAAAATCATTCTAATAAAAATTGGATGTAGACTTTGAGTGGTAATAAGGTATCAATGTAGGTTTATCGACTGGAACAGATGCACAACTGTGAGGGGGGTGGATATCAGTAGCTGGGGAAGCTATGCTTGTGCGGGAGCAGGAGGCGTACAGGAAATCTCTGTGCCTTCTGACCAATTTTTCTGTGAACCTAAAACTGCTGTAAAAAATGTCTGTCTGAGAAGATAGAGTGCAGTAGTTACTGTGCTCTGAGCACTGTCCGATAAAGTTTCATAAAGGAGCTCACTAATCCTTACAAGAACCGTATGAGGGAAGTTCAAGTAGCATCCCATTTCACAGATGAGGAAAGCAAGCCCAGGCAGGGTCACTGACTTACCCAGAGTCCCACAGCGAGTGGTAAAGGAGCTGGAACTCAGACCTCACGCTCGGTCCTCGGTCTGCACTTCCTTTAGAAAAAGATGAGGCACTGCGAGACTCAGGTGCACACCTCTAGATCTGGTTGTCTTCGGAGGGTTGTTTCTTTTGACGGTCCTCAAGGATCTCATCAAAGCATCATTCAGCAATTTATTTGGGGTATTTCTCAGAAGAGTATTCCATAAAAAGAGAAGACTGTCTAGGTTAGAGCTGGAAAAGACAAAGAGCACGTCTTGGTGCCCATGGCCTTGCAACTGGACTCTGGGGGTGCAGGAGCGGCCCATGAGTTTCGTGGATATGAACTTTGTCCTCCTAAGATGACCTGGAACACCAACCAGCACCTTCCTTTTCTTCTGCTGGAGCCCCTTGCTTGTTGTTCCCTGTGGACACTGCTTGATGATTGCACTTGGCTCTGGGGGTTGGCTGCTGAAAGCTAACTCAAGCTGCTGCCTGCCTTCCAACAAGCTGCAGAACTCTGCAGGTGCATTTTTGGAACTAATCTTGCCCCTGATGTCCCTCCTATTTATTCTCCCTTCCCAGTTTTCCTTAAAAAACAAAACAAAACACCTTAATAGTGTTTGTATTTTTGTAAGCTGCCTTTATTTGCCTAGGCCTGGTTACAGATATTTGAACAATCTTCTTTTTCTGTTTTATGTAGGCATGGACACCTGATTTTTGTTGCCTTTTTTCTCATTCTAGGTTATTTCTACCTGGGACATGAAATGAATGGAATGCTTGAGAAACTGTTGCCACACCATTCTGCTAGGTACAAATCAAAAAGAAAACACATCTACTCTTGGTGTAATTTCTAGCTTTGCCTCAAGAATCTTCTAGTAGCTGCTTTCTCACCTGGCTTAATGGTCAGGTCACACCCCTGAGTATGTCAGTCAAATGTTCCTATCACTTTTCAGCTTTGCTGTAGTTGTAACAGAGATTCAATGAAACCTGCGAAGCCTAAAATATGTACAATAATGGCCCTTTATAGAAAAATATTTGCTGGCTTGTGCTATAGATGATATTCTCTGTTCAAAATGTAAAATAGTTATAATTAGTAATAATGTTTTGCCTGCAAAAACAATCCTAGATACTTTGGGTTCAAAAAATAGCCTTTAGAATGAGATCATGCCCTTTGCAGGGACGTGGTTACAGTTGGAAGCCATTATCCCTAGCAAACTAACACAGGAACAGAAAACCAAATACCATGTGTTCTCACTTACAAGTGGGGAAGCTAAATGCTGAGAACACATGGACACATGGTGGGGAACAAAACACCCTGGGGCCTGTCGGAGGGCAGGGGGTTGGGAGATGGAGAGCATCAGGAAGAATAGCTGGTGGATGCTGGGCTTGATACTGGGGGGACGGGATGATCTGTGCAGCAAACCACCATGGCGCACGGTTATCTGTGTAACAAACCTGTGCGTCCTGCATATGTACCCCTGAACTTGAAAAAGTTAGAAAAAAATGCCTTTATAAAAATCGTAAAATATATTGAATTGAATGACAAGAACACTACATATACAAACATGTAAAAACACAGCCTACAGAAAATTATAACGTTAAATAAATATATAAGAAAAGAAAAAAGATTAAAAACGAGTAAGTGTTCAACTCAAGAAGTTATTTTTGGAAAAAAGAGTTAAACCAAAATCAAGTAAGGAAATAAGAAATAAATGAGGAGATATTGACAAATTAGACAACCAAAAATATCTGTGAGAATTAACAAAAGCAGAAGCTAATTTTGGGGAAAAAAGTAAAGTCTACAATCTCTGGAAGGTTTGATTAGAGAAAAAAGAGAAAACATTAAAGAAGGAAAGAAAACAAAGAAGGAAGAAAAAAGAGACTTCAACCCAGCTGTCCCAAAGATTAAAACTCATAACCAACACAATGGACAACTTTACTCCAATAAATCTGAAAACCCAGATAAAATGGTTGTTTTTCTAGAAAAGGGTGCCCTGTCAAAACTGACTCAAGTACAGATTTAAAACCTGAATAGACATTTAACTATATAACCATAGCCATAGAAGTTATAGGTTTAAAAATGACCATGAGAGAAATTAAATCAGTAGTCAAAAGTCAATAAACCGAAAAGTACCAAGCTTAGATGATTTTATAAGTGAAATTTACCAAATTTCCCAGGAAAAGATAACTTCTCAAGACTGTTCCACAGAACAGCATGACAGAACCAGACAAAACAAGGGGAGAGAAGAAAATCTCACTTGTGAACATAAACACACACATCCTTTAAAAATTTACCGATGAAATGCTTCTGTGCATATCATACATCAGCACACCTCACCTGAGGATTGCGAGATTATTAAACTTAGGAAATATATTCATGTAATTCACTGAGTTATAGGTTAAAGAAGAAAAAGCATGCTATCCTCGAAAGGCACAGGGAAAAAAGCATTTGATGACATTCTGCATTTACTCATTATGAAATACATTAGAAGGCTGGGTGTGGTGGGTCACACCTGTAATCCCAGAACTCTGGGAGTCTGAGGAGGGTGGATCACCTGAGGTCGGGAGTTAGAGACCAGCCTGGCCAACATGGCAAAACTCTGTCTCTACTAAAATACAAAAATTAGCCATGCATGGCATTGCACACCTGTAATCCCAGCTCCTTGGGAGGTTGAGGCACAAGAATCACTTAAACCCGGGAGGCGGAAGTTGCAGTAAGCTGAGATCACGCCACTGCACTCCAGCCTGGGTGACAGAATAAGACTGTCTAAAAACAACAACAACAACGACAAAACAACACACACACACACACA
>NW_012104154.1:1424531-1442752 GCF_000951045.1 Mandrillus leucophaeus | reverse complement strand
TCGTGGTGTGGGGATCGGGTTTCTGTGCCTCTTCTGCCAGCACGTTCCCTCTGGGAACCTCCAAGCCAGCGGGTGTGCTCTGCAAGCTCCTTGCGTCCTAAAGCCAACCACCCTCAAGAGCAGGCTGAGTGAGACGGAGTGGAGCTGGCTCAGGTATAGACCCAGGCGGTGCTCACAGGGGCTGCCTGGGCCAGGGCTCCACTTGCCATCTAGGGAGTGAGGCTGAGCCCTCAAGTTCAAGCAGGCCTGTTGGGGAGACCTAGGCCTTGCACGGTCTCTCTCTTTAAGAAAAAAATTAAACCAATAGCTGGCTGGTGTGGGCAGCCCTTTCTAAGGTCTTCCTGAGGGGAGGTTCCCGGAGCCAAAGCTCCCTGTCAGGAATCCCTGAAGCTCACCCCCAAGGAAGGCTCTGGCTTGAGCAGCAGCAGAACGCTCTGCGGGTGGGGGTAGTGGGTGAGGGGGCTGTGGGAGCACAGAGGCTGGTCCACCTGGAGGTCCTGACTTAGCGAGCCTGGGGAGGACCCCACAGTGTGCTTCTCTAACCTGTGCTCCCTGGGATGTGGAAGCTGCTGGGCCAGGGCATATACATCTTGAGAACCTGGCTCTCCGAATGCCAAAGCTGCTATTCTAAGGCTGAGGCAGGTGGATCACTTCAGTCCAGGAGTTCGAGACCAGACTGGGCAATGTGGCAAAGGCCCATCTCTCTATATATTAGCTGGGCGTGGTGGTGCGCACCTGTAGTCCCAGCTACTTGGGAGGCTGAGGTGGGAGGATCTCTTGAGCCCAGGAGGTCGAGGCTGCAGTGAGCTATGATTGTGTCATTGTGCTCCAGCCTGGGCGATAGAGCAAGACCCTGTAAACAAAACAAAACAAAACAAAACAAACAAAAAACTACTGTTCTGGAAGCACACCGGGAGCAGGCGTGGAGCTGTGGGAAGATGCAGGCAGGGTTAGGCTGTGTCCGTGGTCCCCTGAGGCTGAGGAACTGATGGGGCTGTAGAATGTCCCATCATCACTGAGAGTCAAGACACATCTATGCTGCTCCTTCACCATTTTTGCAGGGTCGGGCTAGGGTAAGACAAAGGACAGGGCCTTGTGGTACTGGGTACCTCTATATTGGACAGTGTCCGTCCCTGCTGCAGGCGTGGGCTGGTGGGGACTGTGAATCCAGCATGGCTGGGGAGGGGGCTCTGCCTGATGTTCCCTTCTGTGGCTATGCGGTGATGCTGTGGGCTGACACCTCAGAGCGCTCTGGTGTGGAGAGGTCGGAGTTCCTAACCTGTGCAGCCTTCATTGAGATATCTGAGTGCGTTGTGTTTCTTCCCCTCATGCTTCTGAATCTCTGTATAATTCTGGCTCAACATTTTCTCTTGGGAAGTTGGGAGATCTCCCATAGGCTTGAGGGACACAGTGTCCAAGTGAAAAAGAAGGATTAAAGAAAAAAGAAAAAGAAAAAAAGAATCTTATTTCCCAAGTAGGTGTACCCTGGCAAAGTTGTCTGTTAGGAAGTGTGGGGCACTTTTTGTTTTATTTTGTTTTGATTTCCATTTCCATTTAACAACTGCCCCCAAAGATCTGCAGAGGATTATAGAAAATGCAATGAGACCTCTGTTGCATTTTATCCCTGTGGAGTCTCATGTTGATGTGGGCAGGCAGGAGCCAGGAGATGTCCAGGAGTCCGGGGGTGGTCCCTCTTCACCAAGAGGCTGGGGTGGGCCCTTGGGGACCCCTGGAAACACTGAGAGTGAACAGAGTCCGTGACGGCATCGGTTCGATATGAACCAATGCCCTGACTCAGCTGTCCTTTGCCAGGGCTGCAATGGGTGTCTGGCCACAGGAAGGACCTGTGGTCAGAGGCACTGATGGGTGGAGGCAGGGAGACCCCTCCCCACTCAAACAACCATCAGGGACAAGTCCCCACAACCACACGGGTGGAACAAGCTGGCACTGCCCCCTGCTCCCTCCACAGCGCCAAGCAATTGTGAGGATCGCCTCCTGACCTGGCAGCCACAGGAATGGCTGTCTCCTCCAGGAATCTGTCATCTCCGCGAGGCCATGACAACACCCCCTTGCCACTCACACATACATCAATTGAGGTCCAGTGTCCCCCCAGCACTCCCAGTTCTTGGTGGAATGGGCGATGTGCTGCTTAGAAACCAAGCCCTGGGGAAGCCGCCTCCTCCAAAGCAGGCTGCAGGGAGCCTCGTCATGGCTCTGTGCTTCCTCTGGTGTGGGCACCTGGGCTACTGCCATGAGTGAGGGTGGGGGATGTGGGGGCCAGGCCAGTTCTACACCCAGGATAGGCCTGCTCTGTTGTTTGCCAAAAACAATACACAAATAACAAACAAAACTCATGCTAGTGCCTGACCTGCTTTCCTGAAGATGGCTTCATCCTGTGTAGGGAAACCCCTGCATCAGAGACTTTCTCTTGGCAAGACTCCCACTCACATGGGGGAGAGAACGCAACGGGAAACCAGTTAATACGGCCGGGAGACAGTGAGCGAGGGGTGAGGAGTCCAGGGGCGGAAAAGAACTATCAAGGATGCCGGCCCTGGCTGGACTGATTCCTGGTCCTCTGATCCCAGGCCCTGTACCCTTGTGATAGTTCACGTTACGTGTGGACCTGTCTGAACCACAGTGCCCGAATGAGTGGTCACACAGTGTTCCGGGTGTGTGACCTCTTACAGAGCCTTTAGACGTGAACTGCACCATCGCCTCTTCCCTGAGTCTCTTGCTTGCTGGCCTACTCCGCAGATTTTGGGGTTGTCAGCTTCCATAACTGCATGAGCCATTCCTTGAAATAAATCTACCTACGCACCTATCATCTGTCTATCGCTCTGTCTACCTATCACCTATCTACCTATGTATGTCTACCTACCTATCATATGCATATCTATCTACCTACCTATCTTCCTATCCTCTACCTATCTGTCTTCTATCTACCGACCCACTATCTGTCTCTCCACTTACTTACCTGTCCTCTACCTATCTGTATATCTACCTACCTACCATCTGTCTATGTATCTGAGTGCGCAGAGGTTCCAGCAGGTCCGCGTCTTGCATTTGTTCACTTCTGGGGAGAGACTCCATTCCTTTCATGCGATATCAAAATATTAGTCTGTGGCCTAAAGAGAGTTAAAAACAAAAGTTAAGAACTCCTGGGCTGGTTAATGAAAAACCTGTGGGAGGGAAAAACAATATAACAAATGAAGGAAAATAAGAAAAAAGGAAGGCCGAGTCAAAAAGAAAAAAGAAAAAAGCACTTGACAGTTAAGTGTCATTTTATCTTCATTTCTCTATCCCTGTACATACGCTATTTGCTATGAGGAAGGAGAGTACAAAAATGGACATATATATATGTATATATATACACACACATATATATATATTTTTTGAGACAGAGTCTGGCTCTGTCACCCAGGCTGGAGTGCAGTGGTGCGATCTCAGCTCACTGCAAGCTCCATCTCCCGGGTTCAAGTGATTTGAAAAACCAAAAGTGTGGATGAAGGAGCATTTTATGGGATACTGAGTGAACAAGGCACTGACTTATAGCCTTGCCCTAGTGTTGGTTGGGACTTTCAGACTCAAAGAACTGGTATCCTCAAGTTACTGTGTGTAGTTCGAAGAAGGCACCAATTTGTTTTCGTTGCTGTTTTTAGTATTGATTCTGTTTAAGAAACACGACTCCCTCTAAGACACTGTAAAGTTGGATGACTTCAATAGCAGTTTCGATGTTGTTTTAGTTTTTTTCCCGTCTGAAATTGTCCTTTACTAACAAGGAGGCCCTTTTATTGAGTTTAAATCGTCAAATTAACACCTTTCATCATTCTCTGGCAACACTTCCAGAGCGTTCTATAAGCTACGATTCGTTCCAAAGATGAGAATGACACGTTGGGCTTGGGTGTGTGCGATGCCACTGGAGACGCTGCAGGAGAGGCTGCTGGGCAGCTCTGACTGCGGCCGACCACATCAAAGCGCTCTTTGTAAAGCACCACCCCGTGCTGAGTCGTGGCTCCAGGTTCTGCAGGGGCTTGCTTCACACACTCTGCAACCCGTGTTTCATCCAGCAAAGACACCATTAACATTCATACACAGAAAACAAGCTGTGCGTGCTTCTGCGCTGGCTGGGGGAAATGGAAATGCACATTTCATCGTGACGGATATTGTAGTCAGGAGTGCCCCCATCTAGCAGAAGGCTGTTTTGGGCTGATAAATTCAAGGTTTGTCATCAGGAAGACTTGTTTGGGTCAGACATGGTGGCTCATGCTTATAATCCCAGCACTTTGAGAGGTGAGGTGGGAGGATTATTTGAGGCCAGGAGTTCAAGATCAGCCTGGGCAACATAACGAGATCCCATCTCTACAAAATTTCTTTAAAATTAGGCTGGGCATGGTGGCTCACACCTGTAATCCCAGCACTTTGGGAGGCTGAGGCAGGCAGATCACTTGAGGTCAGGAATTTGAGGCCAGCCTGGCCAACATGGCGAAACCCTGTCTGTACTAAAAATAGAAAAATTCCGGTTGTGGTGGCAAGCGCCTGTAATTTCAGCTACTACGGAGGCTGAGGTAGGAGAATTGCTTGAACCCGGGAAGTAGAGGTTGCAGTGAGCTGAGATGGTGCCACTGCACTCCAGCCTGGGCAACAGAGCAAGACTCCATCTCAAAAACAAACAAACAAATAAATAAATAAGGAGTGGTAGCACATGCCTGTAACCCTAGCTATTTGAGAGGCTGAGGTGGGAGGATCGCTTGAGACCAGAAGTTCAAGGCTGCGGTGAGTTATGACCTCACCATTACACTCCAGCCTGGGCAACAATGAGATCCTGTCTTTAAAAAAAAGAAGAAGAAGAAAAAAAGAAGACTGATGTGCTCACTGACCTCTCTGAGAGGGCTGTTGAGTAGTATCTCAAGCCCCAAGTGGAGGCAGCACAGCATTTCCTGCATCCTCACCTTCATCCACGGCACCCGTGTCATCCATCTCCGACCCCATGCTCTGCCGTGGAACATCAATCGTAACAAGTTCCTGTTCACATCAGGTGTCCAGGGCTCTTTCCTGTAGGTACTAACCATCAAGGACACCTTTTCTTCAATGAAACCAACATCTGTTGCATGATTCATAACCACAGCTAACAATTATTTAGTGCTTATTTTGTGTCAGGCACTGGCTTAGGTACTTTACAAAAGTGTCTTCTTCACAACCACGGTATGAGATGTGGGTACTGTTAGCTTTCCCATGTTACACGTGAGAAACAGAGGTTAGAGAGGCTAAATGGCATCCACACATTCACAGAGCCAAGTGCTGGAGTTGGCCTTGGGTACTAGCTCTGAGAACACCCAAACCTGGGGGCCTCTGGCACCTCCCTGGCCAGGGTATGGGGCTGAGAATTGAACTGAAACAAGTAAGAAAACTCTTCCTACAGTGACTTCCATGTAAAGTCACCAGGTCCCGACGAGCCTCTTGCCTCCTTCGTTTGACCTGCAGGGTGTCGCACTGCCAGAATCTTGCCCTGTGGATCTAGCTGAGCACACCTTGAACCCTGGTTCTGCTGTTAACTAGCTGTGTGGCCTCGCTCATTTGTTTCCACTGGAAATTGGAGTAATATTAATAACCCACGCACAGAACGGTTATTAGGGACAGTTGAAAAAATGCGTCTAAAGCAGAATCCGGTGGACAAAAAAAGGAGGCATTTTTTAGTGCTAGGCCTTTAAGAAGTGGCCCTGTCCTAAGAAGCACATTAATCTGGGGCTGAAAATGATACTTTAACTGAAAATTATGTAATCTTCATGAATTTTTCAAAAAACCTGTAAAGCTCCTCACAGTGACTTTTCCAGCATCGTGCTTCATGTGGGATTGGGAAGGAAACCCACCTCCGGCCTCTTTGATTTTTATGTGGCCTTGATGAACCCATGTGCTTCTGCTTGGCCTTGGTGGGTGCTCCTGAGGGTCTGCTTAGCGCTCCCACCTTGCCAGGTGGCAGTGAGGGGAGAGCTGGGCTGAAGCAGCTCACAACACCCTCCTCCCCTGAGACCAGGGCACTGTCCACTTCCACAGCTGCCCAGACCGCTGTCCAACATGGCCCCCACGAGACCTTAACCTTGCCAAAAGAGCAAGTCAGGTAGCTCAGTGTACCCACCTCAATAAAGCCTGAGGGGCTAATCCCATTCTACAGCAGTTTCCCTGGTGAGCTCACAGTCCCCCGACCTTGCCTATGCAATGGAGCACGTAGGAGCCAAGCGTAGGAGCTGGAAACACTTTTTCCTGCTTCCATGCAAGCCACACGGAGGTGGCTGCCATCATCATGTTTCTGCAAGTGTATTCCCCAAAATAGTATGTGAGCGTATTCCCCGAAATAGTAACCACACGGTATTCTACAATATCCCATATGGCGTGGTGCATGCCTGCTGAGACTACGTTTTACAGCACCTGTCAGGGAGGGGAGTGGGTGGGCAACAGTTAGACAGGCCAGGTCAGGGGAGAGGGATTCCTGAGGACTATAGAGCCATGAGCGTGGAGCGGAGGCAGAAACTAGGTTTAACCCCAAGGCCATTCATGGAGGAAATTTGTAAGACCACAGTTAGTGGCAGCCAAGGTTCCAGGACATGGCTGTTCAGCTCAGATTGGGCTCCAGGGTCCAGGAATAGGGAAGGTGCAGTAATCAAGACAGGCTGGCTGGCAGCCTTGCACCTTTCGGGGTATAGGCGAGGAGGCTGGCAAGGGCAAAGACAGGGACACATTTCCATTACAGAAACAAAATGTAAGTCCAGGTCCTAGAATAGGCTCAAGCTCACAAGAGACTAACAGCATGCTTGACTTTCATATATCCATTCATCATTCATTATCTGTCCATCTATCCATTCACCCACCCACCCGTCTATTCAACCATCCACCCATCTATCCAACCATCCACCCATCTATTTAATTCACTCATCCACCCATCCACTCATCCACCCATCCATCCATCCATCCATCCTCCACCCACTCATCCACTCCCACCCATCTGCCCAGTCATCCACCTGTCCATTCACCCAGTCATCCATCCATCCATCCATCCATCCATCCATCCATCCATCCATCCATCCATCCATCCCATTCTTTTTATCATTTGGTACCAGTGATGAAAGAAAAATATTAAAATATATGTAATTCCTCTTCATGGACCTCAAATGGGAGGACAATGCTGAGTCATTCGAGCCAAGGAAGTATTCCCCATGCATTGGGTAACTCCCACCTCTTGCCTCTCCATGAAAGCAGTAAAGGTCTGTCTTACTGGGTCTGTCCAGGTCCTGTCTATTATACTTTGATAACTACAAAGAGGAAGGCTAGAAAGGTAGGGGTCTAAGCAAGTTCTTATAGCAACTGTTAAACTTTCCCTAGTGTGTACACAAGATACATGTAGTGAGTGTTTCCACCTTTCCTATTCATTAAAAAATAGGGGGCGGGGGGATAAAGAGTTCAAAAAGCACTAGAATTCCAAAATTCAGTGGATTCGCTTTCTGTTGCTGAAAAAACGACCACAAACATAGCAGCTTAAAACAGCAAGCATTTATTTATCTTACAGTTTCCGTGGGTCAGGAGAATGAACTTTCCTGCTTTGCCAAATTCAAAGGGCAAATGTCGGCGTTTTCCTATTTACCCACCTCTAATAAGTGCTGGGTATTTTACACTCATAATCTCTTATTGGACTGAGACCAGGGCACAGAGAAATTCTACCGATTTCCTAGTGCACAGTCTTGAAAAGCAAGCCACTTGGGCAACCCACAAGCCCAGCTTCAGGGGCATCAGAGTTGGGGAGCCCCAGCTATCTGAAATAAAGGGGAGAAGAAGGTCTCGTTGGAACCCTCAAGATCCAAGCACAGCTAGGCTTTTTTCCAAGCCGGCGCTGTTAATGCTAACATTATCCTTTATTGGTATTAAAAACTAGCTCTGGTTTCCCCTTAATGTGTGGATAATCATAATTACTGTAGGGGTAGAAAGTATTTGGCAATATAGCATGATATAAAGTGCCAAAATGGTAAAAATATTTCCACGATCCCTGAAAGAACACACCTATTTAAGGACCACAGATGATGTCCTATAATATGGTCTCTTCTCCAATGTGTCTAAACCCGTGAAATAAGGCATGAGGGAGGGGGTTTTTTCCCAGAACACCTCAATGTCCCTCTCTGCCAATCAACAGAATGAGACTTTTGAACCCCTTAAAGAAGTAAAAGCAGCCGAAAGTGGTGGCTCACGCCTGTAATCCCAGCACTGTGGAAGGCTGAGGTGGGCGGATTATGAGGTCGAGAGATCAAGACCATCCTGGCCAACATGGTGAAACCCCATCTTTACTAAGAATACAAAAATTAGCTGGGCATGGTGGCACACACCTGTCGTCCCAGCTACTTGGGAGGCTGAGGCAGGAGAATTGCTTGAATCAGGGAGGCGGAGGTTGTGGTGAGCCAAGATCATACCACTGTACTCCAGCCTGGTGACAGAGTGAGACTGTCAAAAAAAAAAAAAAAAAAAAAAGAAGTAAAACTCCCTCTTCTAGATGGCAAGATAGCAAATGTTTGAAAAAATATTGATGTACCTGTGCTTTCTACCTTCTTCAATGTGATCTTCTCCTTCTTCAGCCAGGGCCTTATGTTATCTGGGGAAGATTAGACGTTTTATGGATGAAAACAAAGAGAAAGAGACAATGTCTAGCTTTCGACTTCTAAGACAAACTCTTGAAGCACTGGGTGAGAAAGCAAGCCCAGATTTGCGGGGAAAGAGTTTGGAATTCCCAAACTTGCCATCATATATAAAGAGTCAAGATGAGCAGTTCTGACCATACATGCCCTCTCAGCCAAGGCAGAGAGACCTGAGGCTGTGCACAGGGGAATCCCTCCATAGGGAGCCAGAGGAGGGTCTCATGCCTCCAGGTGGGCAGGGGGATGCACTGGAGAGGGGTTTGTAGGGAAGGACAGGGCCAAGGTGAGGATGTTATCCGCCCTCTGTGAGAAAATGGAGTGAGGTGGAGTGCAATGCAGTGTGGGCTTGTCCCTGTTCCTCTCTGGAATTTCCCAAGACAGCCATGGCGGAGCAGCAATGGCTGAGAGTGAAGCTTCAGATGATGGCCTAGCCTGGGGCCCTTTCTCTGTGGAAGCCACAGGACAAGGACTGTGCCTGAGATTGCTGGTTGGAGCTTTCGAGGGCACCAGAACAAGGTGCACAGGGACCCCAGAGTAGGAGCTGAGGGTGGGATCCAGTGGGACTTGCACACGGACCCCGAAGGATTTGTGCCCTCAGGGGCTGAGATGGGGAACTCCCAGGAGCAACCCCTGAGCCCCATTTGTGCAGCATTGGGGAGTAAAGGCAGCTGCAGAGCAAGTGGAGCCAGAGACCAGAGTGAGACAGCTGGGCAGTGGGCAGCTAATCCAGAGAATGAGCTCCTCAGATGCCGGGAGGCTGGGATGTGCCTCCCTGCACCTGGATGCCATTTGGGACAGAGAAATGGGTGAGCCGACTGCTCAGACGACAGGAGCCTCTCTGATAGCTAGAGTGTCTGCAGAAGACTCAGTGTGTGCCTTAAAAAGCCCGGTCAAACCCAAAGGAGGGGTTCAAACTGAGCTAACAGAAATTGGGAAGCTTAATGGTAAATTTGATTTCCCCCCATATCAAGACAAGATTAGTCAGAAAATAAAATATGTTGAAACTGAGGACTAGATAATGTCAAAGAGGAGATCCCTGAGCCTGCTGTAGAATGCGGTTTCCCCAAGTTCCATTTCAGAGGAGTTTAACCTTGCAAAGAAAAGAATATATGACTACACCACCCCATGCAGTCATCTCTGGTAGGAGGTTGGTGCTGCAGGGCTGAGAAGGGCCAGGGAGGAGGTGCTAACCAGCCCCTGCGGTGACTGCTAAACAGGCTGCAAACCGGATATCAGAGCTGGAGGTGTTGGGATCTGTCCAGCCCAGTATTTTAATCTCACCAATAAGGAAATTGCGGTTGAGTGGCTTGTCTCAGCCTTCCACCTAATGCATAACGAGTTAAAATCAGAGCCAGAATTTAAATTCAGGTTTCCAGATATACCAGACAAGTCGCAATTAAAAGAAAGCTTATGCAGCAATATTTCTAACAGGCAAAATAGAATTTGGCAGACAGCATAAATAGGGATTAAAATAGATGATGTATTATGAAAAGAGGAATAACATACCAAGATGTAATAACAGTCATGAATTTATATGCACTCATCAACATAGCTTTGAAATATATGAAGTAAAAATTGACATAATTACAAGAAGAAATGGAAAAGTGGGATATTTTGATAAAATTATATCACAAACTACTCTATCAGATAAATGATTAGTCAGGCAATAGAAGATTTGGGCTATACAATTAATAAGCTTGATCTGATACAAACACCCAAGCAATGTGTGTGATCACAGCTCACTGCAGCTTCCAACTCCTGGCTCAAGTGATCCTCCTGCCACAGCCTCTTGAGTAGATAGACTCAGGATAGACTGTTGCACTCAGTAACTAGAGAATCTATATTCTTTTTAAGGTTATGTAGCATATTTATAAAAACCAATCATATGCTATTTCCCCCCCAAAAACCGAATTCAGAGTATGTGTCATAGAAACCATGTGCTCCAACTTCAATGTGACTAAAGGGAACATATTAAGAATTAAAAATATACACCTAAATTTAAGTCACATACTAAAGATAAAATAACAATAGAGATCGTCAAATAT
The DNA here is from genome assembly GCF_000951045.1 of Mandrillus leucophaeus. Lineage (NCBI taxonomy): Eukaryota > Metazoa > Chordata > Mammalia > Primates > Cercopithecidae > Mandrillus > Mandrillus leucophaeus. The sequence continues at coordinate 1,432,035 of NW_012104154.1, read as the reverse complement.
TTATAACAAGAAGATACCGAAAATAAAAATGTGTGCCTTGCAGCTAAAGTGCTACATAAAAAGAATATTTATAAACTTGAAATGCACTACTAAACTAAGATTGAAAATATATTAATATATTCAGATTAAGGTTTGTAAAAAAGAATAAAACACTGTAAAGAAATTAGACAGAAAAAGTCATATAAAGCCCAGAGCAGAAATTAGTATATGAGCTTTTTGAATCAATAAACTTTATTTCTAGAGTAGATTTAGGTTTCCAGGAATATTGAGTGGCAAGTCCAGAGAGTTCCCAGGTACCCTGCTGCGCGCACAGAGGCACAACCTCCCTGACTATGGACATGCCACACCAGAGTGGCACACTTGTAAAATTGATGAACCTACATTGGCACATTATTATCACCCAAAGTCCACAGTTTACATGAGAGTTCAGCCTTGGTATTGTAGATTCTATGGGTTTTGACAAATGTGTACTGATGCAATCACCTTGTAGTATCATACAGATTAGAATAAAATAAATTCAGGTTTCCTGATGCCCTGGCCCCTTCTGAGCAGACTGCCCAGACTCTGTACAGGAGGAGGACCCCCAGGGCTCCGCCACACTCTGTCTCCCAGCCCCTTGCTTGCTTGGAGTAGCCAAGAAAAAGCCATTATCTTGGCTTTACCTGGATAGAGCAAAGCCAAAAAGACATATAAAGGCAACCTGAGGATTCCAGAGAACTCTCCACCCCGTGGGAGTTCCGGGTTTCCTTTGGTCTGTTCTCTGGGGAACCCCATTTTATGAACGGGAACTTCCTAGGATGCAATTTTGAATCAGCCCTGGCTACTGAGAGCTGTCTCTGGCTCCTGGGAACAAGCAGCTTTTGCCAAACAAGCATTGCCAGGAATGATGAGCGCATAAATGAATCCTTAGGAGCACCATTAATTGCCCAGTGAGTGATTTCAGGCAAAGTAGGTCTCTGACGTCTGCTAGATGGCAAGCGAGTGTTGGAACTTGCCCCCAAGATTTGGAGCTCTCATGCAGCTAGTCAAGGGGATGATGGTGGTGAATTTTCCAGCCACACTGCCAAGGAGGGTGTTTGCGTCCACCCCTGACTCCATTGCTTTTGTGCTTTGCAGAGCTTTGTTCTGGCCTGCAGAGGCACAGCGGGTCCTCTTGCTTGCGAAAAAGGTTGCCACAGGCAGTTCTTTAACTGTCTTGCATCCTAGCTCCTGATTTTCCCCATCCCTTTCTCTCTGAAAGGTATAATGCTTAAGTTCTGGTGGCAGCAAGGAATAGAACTTACTTTTTTTCTTTATGAGAATAAACACAGTAATAGCATTCAAGTCGTGTATTTCTTCATGTCGTTATCCCTGTGTGTGTCCTAATTTCCTCTTGGTATAAGGACACCAGTCACACTGGATTAGGGCCACCCTAATAACTGGCATGAACTCCTGCAATTTTGGTGAAAAGATTCCTCGTGGGGCCAAACTGTCTTCCCAGGCCCTGTTGTCTCTCATTAGGCACGCATCCCAAATTGGGAAACCATCTGCTTGTTATCTGCAGGGAAGGCAGGGAGCTAACATCTAGCCCTCCTTCACCATTGTTAACATGAACACTTTAGACAAATTCAATTTAACAGAGTTTATCTGAGCAAAGAAGACTGGCAAGCTGGGCAGCCCTCAGAACCTGAAGAGGTTCAGAGAAAGAGAAGTGAGGCACAGAAATAGCCGGATTGGCTACGCTCAGCGTTTGCCTTATTTGGGTGTAGTCTAATTAGTCAGCTGCCGGAGACTGGCTGAGACTGGCTGGATGTTGCAGAGATAGCACTCCTCAGCCAGGGTGCATTCATTCTGCAGCGGCTCAAGGTAAGGGGTAGCCCCAGGCCAGTTAGTTTCACACCACTGAGATGCAGAATGTCCTATTCAGCCGTCCAGAGCCCTCCCATTTTAAAAGAGAGAATGTTTTCCACCAAGAATTATTTTCTGGATAATTACAATATTTTAACACTCTGCTCAAATTTGACTGTTTGTGAAGCCCAGGCTCAACAGGCTCACATTTGATGGCCAAGTCTTGGACTTTGAGCAAGAAGTGCCGTCAGGGAACTCAGGACAATGTGAAATATAACTACAGAAAATAGTGTCTACATTTGAACAGCCTTATTCAGAATGGGCCTATTTCAAGCATTTCATTAAAAGTGACTTCGTTGTTTCTCTCTTCTCCATCCACCCTTTTTCTCGCCTTTGGTGAGGGAAAGATGAGGTGAAGGGCAGACATAATCACTTCACACACAAGCCAGCTGGGTGTCCAGGAAAGGATTTCATTATCTTGCAATGTATTTCACAAAAGAAGAGTAAAATATGGGTTTTTGAAACATTTCCAGTGGTCCTCTGGAGAAAACCAATTCTTAATTCTATAGTTGGAGGACATTTTTGATAAATATGAGAAATAATAGATAGCAAAGTTCTACTAGTCCTGACCCTTTTCCACTGCAGACAGAATGGTCTTTAGGACTGGGCTGGGCAAGATGGCTCACGCCTGTACTCCCAGCATTTTGGAGGCCAGGGTGGAAGGATCGCTTGAGGCCAGGAGTTTAAGACCAGCCTGGGAAACATAGCGAGATCCTGTCTTCTCAAAAATTTTAAAAAAAGAAAAATGCAAAAATTACAGAGGTGATAGCATGTGCCTGTAGTCCCAACTACTCAGGGGGCTGAGGCGGGAAGATCACTTGAGCCCAGGAGTTGGAAGCTGCAGTGAGCTGTGATCACACCACTGCACTCCAGCCTGGGCAACAGAGCAAGACCCTGTCTCTAACATAAATAAATAAATAAATAAAATAAATAAAAATCAGATTGGAAGTGTTGGTTTCTATGTTGGTGTCCTAGGGCTTCTGTAACAAAGTACCACAGACTAGGCGTCTTAAATGACAGAAATGGATTATGTGTCACACTTCTGGAGGCCTGAAGTTGGTTTCAAGGTGTCATCCTAGTTGGTCCCTGCTGAGGCCGTGAGGGAGAATCTGTTCCAGGCCTCTCTCCTTGTCTTGTAAACAGCCGCCTTCTCCGTCCTCACATGATTGTCATTCTGCATGTGTGTGTGTGTCCTGATTTCCTCCTCTTACCAGGATACCAGTCACACTGGATTAGGGCCAACCTAATACTCCAGTTCACCTTATAAATAACTTTGTAAAGACCCTCTTTCCAAGTAAGGTCTCATTCTTCAGTACTGGAGGGTAGGACTTCAACATATAAATTCGTAGGAGGCCACAGCATATTAATTTGGGGGTACACATAGCAGTTACCTTATGGGATGCAAAGTCAGTCTGCAGGATGAGAATTCCTGCTGTCCATGCTTGGTAGGCACAGCTGTTGGAATAACAAAGGAATCAGAGTTCCACCTTCTGTGGGGAGATTTGGATTTAAATGTGAAGTACACGGGTGGAAGTTTACGGTTGTAAGGATAACATGGCTAAGCAGTCTCCTTAGTGTTTATTTTCATACATTTCTATTAATAACTTTTTTCTTTGAAAAAATGACCCCTTCCCAAGTCTTTTCACGGTTAGCCGCATCTCATCCAAGTCAGCATCCTTTTCTACATCTTTTTCCTTGAAGGCAGCCAAGGAACTCCTATCGCCTGTGCAATTCTTCCTTTCTTTAAGCCTTTGCACGCAGTGTTTGAATCACATAATTCGCTTTTTCTCTATTCCGCACAACTTGGCACTTTCTTGGTTGCCAATTTTCTTTTGTGTACACAGTAGGTACAATTATTGCATAGAGTCTGATGGTGACATGGAGCTAGGAAGTAGTCCCTCACTTTAAGACTCATCCCGGCCAGGCGCGGTGGCTCACGTCTGTAATCCCAGCACTTTGGGAGGCCAAGGTAGATGGATCACCTGAGGTCAGGAGTTTGAGACCTGCCTGACCAACATGGAGAAACCCCATCTCTACTAAAAATACAAAATTAGCCGGGTGTGGTGGCACATGCCTGTCATCCCAGCTACTCGGGAGGCTGAGGCAGGAGACTCGCTTGAACCTGGGAGGCAGGGCTTGTGGTGAGCCAAGATTACGTGCCATCGCACTCCAGCCTGGGCAACAAGAGTGAAACTCTGTCTCAAAAAAAAAAGACTCATCTTTTGTCTCCAGTTACATCACAAAACTGCTTGTATTATGTTCCCCTCATCCAAGGGCAGTGTTAGATAAATAGTAGGTGTTCAATGCATGTTTGTGATTTGTCACTCTCATTTTTTTGACAGGATTCATTGTACACATTTGTCCAAAAAAACAAAAACCAAAAACACCCAGAGCCTGTTTGGCGTGGTGGAACGTGACTGTAATCTCTGTTGCTTGGGAGGCCAAGCTGGGAGGATCGCTTGAGCCCAGGAATTCGAGGCCAGCCTGGGCAATATAGTGAGACCCCATGTCAAAACAAACAAACAAACAAACCCTAAAGCCAGAAAACAAGCAAACCCAAAGCCCAGAGCCTGACAGAAGTTAAAAGAGTAAAAACAGATTTTACTCGGGAACTATTGCAATAGGGGAAAAGAGACCTTAATTCTGAACATACATAAGGAAAAGTGAGAATTTATAGCCAAGAAAAAAGATGGGGATCAGTGAGTGAAAAGTTCCTAAGAAGAAACATCAGGGGTGATGTGGATTCTGGCTAAATCAGCCAAACAGGATTCTTACTAAAGGCAACTCAGGGTGACCAGACATCACCTGGGTGGTAGAGGATGAAAAATTTGATAAGATGTCAAGGGCCATCAGTTCTTGAAGTTGGGAGTTTCTGGTTAAATGAATTTAGAAGGATTCTTGCTAAAATTGAGCATACATGGCCAAGAACAGGGCCTAGTCAGGCTTGAGGAACCTGACAAATGTGGTCAAGGAAGATAATCTTTGTTCTACTTTTCTTTTTGCCATTTGAGGGGCAAAGACATCAGAAAACTAGGAGTCTCTATCTGCCTCCCATCTGTTTTTTGGGGGCATCTATAAATAGTATTGCCTTTAGATCCAGATCCGAAGGGCCCCTGCCATAGGCCTCATATTCTAGAGAACTATAAGTCTCTCAGACACACACTTAGACACAGACACACACACACACACACACACACACACACACACACACACACACACACACACACACAAGAACACCTGGGCTCCTGTGCCTGGTAACAACACTTTTCACTTATGATTGTTATTTTCTGTAACAGGTCTACCAAATCATGATAAATCATACTCATTAAATTACAATTTTTCCTCATTTGGTTAAGTATGAGACTTGACTCTAAACTGCTGATGCCAGTTCCCCACTAATATAGGAGGTTATTGCCTGTGGGACTTCTCTTTTTTTTTTATATTGTGGTTTCACACAGGTGTTTTCAGGTATCAAACAGGATAATAAAACTAGGTTTTGTTTGTTTTGTTTCCTGAGACAAGGTTTCACTCTGTTGCCCATGCTGGAGTGCAGTGGCATAATCACGGCTCACTGAAGCCTCGACCTCCCAAGGCTCAGGTGATCCTCCTGCTTCAGTCCCGCTGAGTAACTGGGACTATAGGCACGCCCCACCATGTTGGCTAATTTTTTTATTTTTTAAAGTAAAGACGGGGTTTCACTATGTTGCCCAGGCTGGTCTCAAACTCCTGAGCTCAAGCAATCCATGCGCCTCGGCTTCCCAAAGTGCTGGGATTACAGGCATGAGCCATCATGCCTGGCCTTAAATCTAGTATTTTAAATGGCAGCTCTATAATAAAGTTTTTCATCTCCACCACTGTGTTAGTCTGTTTTCATGCTGCTGATAAAGACATAACGGAGACTGGGCAATTTACAAAAGAAAGAGATTTAATGGACTCACAGTTCCACATGGCTGGGGAGGCCTCACAATCATGGTGGAAGGCAAGGAGGAGCAAGTCACCTCTTATGTGGATGGTGGCAGGCAAAGAGAGAGAGCTTGTGCAGGGAAACTCCCGTTTTAAAAACTATCAGATCTCATGACACTTATTCACTATCATGAGAACAGCACAGGAAAGGCCTGCCCCCACGATTCAATTATCTCCCACTGGGTCCCTCCCACAACATGTGGGAATGATGGGAGCTACAAGATGAGATTTGGGTGGGGACACAGAGCCAAACCATATCAACCACCAAGTCGTCTTGTACTTCCTCTAATATCTCTCAATTCTTTCTCCTTCTTTCCATTTTACAACTACTCAGCAAAGCCGTACTCCCTCTGACCTCAGCTATCGCAACTGTCCCCAAGCTCATCTCCCTGATCTGCCTCCTCTGCTCATCCTGCACTCAGTAGCTACAGTGACCTGTGTGCAAGGTAAATATTAACAACACTGCCTGACCTCATTCCCCCGATGGCTTCCATCGTTCCCAGCATACAACCCAGATTCCTTCCCATGGCCAGCACATCTGTCCTGGATGTGCCTCCTGCCTCCTTCTCCTGTCTCACTTGGGTCACTCACATGCCACAGCACTGGGGCCTCGGCTCACCAACAGCAGGGAGCTTTCCCAGCCCCAACCCCTGTGCCTTGCTCACTCTGTGGCCTGAAATTCACTCCGTCCCCACTCCACCCCATTCATACTTCCTGGGCATGAGACCAGCTTCTTCTCACACTTCAAGTGTCTACTTGAAAGGTGTTTCCCCAGAGGATCTTGTCTTGGCCCCACTGTCTAAAGCAGCTCACCCCACTAATCACCCCTCTGTCTCCCACTGCTCAGTTGGTGCCTTTTTCTAGCCACCATTACTACTCAAACTGTCTGTGGGCTAGTTACCTTGCTTGCCACGACTAGAATGTAGGGTCCTATCAATATTCCTGTTCAGTGCATATTTTCAGGATGAACAAAGAACCTTTATTTTGATCCTTATGGGAAGTATAAAGAAAAGCTACACAGACTCATCCAAATTTTAACTTGCATCTCCATGGGTTAAATAAAACACTGTTCCTTTTTGTTCCCTCTTTATTTTTGCCCACCCTCCCCCGTATTTCGTCTTACCTCTAAAGAGTAAGGTTTTAATAACACTGAAGGTAGTTTACTAAGGTCTTCTCATAGCTTTATGACAACCCAAGAACCATGCCTTTACCCTCGTGCACTTTTCTGCTCTCATAGAGGGAGCTTTTCTACTTTGTCTCCCACTTGAGAGTGCTCCGCTGGTGGAAAAGTTTACTTTCGGTCTCCCCGCTAAGTCTCTGTAATAAGAAGACTCTATTTCACAGCTGTCAGCTCTTTTAAACAGCGCTGCCTCTGGTTCTTTGGAAAATGCCAGGCATTTATTTAATCCCGGCTTTGGCCTTCAAGTCCACTGAACAATGGCTAGTATGCCTGTGATTACTTTATCACCATTTCTCTGTGTTGGGAGAGCCTTTGTTGGTACGTGTGAGTCAAAGACTTCTCACTGTTTCCTGATTTTTCTCTTTGTTCTCTCCAGTCTTTCTACTTGGCACCGGTTAGTGTGCCTGGAGGTTTAAGACCAGGTATAATATAGCAGCAAGATGCAAAGCTGGCATATGATGTCAGAAGCAGCTT
>NW_012104154.1:1416746-1422621 GCF_000951045.1 Mandrillus leucophaeus | reverse complement strand
ATCAGATCTCATGACACTTATTCACTATCATGAGAACAGCACAGGAAAGGCCTGCCCCCACGATTCAATTATCTCCCACTGGGTCCCTCCCACAACATGTGGGAATGATGGGAGCTACAAGATGAGATTTGGGTGGGGACACAGAGCCAAACCATATCAACCACCAAGTCGTCTTGTACTTCCTCTAATATCTCTCAATTCTTTCTCCTTCTTTCCATTTTACAACTACTCAGCAAAGCCGTACTCCCTCTGACCTCAGCTATCGCAACTGTCCCCAAGCTCATCTCCCTGATCTGCCTCCTCTGCTCATCCTGCACTCAGTAGCTACAGTGACCTGTGTGCAAGGTAAATATTAACAACACTGCCTGACCTCATTCCCCCGATGGCTTCCATCGTTCCCAGCATACAACCCAGATTCCTTCCCATGGCCAGCACATCTGTCCTGGATGTGCCTCCTGCCTCCTTCTCCTGTCTCACTTGGGTCACTCACATGCCACAGCACTGGGGCCTCGGCTCACCAACAGCAGGGAGCTTTCCCAGCCCCAACCCCTGTGCCTTGCTCACTCTGTGGCCTGAAATTCACTCCGTCCCCACTCCACCCCATTCATACTTCCTGGGCATGAGACCAGCTTCTTCTCACACTTCAAGTGTCTACTTGAAAGGTGTTTCCCCAGAGGATCTTGTCTTGGCCCCACTGTCTAAAGCAGCTCACCCCACTAATCACCCCTCTGTCTCCCACTGCTCAGTTGGTGCCTTTTTCTAGCCACCATTACTACTCAAACTGTCTGTGGGCTAGTTACCTTGCTTGCCACGACTAGAATGTAGGGTCCTATCAATATTCCTGTTCAGTGCATATTTTCAGGATGAACAAAGAACCTTTATTTTGATCCTTATGGGAAGTATAAAGAAAAGCTACACAGACTCATCCAAATTTTAACTTGCATCTCCATGGGTTAAATAAAACACTGTTCCTTTTTGTTCCCTCTTTATTTTTGCCCACCCTCCCCCGTATTTCGTCTTACCTCTAAAGAGTAAGGTTTTAATAACACTGAAGGTAGTTTACTAAGGTCTTCTCATAGCTTTATGACAACCCAAGAACCATGCCTTTACCCTCGTGCACTTTTCTGCTCTCATAGAGGGAGCTTTTCTACTTTGTCTCCCACTTGAGAGTGCTCCGCTGGTGGAAAAGTTTACTTTCGGTCTCCCCGCTAAGTCTCTGTAATAAGAAGACTCTATTTCACAGCTGTCAGCTCTTTTAAACAGCGCTGCCTCTGGTTCTTTGGAAAATGCCAGGCATTTATTTAATCCCGGCTTTGGCCTTCAAGTCCACTGAACAATGGCTAGTATGCCTGTGATTACTTTATCACCATTTCTCTGTGTTGGGAGAGCCTTTGTTGGTACGTGTGAGTCAAAGACTTCTCACTGTTTCCTGATTTTTCTCTTTGTTCTCTCCAGTCTTTCTACTTGGCACCGGTTAGTGTGCCTGGAGGTTTAAGACCAGGTATAATATAGCAGCAAGATGCAAAGCTGGCATATGATGTCAGAAGCAGCTTGAGGTTTTCTGTTTGTTGATAAACTCAGGAAAAGAAAAAAATGGATTTTGTCACCTGCCGTGGGTCAAACAGAAAGCCACCGCTCTCTCAGGCTGATGGTTTATTCAGGTTCATCCACTCTGACAAATAAATACCTGACAAATATTTATTAGACACTTAATAGGCACTCTTTAGTTGCTACTCACCTGCGATGGCCTAATGTGCATAATTTCAATGAACAGCCCTTCTTTTTATGAGCTTATTTAATTTTCTTTGAAACATTGTGTTGTCTTGAGTGTGACAGAAACGTCCACCAATCTCTGTCTTCCCTTTTCCTTTGGCTATAGACTCCCAACTTTTAGTTGGACATACGCTATCTTGAATGAAGACCACATTTCTCAGCCTCCACTGCGTTTAGTGTGGCCATGTGGGTAGGACTTGGTCAAGGAGAAGGGAGAAGAATGTAGTGAGTAACTTCCAGGAAGAGTCTTTAAGAGGAGGGAATGTCCTTATTTCCTTCTCTTTCCTGCTGAATGAAATGCAGATGTAGTAGCCAGAATTTGAGCAGTCGTTTTGACCATGAGGTGGAAGCAATGTGCAGAAGATGATGGGGAAAAAAAGGAATTTCGACAGATTTTTGGGAGGGAAAAATCAGATAATACAACTGGTTTAGAAGAGGGAAGAAATTTACAATTTATGGTGCCTGTAGAGAGTGAGGCTAATGGGAAGAGAGTGTTCCGTCTTGCAGAACTTGTGAAATGCTCAGGAATTTGAGGCACTACATACAGTGGTCAGCTAGATTAATGAGGGCTGGTTGGAGACTGGAAGAGTCAGACTGTAGGACGCCTTCACCCTCCACACTTAGGCAAGTCACTCCTCCAGGTCCTCCAACCACTGCCCCTACAGATGAGATGAGTATTATTCACTGGAGAAGCTAAGCAGGAGAACTGCTGGATGTTGGGAAACCAATTGAATTGCAGGGTAGGGCAGTAATTGTGGAAATTACAGAAATGTCTGTATGAGAAACAATTGGGTCTCTGCTTTCTCTCTCTCCCACTTTCTCTACTAGGACATCTTTAGCAGGTGTCACAGACTTTCATCTGAGGTGGAATAGTTTCCTCCTGAAACCATCTGCTATAGGCTGTCTATAAGAGACACATTTTAGATTCATAGAAACAAGTAGGTTGATAATAAAAGGATGACACAATATACACTAGGCAGACAGTAGGCAAAGAGAGCTGGATTAGCTATACTAGTATCAGATGAAACTAATTTTGAAAGAAGAAAAATCACAAGAGAAGAAAAGGCATTTCACAATTATAAAAGGGTAAACATATCAGAAAGATATAGCAATTATAAATGTAAATGCACCTAACACTGGGTCTCAAATATACATGAAGCAAGGACTGGTAGAATTGAGAGGAGAAAGAAACAACATTTAAAGTCGGAGATTTTAATTATGTTCTCCCAAATATTGATAGAACAACAATTCATAAAGTCAAGAAGGGTATAGAAGACTCGAACAACACTATCAACCAACTTGACCTAAGGGACATATACGGAACACTCCACCCAAAAACAGAACGCACATTCTTTCCAGGACTTCAAGGAACATCCTACAGCAGGGGTTCCCAACCCCTGGCAGGAACCAGTCCCAGTCTGCGGCCTGTTAGGAACCAGGCCGCACAGCAGGAGGTAAGCAGCGAGTGTGTTTTATGGCCTGAGCTCCGCCTACTGTCAGATCAGTGGCGGCATTAGATTCTCGTGGGAGCGTGAACCCTATTGTGAACTGCACATGCGAGGGATCTGGGTTGTGTGTTCCTTATGAGGGTCTAATATCTGATGATCTGAGGTGGAAGAGTTTCATCCTGAAACCATCCACCAACTCCACCCCCCAATACCCACTCCGCCCCTGTTTGTAGGAAAGTTGTCTTCCATGAAACCGGTCGCTGGTACCAAAAAGGTTGGGGACTGCTGTGCTACAGGATAGACCCTAGACCCTATTCTAGGCCATGAAACGAGTTGCATTAGTTTCTTGCGGCTGTTGTAACAAGTTGCCACAAATGTGGTGCCCTAAAACAACAGAAATTTATTCTCTCCCAAGTCTGGACTCCAGAATTCCAAACTTCCAGTCTGAAATCAGTATTACTGGGCTGAAATCCAAAAGTCAGCAGGGTTGCATTTCCTGCAGAGGCTCTAGAGGAGGATCCGTTCCTGGCAAATTCTGGCTTCTGGAGGCTGGCAGCATTCCTTGGCTTGTGGCTGCATGACTTAAATCTTGAGATCCTTAATTTAATCATACCTACAAAGATCCTATTTCCACACAGTGTCACATTCACAGGTTTCAGGGATTAGGAAATGAATACCTTTGGGGGGACTTTTCTTTTTCAGCTTATCACCCAAGTTTCAAAAAATTTAAAAGGCTTACAATAATGCAAATGCTCTGTGACTAAAAATTAAATTAGCAATCAACAAGAGAAATAAATATGGAAAACAGTTACACATTTGGAAACTAAACTACCAGTTTCCAAGTATTCATGGATCAAAGAAGGAATCACAAACAAAATTAAAAATATCTCAAATTGAATGAAAATGAAAGTACCACATTTCAAAATTTATAGGATGCCATCAGTGCTTAGGGAGAAATTTATAGGTTTAAACTCCTATATTTGAAAAAAGAAAGTTTTAAAAAAGAATAACAAGCTTCCTCATCAAGAAGCTAGAAAAAGGGCTCAACGCTGCATCCTATCCTCCACCAGCTGCCAGAGTGAGAGGGAAGGGACCTTTTCCTCTCTAGCCTGAGAATCAAGGGTGTGGAGCCCAGGGGGGCAAGCAAAGCGGGGGTCTGAGCAAAGATGGGTGCTGAGGGCTCCCTCTGGGTTCACTGCAGTCCATGGGGGATGGGGCACCTGGTTCCTGAGGGCAGCTTGTGGGGAGTGACTCTCCAGCATCCAGGTCTCCTGCCCCTCCATCTTTTCCTATTTGGAATGAAGTGTGGTCAGTCGTGGAACACAGACAGTGGCACTAAAGCATCCCTGTCCTAAATTTAGGAGGGTGGGGGATGGAAGGAATGCCTGATCTTGGAGATGGAGCCCCTAGCCTTCTGTGAGGGCATGGGGTAGGGAGCTGCCAGCTCCCCAAGGTCAGAAAGAAAAGTTGGGCTTAACTCTGCAGCAGGGTGCCTTGAAGGGTTGTGAGCACAGAAGGGAGAGGGTCACATGGGACTGTGAATCTTGTACTGACTGTGGCAGAAGAACAGGCAAGATTCTCAACTGTTTGGATGCAGAGCCTTTGACTCTGAAGGCAGGAGGTAGGATTTGATCACAATGCGCTTGGTACCTTCCTAGCTGAGCCTGCCCTCAGGACTTGGACCTTAAGTTAGGGGTTCTATGCTTGACACGTGCTAGTAGTGACTGATAGGGATAGGATGCAGGGAAATTCTGGGCAGAAGAGGGCGAGCGCTCAGCCAGGGTCCCACCCTCAAGCCAAAAAGCCTGAAACCACAGCCCAAAGTGAGAACTTACATCCCTGTTTTTCCCATCAAATGTTGCCTTTTCCAAAACCACCCATACCCCCACTCTGTCTCATCCTGTGTCTATAAAAACCCCAGGCTCAGCCAGCAGAGAGAGGAGAAGCCACTGTACATCAAAGACCATGGCTGGACTTTGGAGAGAAGCAGCTTGACTTCAGAGGGACAGCTTGATAGTGTAATTTTGGGGAAGAATCTGGTTGGAGAAGGCTGGACATCAGGAGAAGATTACCTTCCCTCTCTGTCCCTTTTCCAGATCCCCTTCCTGCTGAGAGCCACTTCCATCAGCAATAAATCCCCTACATATACCATCCTTCAGTTTGTTCATGTGACCTTATTTTTCCTGGGTGCTGGACAAGAGCTTGGGTGTCACACTGACCCTTTGCCCTCGCTGGCAGGAGGCAGCTGCCTCACGGGGAAAGGGAGAAGATCCACTGAGTTGTTAACACTTAAGCTGCCCGCGGACAGCAGAGCTGAAAGAGTACTGTAACATTCCCTATGGGGCTTCAGGGGTTGTGGGTACCTGTTGCAGATGTTGAGGCAGGCCCGCATAGAGTTTTGCTCCTCCTGGAGCCCGAAAGTGCTCGTCCTGGCTCCTGCACCTGCTCACCTGAACTCCCGCACCCGTGAGGGGTGGAACGCAGAAGGTTTGAGCAAGTGGAGTTTGCCCTGCCGGTGCTGAGGTAGCTGGCTAGTTCCAGTGCCCGTGCACTCCAGTTCCCACCCACAAAGAGGTCAGGGAAATATCCTGCTTCATGGCAGTGTCCAGACCAAAACAAAACAAAGAAAACCAAAACCCTAGAAAAAGGAGTGA
>NW_012104154.1:1406681-1414766 GCF_000951045.1 Mandrillus leucophaeus | reverse complement strand
GTTGTAGGAAGCCCAACTTGAAGCTTACCAATTAGAAGTTCTGGAGGCCCAGACTTGTGAGTGGTGTCTGAAGAGGGAGTAGTGTGGGAGACTGAGCCCTCAGCCTGCAGGATCTGGTGCTATCTTCATGTAGACAGAGTCAGAATTGAGTTGGAGGATACCCAGTTGGTGTCTGCTGCAGAACTGATGCTTGCTTGCTTTGTATGTGTGGGAAACCCCATGCTCCTTCGGGCACGGAAGTCTTCTGGTTATTGTTGTGGTGTGAGCAGAGGAAGAACAGTTTGAGTCTGACTGACCTCAGTGAGTCTGACTGACCAGTTAATAAGCCTGTTTACTAATTCTTTTTTTTTATTGTCAAATGGTTTTTCTGCATTTGTTGACATGTTTGTATTGTTTTTCTTTTTCAATATGTTAACACGGTGAATTACACTGATTGATTTTCAAATGTTGAATCCACTTAGCACTTCTGTGTCAATGGCTCATCGATGGCAGAACCTCTGCCTCGGGCCATCTCTGGGCCTTTCTCTTTCGCCTGTGTCTACATGATCATTTTAGATATCACATTAGCATTCAAGGCAGAAGGAGGCATGGCTCTACTGAGATCCACCCCCCTTTCTATTTGGAGAGAAATGATTTTTCTATGAGCCCTCTCAGCAGATTCTTTCTTTGTGTGTCATTAGCCAGACCTACACCATGCCACATGGCTGGCTACCCACGGACCTAAGAAAGACTAGAAAAGCAAGACTCTTATCCAGGAGGTTCACTGTTCCCATAATCAAATCTGATCCAAAGTTGCAGGGAAGGGGAGAGAAAGGGCATTAGGTAGGCAACTTACCATGGCTCCTACAATAACCTTTGTCTGTTTTTCTAATTGGGTTTTTGTCTTTTTCTTCTTTATCTGTGGTGTTTCTTTACATCTTCAGATTTTAATATACTACAAGCTAAGCACATGAAAACATCTTCTCTCCGTGAAAGATTTCCCTTTTCCTTTTACTCCATAAAGTCTTTCACGGTGTTAATTTTTACGTAGTGGATTTTAAAAAGTATTTCAATTTGTGATCTGTACTTTTTTTTTCTTGCTTAAAAAAAAATATCCTTCCTTTGTTGGAGATTGTGTTTTTTCTGTGGCAACCCCACATTTCACGCATTGTGAAGCTGTTTCTTCTGGGGTAGTTCTTAATCTATTACAGTTTTGTGAGTTTCTTGCCTTGAAGCGTCTTACAGCATGAGGACAGTATAAATTCCAGACTCACATGTGGCTCTGGCTTGGCATTTTTATTCCTAATGAAAGACATTTTGTTTTCTTTCCTGATCCTTCGAAGGAAGAAGCATCTTTGTCGTTACCCTGGCTGGTGGGAGGAAATTTTTGTCACCTCTTAACTGACATTATAACCTTTAGAAACCCCCAATTTATACCAAGGTCTAAACACTTGGACCCATTGCCTCATATCTTGTCTTTCTGTGGGTGTTAACATCCAAGTCTGGCTGTTTGACTTATAACTTCATCTGATACCATTCTCCTTCCCCAGGATGCTATAGCAAGACCGTGCATGGTTGACACTCCCACTCTGTTTGTTCTTTGTGTCTGGCGTTTTCTTTCCTGTGAAATAAATTGTATAGTCGAACTTTTCTTTCTTCCTTTCTTTCTTTTCTTCTTTCTTTTCCTTCCTTCCTTCCTTCATTTCCTTCCTTCCTTCCTTCCTTCCTTCTTTCCTTCCTTTCCTCCCTCCCTCCCTCTCTCTCTCTCTCTTTCTTTCTTTCTTTCTTTCTCTCTTTCTCTCTTCCTTTTAAAATTTTTTGTAGAGACAGGGCCTTGCTATGTTGCCCAGGCTGGTCTGGAACTCCTGGCCTCAAGCAATCCACCTGCCTGGGTCTCCCAAAGTGCTAAGATTACAGGTGTGAAGGACTGCACCCATCCAATCTTTTATTTTTTTAAGTCATTTTTTTCTCTACTGGATTCAGCATTCCCCTATTTGAAATGGGAAGAAGTTTCACGTCTGTTCTGGCTTCATATGGATAGAGGAGGAAGCCCCATGAATATTTTTACGGATGCTCCAGTGCTGTTGAGTGCCTATCAACACCACCAGGAGCTTGGCCACTTCACGTCAATAGCAGATTTAATTTGGGATCTCTAAACACTATTTATGGTTGTGTAGAGAGAAAGAATTTTTCTAATAAAATAAAAATTAAATGCGGCTCTGTTTTCAAGATTAAGCTCTTAAAATGATATTGTTCAGCAAATATGACAGATTAAAACGAAGGGAATAATTTTTTTTAGGATGACTGTGATTCTCTTCCTGTGTCCTGCTATACACATCAGTAGCTGAGGCAAAAGCAAGAGGACACAGGGACACCGACTGGATTATGCAGCTCTTGCAAGCACAGGGTTTAGTGAAAGACAATTGCTTTGGATCACCAGAAAGAAGATTACTCCAGATTAATTTATTTGAGTTCTCTAAGTCATTTTTAAAGCAATAAGGAAGAGCTACATCAAATAACAATTATCTACATTTCAAAAATCTGTTTATATAAATCTTAGAAGGAGCTCAAACATTGAATGACCCGAATGCTTTAAATGTAAATAGAAGAAAATGATGTTGCAATTCAACAGTCTGGAGAAAAACAATTATCTTGGCTACTAGGCCTTGTATTATGCATTTCTTTATAGATGAATAGATTCTTTCAAATAAAAGAACCTTCCGTGGATCATTTAATTCCGTCTCCACAAAGAGGCACCCTTTGCATAAATCATTCTAAGCATTTATGCTGGATTTCTACCACATTGCTGAACACACAGGAAGTTGCCTTCAGTAAACCTTTCGTGGATTGAATTTATCTTACTGTTAATCCTTCCCAGGGAAAAACAGTAAGAAAGAGCTATATACTTCTTTTTAACATTCCTGTTTAGAAAATTGTATAAGTGTTTTCCTATTTCCTATATGCTCACCTGCATCCCTCTTCTATTTTCTTTTTCTTTATTTCTTTTTCTTTTTTGACTGAGTCTCCCTCTATTATCTAAGCTGGAGTGCAATGATGGGATCTTGGTTCACTGCAACCTCCACCTCCCAGGTTCAAGCCATTCTTCTGCCTCAGCCTCCCAAGTAGCTGGGACTACAGACACACATCACCACACCTGGCTACTTTTTGTATTTTTAGTAGAGACAGGGTTGCACCATGTTGGCCAGGCTGGTCTCAAACTCCTGACCTCAGGTGATCTGCCCACCACAGCCTCCCAAAGTGCTGGGATTACAGGCCTGAGCCACGGAGCCCAGCTGGAACACACCTCAACTAAAGTTCAGCCTCTAACTTTCTTCTTCGATTCCTTAGCAAAATTATACAGGGTTTTCTACAAATAAGCACACTCATGTAGCAGCAAATGTAGGAGCATACAGCCATTGTGAGGGCTCAATTAATACAATAAACTATATTGGTAGAATAAAGCATAATAGACATAAAAAGGTTTTCACAGAAATCCAATACCCTTTCATGATAAAAACTTCTCAACAAACTAGAAATAGAGGGGAACCCAATCCATTTATGTTCTTAAAATTATGTATGTTTATTATATCTGTGTAGTGGAAATACTATACACTGATGTGATACTGAGTATCTCTCCCAACTCTGTATTCAGTGATGTCAAGTTTGTAGCTTGATTAAACCATGGTGGGAGTATTTACACCACAGAAATCCCCAAATGCAACAAAAAATGTTTTTGAAGAACCAGTTGTTACACATTTACTAACACACTACTAGCACACTCAGCTTCAGAAAACAGAAGAAGAATGCTGGTGAGCAATAGGGGAAAACTTATACAATGTTCTAGACAGGAATGCTACAAAAAGCCTGCAGCTAGCATCATATTTAAGGATGAAAGAAGGAATGCTTTCCTTCTAAGATCAGAAACAAGATAAGGATATCTGCTCTTACCACTTCTATTTAACATTGTACTAGAGGCATCAGGGGAAAAAAGAACAAAAGAAAGAAAGAAGTAGAGAGAAAAAATCCAGCTAAAAAAGGAAGAAGTAAATTATCAGAAGATATGACTTTATAGACACAAAATCCTAATAAAATCTACAGAAAACTATTAGAAATAGGAGATGAGTTGAGTAAGATTGCAGGATGAAAGATCAATATGCAAAAGTCAATTCTATTTTTATTATTTTGCAATGAACATTCTAAAAATAAAATTAAGAAAACAGTTCCATTTAAAATAGCATCAAAAAGAATAAAATGTTTAGGTATAAATTTATCAAAAGAAGTACGAAGATTTGTATAATGAAAACTATAAAATATTGTTAAAAGAAATTAAAAGCAATCTGAATAAATGGAAACACATCCCCTTTAGATTTGTTGCTGTTAAAATGGCAGTACTCTCCAGATTGATCTATGGAGTCAACATAATTCCTAGCAAACTCCCAGGTAGCTTTTTTCAGAAATTGACAAACTAGTCTTAAAATTTATATGGAAATGCAAAGGACCCAGAATAGTAAAAATAATCTTGAAAAAAAAAAGTTGGAGGAGTCATTGTTCTTGACTGCAAAACTTACTATAAAGGTAGTGTTTGTAGTTGCATACACTACAACAGATAGTGTTGTGCCAGCAGAAGGATAAATATATAGGTCAAGGGAATAGAATTGAGTGTCCAGAAATAAACTCTTAGATTTATAGTCAATTGTTTTTCAACAAGGGTGCCAAGACAATTTGATAAAGAAAGAATATTCTTTTCAACAAAAGATGCAGGAACAATTGGATGGTCACACACAAAAGAATGACAAGGACCCCTATGTTACATCATACACACACATTAACTAAAAATGGATCATAGACCCAAATGGAAACATTAAAACTATAAAACTCCTGGAAGAAAATATAGGAGTAAATCTTCATGACTTTAAATTAAGCAAGGACATCTTACATATGACACCCAAAGCACAAGCAACGAAAGAAAATAAAAGATTATTGCTCTACATCAAAACTAAAAACTTTTGCACTGCAAATGATGCTATTGAGAAAGCAAAAATAGAACCCACAGAATGGGAAAAGACATTTGCAAACCATACATCTGGTAAGGGACTTGTATCCAGAATATATGAAGAACTCTTACAACTCAATAATAAAAAGACAGCCCAATTTTCAAAAGTACAAATGACTTCAGCAGATATTTCTCCAAAGAAATATACAAATGACTAATGAACACACGAAAAGTTGTTCAACATTTTTAGTCCTTAGGGAAATGCAAATCAAAAAAACAATGAGATACCATTTCTTACCCACTAGATGGCTACAATATAAAAGACAATAACAGTGTGAACAAGATTGGTGACTTGGGCACACGTATGTTTACTGAGGCACTATTCACAATAGTGAAGACTTGGAACCAACCCAAATGTCCATCAATGACAGACTGGATTAAGAAAATGTGGCACATATACACCGTGGAATACTACACAGCTATGAAAAAGGATGAATTCATGTCCTTTGTAGGGACATGGATGAAGCTGGAAACCATCATTCTGAGCAAACCGTTGCAAGGACAGAAAACCAAACACCGCATGTTCTCACTCATAGGTGGGAACTGAACAAAGAGAACACTTGGACACAGGGCAGGGAGCATCACACACCAGGGCCTGTCGTGGCGTGGGGGCAGGGGGGAGGGGTAGCATTAGGAGATATACCTAATGTAAATGACAAGTTAATGGGTGCAGCACACCAACATGGCACATGTACACATATGTAACAAACCTGCACGTTGTGCACAGGTACCCTAGAACATAAAGTATAATTAAAAAAAAAAAAGATTGGTGAATTGGAATCTTCCTCTGTTTCTGTTGGGAATGCTGTAGAAAACAGTTTAGTAGTTACTCAAAATATTAAACTACATGTTCCAGCAATTCTACGTCCAGGTATTTATACCCAAGGGAATTAAAAACATACACGTATACAAGAACTTGACATGAATGTTCATAGCAGCATTATTTATAATAGTGAAAAAGTGGAAAGAGTCCAACTCTCCATCAACTGATGAATGGATAAATAACATGTGGTATATTCTTATAAGGGAATATTCTTGGCATGAAAAGAAATGAATTACTTATGCATGCTAAATATAATGAATTTAAAACATGATGCTAAGTGAAAGAAGCCAGTCACACAAGCTGCCTATTTTGTGATTCTGCATATACGAGATATCCAGGATAAGCAAGTTTATAGAGACAGAAAGTAGTTTAGGTGTTGATTAGGGCAGGGCTGGGTAGGAGGGTTATGAGGAGTGAGTGCTAATGGGTGCCTGGTGTTTGGGGGTGGAAACTGAAAATATTCTAATTAGATTAGATTGTGACAATGGTTGCACAACCTTGACAACATATTAAAAATTATGGAGTTGTAAGCTTTAATTGAATGAACTACATAATATTGAATTATATCTTAATGAGGCTGCTGAGAAGAAAACTGTAGAGGTCCCAGAGTCCTGATCAGATTCTCAAGTTTGTGGGTTTTGTCTAAAGCGGTTTGGCTTCCCTGCTGGATATTTCCTGAATCCCAAAGGGCTTCCTGCGCAGCTCTTTCCCCCTTGAGGATGCTGACTTCAGAAACATTGCCCTTTCCCTTAGGATAGATCCTTTCTTAAACCTGTTGGTCCACAAGACCCAGTCAGCCTTCCAAGTGCTCTCCACATCTCAAGTGACATTCAGTGCCTCTGAGCCCCTCCGTGTTGAGTGACGCTTGGATTCTTCAATTTTCCCCAAGCCTTTCTCGTCAACCTGCAGGGGGCGCTATGTTTTTAGGCGACCCTATGAGTTGCTGATCGCACAGACTACGCGGCGTATGAATGTTTGCGACGTGTTTTCAGGGCACACTGTTACTGTCACATGAGAACACGTCTAAGTCAAATACATATGAGGTACAGCCAACTGCGTGCTGAAAGGTAGGAGAGCAATGGCTTGGGTGCAGCAAGACACAACAGCCCAGCATTTATAAATGGTTTTTTGGAAACATTTATAAAGTCACCACTAAATACCCTCTATATGTAAAACTGTAATTTCTTTTGTGCATTATTTAACCATTATTTAAGAGTGTCTGCTCATGGTGAAATGTTTGTCTTTCCAATATTTAATTAAATTTCATTTCATGGCTTAAAGCATTCCTTTGCTTTATGACTTTATGACTTGTCTTTACGCAAAAACGATCAGCCTCATTTTTGCGTTCCAACTGAGTGGAACTATGCAAATGTTTTGATTAAATGATAAACTCAACAGTTTTGCCAGAAGCAGCTATTTCCACAGGAGGCTATGCTACTGAATTATCCAAGCAAAATGGAATGACGCCAGTTGCTGGCAGATGTAGGGAAACTGATAGAAGCTTCTGAATGTGGCTATTATCAAGCAATCAAAATAAATTTAAAAGAAGTAAAAATCAAAAAACAAAAACAAACAAAAAAACTAAACAAAACCTTAAGATAACGTTGGCAGACATGGCGGGCCAGTCTGCTTTCACCTGAACTTTTTGGCACACAGGCATCACTCAGTTTACACATTCCGAAACCTGGTTTCCGAGTTTGTTCCTTTTCATTTGGAATTCACTTTCCTATAGAAACAGTGTTAAAGTTGGTTGTGTCTCAGGCCAGCCCATGAGAAACTTTTCAATACATAATATAATTAAAACACTGCATCTGCAATGAAAAGTGTGGAAAACAAAACTGCAACAGTGTCAGTCATTCAAATAGGAAAACAGTAAAAAAAATTTTTTTAAATTATCTTATTTCTGAGGTTGGTTCTTGTGAAAATCACATGCAATTAGAAAAGAAATGAAGTCAGGCACGGTGGCTCATGCCTGTATTCCTAGCTCTTTGGGAGGCCAAAGTGGACGGGTCACCTAAGGTCAGGAGTTCGAGACCAGCCTGGCCAACCTGCTGAAACCCCATCTCTACTAAAAGTACAAAAATTAGCGGGCATGGTGGCGAGTGTCTGTAATCCCAGCTACTCATGAGGCTGAGGAAGGAAAATCACTGGAACCCAGGAAGTGGAGACTGCAGTGAGCCAAGATCATACCACTGCACTCCAGCCTGGGTGACAGAGCAAGACTCTGTCA
>NW_012104154.1:1405576-1406631 GCF_000951045.1 Mandrillus leucophaeus | reverse complement strand
AGCACAGTGGCTCACGCCTGTAATCCCAGCACTTTGGGAGGCCAAGGTGGGAAGATCACCTAAGGTCAGGAGTTCGAGACCAGCCTGGCCAACATGGTGAAACCCCATCTCTACTAAAAATACAAAAATTAGCTGGGTATGGTGGCATTCACCTGTAATCCCAGCTACCTAGGAGGCTAAGGCAGGAGAATCGCTTGAACCCAGGAGGCAGAGGTTGTAGCGAGCCGAGATTGCATCATTGCACTCCAGTCTGGGCAACAAGAGCAAAACTCAGTCTCAAAAAAAGAAAGAAAGAAAGAAAGAAAGAAAGAAAAACCAGGCTCAGATGGATTTACTAGTGAAGACCTTCAAACATTTAAGGAGAAAAAAAAAAAAAGAATTATACAAAAACTTCAGAACATAGAGGAGCAAGGAACATATCCCACCTCATTTCATGAGACCAGTATTACCGTAATAACAAAGCCAAAACAAAAATACTACAAGTATAGAAAGCCACAGATCAATATCACTTATGAACATACACATAAAAAGTCTTTAAAAATATTAATGCACCTAATCCAGCAACAAATAATAAGCATTATACACTATGATCAAGTGGGAGTATTTACCAGCAATGCAACGTTGGTTTAACATCTGAAAATCAATTAATGTAAAATACCATGTTAAAAGATAAAGGGTGAGTGGGAGTGGCGGCTCATACCTGTAGTCCCAGCACTTTGGGAGGTCGAGATAGGAGGACCACTGGAGGCCAGGAGTTTGAGACCAGCCCGAGCAACAGGCCAAATAAAACATATATTTAGTCTTCAATCCCTGTTTCCTGGCATAGAACTCCTAAAATCCTTAGACTCTCTGTTAAAGTGACGTCTGTTTGTATCCCAATGAGTTGACTGATGGTTGGCAGCCCTTAGGCAGCTTCAAAATGGGGCCTGGTCACTGCAAAGACATATATATGAGAAACAACTGGGCCCATGACCTCTAAGGCAGGATTACAGGGTTGGGACTTCCAGGCCTACTCCTCAAACTCCAGGTAAGGCAGAGAAGCATGGCCGATGATC
>NW_012104154.1:1403649-1404796 GCF_000951045.1 Mandrillus leucophaeus | reverse complement strand
CAGACAGGATCTCGCTCTGTTGCCCACACTGGAGTGCAGTGACACTCCTCAACTCAGGTCACTGCAATCTCTGATTCCCAGGCTCAAGTGATCCTCCCACTTCAGCCTCCTGAGTAGCTGGAACTACAATCACGCTCCACCACACTCAGCTAATTTTTGTATTTTTAGTAGAGACCAGGTTTCACCATGTTGGCCAGCCTGGTCTTGAGCACCTGGGCTCAAGTGATTGCCTGCCACGGCCTCCCAAAGTGCTGGGATTACAGGCATTAGCCACTGCACCTGGCCTGTATGTCTTCTTTAGTGAGGTATCTGTTCAGGTCTTTTGCAAGTTAATTTAAAAAGTTAATTTTTAAATTAACTTTTTCATTTGCTTACTTTGAGTCTTAAGAATTCTTTGTATATAGGGAGGGGGGTGTGGGGAGGGATAGCATTAGGAGATATACCTAATGTAAATGACCAGTTAATGGGTGCAGCACACCAACATGGCACATGTATACATATGTAACAAACCTGCACATTGTGCACATGTACCCTAGAACTTAAAGTATTAAAAAAAAAAAAAGAATTCTTTGTATATTTTGGAGATCAGTCTTTTACCAACTATGTCTTTCCCAAATATTTTCTCCCAGTTTGTGGCTTGTCTTTTTACTCTCTTAACAGAGTTTTCCACAGAATGCAAATTTTTCAATTTTGACAAAATTCAATGTCAATTTTTTCATTTACGTATTGTGCTTTTGCAGCGTGTCTAAAAAGTCATTGTCAAATCCAAGCTCGCCTAAATTTTTTCTATATTATCTTCCAGAGATTTTATAGACTTGAATTTTCACATTTCGTCTCCTGGTCCATTTTGAGTTAATTTTTGTGAAGGTGTAAGGTCTATGCTTTTTTTGCATGTGGATGCCCAGTTGCTCCAGTATCAATTGTTGAAAAGACTATCCTCCATTAACTTGCCTTTGCTTCTTTGTCAAAAATCAGTTGGCTCTATTTGTGTGGGACTCTTTCTGGGCTCTCTATTCTGTTCCATTAGTCTATCTGTCTATTCTTTCTTGTCTATTCACACTTGATTACTGTAGTCTTATGACAAGTCTTGAAGTGAGGTACTGTCAGTCTCCCTACTTTCTTCTTCTCTTTTCCATATATATATATA
>NW_012104154.1:1394154-1398624 GCF_000951045.1 Mandrillus leucophaeus | reverse complement strand
GTTTGGGTTTCCCCCACAGTCAACCCTGAGACGAATTCGGGCGGTAAAGGCAGGAAGCCCAGAGAGGACATAGGAAAGTGAGATGGGGACACAGGAAAGTTGTCGAAGGACTAATTGTCAAGTGGTTACTGTTGTGGGTAATAGGGCTCAATCCCACTAGGACCCTTTGAGCAACTCTGCAGACAACATTTCAGCAGAGGGACACCGGGCATAAGGAAAGTGGGCTATTGATTCCTGATTTTCTTTTCTTATTGGTGGACACACTCCTGTGAGTGTTAACTGTATGGTATTTTCAGCCTGCCCTGCCCACAGGTTGAGCATTTTCTGGCAGCTGGAGAGAGCTCCAAGATGGAAGGATGCCATCAGCATGAACCATCTGCAGGTGGCCACTGGCATTGTCTTGGCACTGACAGCAGACCTTAAAATTGACCCAAAAAATGTTAAATTAATGGGCTTTATTTTATAGAGCAGTTTTAGGTTTAAAGAAAAATTAAGCAGAAAGTACAGAGAGTTCCTCTAAACCCCCAGCGTCCCCACCCCCCATAATTTTTCTTATTATAAACATCTTGCATTAGTGTGGGACATTTTTTGCTTTCAATGAACTGATATTGATATATTATTATTAACTAAAATCTATAGTTGACATTAACGTTTGTTCTTGGTTTGGATTTTGACAAATGTATAATGACATGTATCTACCATGATAGTATCATTCAGAGGAGTTTCATTGCCCTCAAAGTCCTCTGTGCTTCACTCATTCATTTCTCCCTCCTTTTCCCACCAGAATTTTTACTGTCTCCCTGGTTTTGTTTTTACCAGACTATCACTCAGTTGGACTCATGCAGTGTGTACCCTCTTCAAATTAAATTTTTTCACTTAGTAATACGTACTTCAGGTCCCTCCATATTTTTCGTGACTTGATAGCTCATTTCTTTTTATTTCTGGATAATAGACCATTGAATGGATGTACCACTTTTAATAGGACCGAGATGTACCACCTTTAATAGGACATATTAAAGGACATCTTGCTTGCTTCTCAGTTTGGGCAATTATGAATAAAGCATCTATAAACATTCATGTGCAAGTTTTTGTGTACAAATAAGTTTTCAGTTCATTTGGGTAAATACCAAGGAACACAATTGCTGGACTGTGTGGTATGAGTATGTTTTGTTTTGTAAGAAACTGCCAAATTTTCTGCCAAAGTGGGGAGTCATTTTGCACTAACACCAACAATGAGAGCGAGTTCCTGTTGCTCCAAACCTCACTCGCCTTTGATCTGGATTTCAGCTACTTTAATAAGTGTGTAGCTTATAAATAAGTGCGTAGCTTATTATTGTTGCTTGAATTTTCAATTCTCTGATGACATATGATGTTGAGTATCTTTTTATGTACTTATTACCATCTATAGTCTCTTTTTTTTTTTCAGACAGGATCTCGCTCTGTTGCCCACACTGGAGTGCAGTGACACTCCTCAACTCAGGTCACTGCAATCTCTGATTCCCAGGCTCAAGTGATCCTCCCACTTCAGCCTCCTGAGTAGCTGGAACTACAATCACGCTCCACCACACTCAGCTAATTTTTGTATTTTTAGTAGAGACCAGGTTTCACCATGTTGGCCAGCCTGGTCTTGAGCACCTGGGCTCAAGTGATTGCCTGCCACGGCCTCCCAAAGTGCTGGGATTACAGGCGTTAGCCACTGCACCTGGCCTGTATGTCTTCTTTAGTGAGGTATCTGTTCAGGTCTTTTGCAAGTTAATTTAAAAAGTTAATTTTTAAATTAACCTTTTCATTTGCTTACTTTGAGTCTTAAGAATTCTTTGTATATAGGGAGGGGGGAGTGGGGAGGGAGAGCATTAGGAGATATACCTAATGTAAATGACCAGTTAATGGGTGCAGCACACCAACATGGCACATGTATACATATGTAACAAACCTGCACATTGTGCACATGTACCCTAGAACTTAAAGTATTAAAAAAAAAAATTCTTTGTATATTTTGGAGATCAGTCTTTTATCAACTATGTCTTTCCCAAATATTTTCTCCGTTTGTGGCTTGTCTTAACTCTTAACAGAGTTTTCCACAGAATGCAAATTTTTCAATTTTGACAAAATTCAATGTCAATTTTTTCATTTATGTATTGTGCTTTTGCAGTGTGTCTAAAAAGTCATTGTCAAATCCAAGTTCACCTAAATTTTTTCTATATTATCTTCCAGAGATTTTATAGACTTGAATTTTCACATTTCGTCTCCTGGTCCATTTTGAGTTAATTTTTGTGAAGGTGTAAGGTCTATGCTTTTTTTGCATGTGGATGCCCAGTTGCTCCAGTATCAATTGTTGAAAAGACTATCCTCCATTAACTTGCCTTTGCTTCTTTGTCAAAAATCAGTTGGCTCTATTTGTGTGGGACTCTTTCTGGGCTCTCTATTCTGTTCCATTAGTCTATCTGTCTATTCTTTCTTGTCTATTCACACTTGATTACTGTAGTCTTATGACAAGTCTTGAAGTGAGGTACTGTCAGTCTCCCTACTTTCTTCTTCTCTTTTCCATATATATATATATATAGCCTATTTTGGGCTGTTTGCTGTATAAACTTTATATATGTATTTATTTTTTATTTTTTGAGTCAGAGTCTCACTCACTTTGTCACCCAGACTGGAGTGCAGTGGTGCGATCTCGGCTCACTGCAACCTCTGCCTCCTGGGTTCAAGCAATTCTCCTGCCTCAGCCTCCCAAGTAGCTGGAATTACAGGTGCATGCCACCACACCCAGCTAATTTTTGTATTTTTAGTAGAGACAGGGTTTCACCACATTGTCCAGGCTGGTCTCGAACTCCTGACCTCAAGTGATCCACCCACCTCAGCCTCCCAAAGTGCTGGGATTATAGACATGAGCCATTGCGCCTGGCCTGCTGTATTAACTTTAGAATCCATGTGATGATATCCAATAAAATAATTTGTTGGGATTTTGATTGGGAGTCTGTTGAATCTCTAGATTAAGTTAGAAGGTCACTTTGATAATATTGAATCTTTCTATCCATGTATATGGAGTCTCTCCATTTACTGAGATTTTCTGTAATATCTCCCATCTGAATTTTGTAGTTTTTCGTATCCAGATCTTAAACATATTTTGTTAGCTTTACACGTAAATATTTGTTGATGATTAGTTGACTTGGCTAGGCCACAGTACCCAGATACAGTAGTTCCTCTTTATCTGCAGTTTCTCTTTTCAAGTTTTAGTGACCTGCAGTCAACTGTGGTGTGAAAATATTAAATGGAAAATTCCAGAAATAAAAAATCCATAAGTCTTAAATTGCACCTCCTTCTGAGTAGCATGGTGAAATTTCGTACCATCTTGCCCTGTCCCAGCTGGGATATAAATGATTCTTTTGTCCAGCATTTCTTTTTTTTCTTAATTAAACTTTTACTTATTTATTTAATTTGTTTTTGAGGCGGAGTCTTGCTCGTTGCCAATACCCGAGGCTGGAGTGCAATGGCGAGATCTCGGCTCACTGCAACCTCTGCCTTGTGGGTTCAAGTGATTCTCCTGCCTCAGCCTCCCAAGTAGCTGGGATTAGAGGCACCTGCCACCATGCCTAGCTAATTTTTATAGAGACGAGGTTTCACCATGTTGGCCAGGCTGGTCTTGAACTCCTGACCTCAGATGTCCTCCTGCCTCGGTCTCCCAAAGTGCTGGGATTACAGGCATGAGCCACCGCGCCTGGCCTTTGTACAGCATTTCTATCCTTTCTACACCACCTGCCTATTAGTCACTTAGTAGCTACCTCGTTTATCAGGTCAACTGTCAGGGCATCACAGAGCCTGTGTTCAAGTACCCTCGTTTTACTTCATCATGGCCCTAAAACACACCAGTACTAATGGCAGCGATTTCAGTATGCCAGAGAGAAGCTGTAAAGTGCTTACTTTAAGTGAAAAGGTGAAAGTTCTCAACTTAATAAGAAAAAAATCATCAGCTGAGGTTGCTAATATCTACAGTAAGAAAAAATCTATCTTTGAA
This sequence comes from Mandrillus leucophaeus, assembly GCF_000951045.1. Taxonomy (NCBI): domain Eukaryota; kingdom Metazoa; phylum Chordata; class Mammalia; order Primates; family Cercopithecidae; genus Mandrillus; species Mandrillus leucophaeus. The sequence goes on along the minus strand of NW_012104154.1, from coordinate 1,394,609 downwards.
ATTTGAACAGAATATTAATTGCTCTGCTTTATTACTTATTAGCTATTGTTGCTAATTTTTATTGTGCCTAATTTATCAATTAAACTTTACCATAAGTACGTGTGTATAGGAGAAAACAGTGTACGTAGGGTTTGGTACTATCCATAGTTTCTGGCATCCACTGGATGTCTCAGAATGTATCTCCTGAGGATGAGGGAGGACTACTGTATTTGGTCAAACACTATTCTAGATGTTTCTCTGATGGTATTTTTTTAAGCAATGACTAATATTTAAATCTGTTGATTTTGAGTATAGAAGATTATCTTTACAATGTGGGTGGGCCTCATCAAGCAGTTGAAGGCCTTAAAGAAAAAAGAATGACCTCCCTCAGAAAGACGGATTTCTGCCAAAAGAGTGCCTTTGGATTCCTGCTGTAACATTTGCTCCTCCCTGGGTCTCCAGTCTGCTAGCCTATC